>NW_020955241.1:1478441-1625941 GCF_003031625.1 Empidonax traillii | reverse complement strand
CCCTGTTTTTCCTCCCTTTCCTTTCCTGAAGAATCAGCAAAGACATTGTCACTGTATGGATATGAGGATTTGCACTAAAGCATCTGTTATCAGTTTGTAAATTAATAAATCTTTACAAAGATTTTTCTAAAGAGCAATTTTTTAGAAATGTTTATGACGTGAAACCCTAAACTACTGTCTGTTGTGGTTTGGCAAGAAAAAGATGTTTTGTATTTTTTCATTGTTTAAGTTTTATCTATGAATCAAATTTGTCACTAGCATAAGAAGTGTGTGTATGACTTCGTTATCTTCAATGCAGTAGCATCTGTTTAGGTTATCAGCTAATTTAGGAGCCTGAAGTTAGAAATCAAAAGCTGGGTGGGCACCTGATTGAAGCAATCCTGCTCTCAAATGCCGCGTTGCTCTCATTTATAGCAGGAAAGGTATCAGCACCTAGGTAATAACAGATAATCCTTCTGTTTAGGAATACAAATAGCTTCAAAGTTTGCCCCCTTATTACAGGAACTACAAAATAGACAAAATTCCCTTCAAAAGAGATAAAACTATTTCTTCAAGGTTGTTCAGATAAAGAACTCTAACCTATACATTTTCCTCTTCAGACTATGAAGATTCAGAGATGAAGCTACCATAATCTTTTGGAAAAAGAATCAAATATTGCAACCCTAAGATTATTAATAATCAACACACAAAGCCCCTGAAAGGTTGTGTTGATTTTGTTTTAAATAAGGAAGCACCTAAGTGACCATGCTCCCATAAAAATTCTGGATTAAAGTTAGCATTTGTCCATGTTACCACCTTGCGTTCAAAGAAAATTTACATGTTACTGATTTTCCTCCTTGAAATTCTCTATACAATATAACTTGTGCTATATCTTAACAATACATCAAAATACACCCTGTGAATCAGTGAGGTACTTCTCTATTTATACCTACGGTCATCTACAACAAGAAATGGATTTGGGACCTTTTAGAATTCCAGGCGTAAATAGGAAGAAGTCATTGCAAGGTCAAGATTTTTTAAATCTTTCAGAATACAGCAAATTAATTATTTGTAAATCTGGTTTATTATTTCATCTCTCACCTTACAATGCAAATTCAAAAGTAAACCTCCTTGTTGAGAAAATGAATGCTTAGAATTTATACAGTGCTTCATCAGCTCAAATAAAGCATGTGTAAGGATGTCAGTCCTCCTACAAACCCTGCTATCTTAGGATATTAAAGGATTGCAAGACTGGGACATTGGTGTGATTCAATGGAATGACCTAATCCACTGCTAAAGATGAGCTCTGTTTTTACCTCTTCTTTGTTTCCCAAGCTACAAATATACTGACTTCTCTGGGACAAGATGTGCTCCACACGCAGCACGCAGTGAAACCTCACTTATGGTAAGGAGATGAAATCAGATACGTTGACATTTGCAGAACCACTTTGGATTTACATCAGAACACCTAAACTCAGAGCTGTCCTTCTATCTACAGATAGCTCTAGCTCTGATGCTGCAAGGAGTACACAAACATACCACATCCAGCTGCATGTTTCCTCACAATTTGTAGGCATAGCCTTGCTGAGCAGACAGAAAGGTCCCTGAAGGTACAGTCCAGTCTTGAGTGCACCCCACAGGGGCAGGTCCTTTCCATGAAACCTCAAAGCAGAAAATGAACGCTCACAAAGTCTTGAAGGGCAGAAAATTAACTTTCTACAAGGGACCTGGTATTATACAGGTGCTTTTGCAAATATAAAAAGCGAGGGGAAGGTGTGTTCCTCAGCAGCGGCAGCTCTGGGTTAACTGCAACAGAACAAACAAGCAAAGAGGCAAACCCCAGCCCTGCTTCCACAGCCGCCTTGGGGAAAGGCCTGACTTTGCAGCCCCCGCTTATGCAAGCTGCCCTGCTACAGGAAAAGGGACCGCTCGTGCAGGTCACTGGAGCAGCTGACCCTAATGGAGTGCTGGTTTGTGAGCACGTCTCCTCTTTGTGGTCTGTGACATGTCTCATTGGCTCCTCATCACACAGCCTGCAGCTTTACCAAACAAAAAATCCAAACCAGCAACCAAAACCATGAAACCCCAACCTGCTTTAAAACCTAAACTGAAGCAAAGTTCCTAAAACAGGTCCTAGATTCAACAGCCCATGACATATAAAGTTTAATAAATAAATTAACAAAGCAAAAGGAAGCTGCAGCCTTAAAAACACAGTAGAATTAAACACCTATAGCCCTTAACATACCTGACAGAAGAATGTGCACATTAAAAAGAGGTTAGGAGTGATATGTCGTCACATGTGTCATCAGTATTTTGGGCTTTAAGTTGGGAGTTGCATCTACCTGCAGAATGACAGTACAGCTGCATTTCTAATTGCACAAGAGGGTCTCAACCTAGCAGAACCAAGCCTCTTGCATCCACTGATGTCAAGGAGTGTGAGGCAACATCCAAGAGAGGAGGTGAATAAAGGCACCATTGTAAAAGGATTTAACATTTAGCTTCCTTTTAAACCAAAGACCTATTATATATGTATTTTTAAATAGGTTTGTAACCTCACATACAAATGTGCTACATATGACTGAACATGCAACAGGAAGGCTGTTAAACATGGAAAAAAAAGGTAATCTGTATTGTACAACCAATCTTCAAATACTTGAAGAAAACTGCTAGAATCCTACAAACTAGTTTTAATTAAAAGCAGCCAATATCTCAGCAAGCAGCTGATAATTAGCTTTATTATTGTAATATAATATGCTTCACTTCACAATCTCTCTGAATGACTCTACTTTAGAACCATTTTAATTCTATTTTTAATTTCCACCTCATCACACAGCTCAGTGTAAATAATAACTACAAAGCTGAGGGGTGGTCTTTTCTGAAAACTAAAAACTGAGGGTCATAATAAGCACTTTAATGTCCTTCCATTTCTGCTTAAAAAAACAAAACAAATACCTTCAGGTCTTTTAAAGGATTGCATTAAAACAGAAAAAAGGTTAAAACTAAGTGTATCAATTTCTCTCCCTCTGCATTAATTCCGTATTAAGCATTTCCTACATAGTCTAGGGAGATGTTTAGTTTATTTAGTCATTTCTCTGTTCCTGCCTAGTGTAAATTCTGGTTAACTACACGAATTGACAATACAATTATGAGCATACAGTGAAATTTCAATGGAGAGCTCCGGTCTGAAAAATGAAGGAAGCACTGTAATTCAACACACAAGATTAAGAAAAGAGCTCTGCTAACAGTGCAGATGGGAAACATTTATCTGTCTGGCACATGTAAAATTAATTTCCATGTTAGTGAACAATTGTGAGGGTGTAAAAAAAGTTGTCTCAAAGATCCTATGTAATTCTCAGTTCTTTGGGAATTCTTTTTCAAAGCACTGACAAATGACAAAAAGTGCACGTTGGATACCAGTTTTGTTTTCCATACATGCTCTTAGCATTCTCTGTGCTTGAGCTATATTCACATAACAATTCATTGCTAAAGGAGATAATAAAAAGAAATCCATTCTTTTATTGACTTTGTGTGCAAATTACTGGACTTGATATCATTGCAAATATGAAAAAGGTTCTTCCTTCAAGATTTTGAATTGCAACCTGAGTCATTATAAATTGTTTCCACAATATGAGAAAAATATGAAGGTAATTTTCCTAATTAAGGCCAAGTTTTATTAACTCATTAAACCCTGTCACCTTTATTCACTAAAAATCAAGCAGAAAAGTGGAATAAATTCACCATGACAAAGAAAATGCACACATTTCCATCTTATAAATAAACTGACTATAAAAGGTGAGGGGTGTAAATTAAGGCACTCAATCTAAGAACACAGCACATTCTCAACTGGCCAAATTGAGCTCTTGGATATTCTTCCAGGGCTCTCACTCAAGAGAAGGCAAATAGCACATGCAAAACTGTAGTTTTTGTATCTATCTGTATACAGGAATTAGCGTAGGATCTCCTCAGCACGGCATATCCAAATATGCAACAGAGAAAACATAAAAGAATCCCTCTACATCTAGAATTGTTATTGCCAATATCCTCAACAATATATCAGTAGTTAATTTGCCAAAATTACAGGAGGTTTCACTAACTGTGCTTCATGATCACAGAATTGCTTCCTAATTTCCCTTCAAACTGTTCAGGCCGTTATGGATTATTAAAGGAAATTACCAGCCTGAATAAGCATACTAGACATCTGTGTGATTCCCCCCCGCCCCTTAAATAAACCTAAAAGTAACTTGTAAAATTAAAATGAATTAGCAAGTTCCTCCACACTACATATTTCAATTAACTCACTCTGCTTTTATTTTGGATCCAATCTACTATGGACAATTCCAGCTTTATATTGCAATTGCTGTGCTGTTCTCAGTGAGTTGAAACAAGCGGAAAAATGAAGCAATTCAGCGGGGAATCAGATCTCTCTTACAGAGCAAGTTTCTCTTTTACTGAGAAAGCTAGAGCAACTGGGATCAGAAGAAGAAATGTAAATCTTTCACATGAAATAAGCAAAATAACCAAAAGAAGTGGACAGTTCCCATTGCTTAAAGCATATGATGATTTCAGTGTGACTGCTCATCAAAACGTGCAGTCTGAATGGCCTTTTGAGGCATTTATACAAGAAGCACGAGCGTGCCATGCAGGTCCTGAACCTGCACTATCCCATCCCCTTGATCTTGCAACAGTGCAAATAAAGCTAAGAACATAAATGTATCTTCTCAGAACTAGGATCTACTTTTGCAGTCACTGTTGGCAATAACCTGCTAAGTGCTAAAAACCCTGTAATCTCTTCTTGTTCACCAGCTTAAAGTATGGAGGAAGGTGTGTCTTAAAGGAGAAGGGTAAGGCAGAAGTTGTTGCATCGTAATAATGATGCATCACAACACACCCAATCGTACTAACATAATTCTGTTTAAATTTAGGGAGCAAAGAAAACTCTCCAAGTTGTAGTTAGGTTTATGTATTGATTACATACATAGGGACAAAAAGCCACAGCTCACCTTGGAAGCAGGGAGTTTCCCAACTGAAGTCTGTTCCTTTTACTGGATAGCTACCGGAGAGATAAAAATTTCAACTATTTTGGATGAGTGGAAGGTATCTAAAGTAGCCTCCCATTTAAAAATTGCCATAAAGCTGACAGGACTGAGGCTGCCTGCCTTGCTTCAGATGATATTCACACTCATATCTAAATGCTGTTCCCCTCCAGCATTGGGGTGGGGACCAAAATAATCTTTGGATTATAGAAAAAATACCAGTGAGGAATAGGTCTTTTCTCTTTTGACTCTTGCATTGACTTGCAAGCATTTAAAGACTTCCCAAAGAACCATAGTCCCAGAAAAAAATGAAAAGAGCTCTTACCTTCCACTCCTCAAGTGACATAATGTATTCCTGGTATCCTTCTTTCTTTCTGAGTGAATTTATACTTGCTGGAAAAGTGGGGTTTGTCACTTGGGAGGGGAATTCCAGGGTAGCCCACTACAGTGCCAGCAGCACATCCTGCCGTACTCTCATAAGGATGAAAATTTTTTCCAAAAATCCCATTACTCCTACACTACATTCTACTACTTTATTATGTTTTCTTTGGTCTAATTCTATTACTTTTAATAACATTAGAAAGTAATGACTGGTCAAAATGTAATCATGTACATATGTGAATCTTGACCGAAAAAATAATAAAATTCACAATGGACCCAGCTCTTCTTGCACATAAAACAGAAGAAAAAAAAAAATCCCACAAGTCTTTGGTGGAAGTTTTCCTGACAAAGAGCCACACAATAAGCCTGTGATCCATGACTTGATATCCTCTGGACTTTTTAAGAGAACGTTGCCAAAAATGATCTGCCAGAACAGCATACGATTCATTATGCCCTTGTTTTCTGTTGCTGAAATACAAACTGGACCCATTTCCTCGTTTTCTGCAAGATTGTGGCGTTAGTGTAAGAAGTACCTAAGCTCAAATAAAATATGCTTGGAAATGTTTTTGGCTTCATTTTGAAATTACCCAATTTTAATGATGAGAAAGACATTTTGCATTGTTGTAAAACTCTGTGGACTGATTCTCCAGTTACAGTTCTGCGTTGCTATGCAGTGGAAGTGGCAGGCAGACCAGATTTTTGATATTAAGGTCTACGAGGGAAAGCAAAACTGCTATAGTAATGCTGAGATGAAGACTATTGCATTTTTTTACTGTACACTGCATGTAACAAAAATGACAAAGGTATTCTTCATGCTTATGTAAGGAAACCAGCAACCAGACCATTCCCAGAGGGAACACTGGCAGCCAGGAGCCGAGGTGGAAAGTCAGAGGTGTATGATGAGCCTGTCTCTACTGCAACTTCTGAGTATGGGACCTACTAAAAATATACCAACTCACTTTGCTCACTTGGAGTTAAGCAGCCACCCTGAGAAATACTCAGCTGGGATAAATGATGCACATAGGAACAGTGTCTAAGCGTCTCCAGTTACTGGGACCATGAAGGGCAAAGAGACAAGAGTCTTCTCCCCTGCGTTCCTATCATTACATTGGCCCAGAGAGATTAGTGATCTCTCTACCTCTTCAAATACCAGGGTCCTTTCTGACTGAATTGGGACAGTTAGTACAATTTCACATTATGCCTCTGCATTCCTGTCATTTCACCTGGAAGCCATACCCAATAGGTAGCGGACTCTTGCAGGTATCAGTGCATTAGGTTTGAAATCCTGGCTGCTGAGGACGACCAGCACTGGACTTCCACTGACTTCCATCTGGTCATTCTACTCACTCAGTGGATAAACATGATTTCTTCTTGGCTTTTTTATGTAAAATTTACCTTGTTATTAGCAATATAATCTCTATTTCTATTTTCTTTCTAAACTTACAGTATATCAAGTTCTGAGCTTTGTCTAATTTACTCAAAAAAAAAAAAAGAAAAAAAAAAGAAAAAAGGAACAAGAGAAGGAGCACATGGATAGTCACCAATATTAGTATTTGTGAGAAAACCTCTAAGATTGGAAGCATGTCTGGGGTAATAGAAACGTGAACTGAGTAAACTGCAGACTTCTGCAGTGTTTTGGACACCACCACCCCACCCCCCCCAGTTCTCCTAAGGACAACCATGATAAGGACAACTATCATTTTAAGAGCTCTTGGTTCCTGCACTTGGTCTACACTTAGTTTCTCGTGTCCCCAGGCATCAGCTTCAAAGGCTTGATAAAGGCATACAGCCATTCAACTAAAATTTGGCAGAGCTTCGCTAGGGATTGAGGTATCTTGAGGGGTGGGGGGGGGTATAGGTCTGTGTATGTATTATATTCTCTACTTTTAATTCTGTTTTTAGACAAACATTTCTGAGTCAAAATCAAAGCAGAGCATGACAATATTAGAAAGAAGCTTCTGCTTGCAAGCAATTACACCTTTTGGAAAAGAAACCTAGTACCCACTGATATATGCTACTGTTATATTGACCCATGAAGAGGAATATTAGGCATCGCAAGGACAAATCCATTCCCTCTTTCTGGACTTACAGTTTCCTTCAGTAGGGAAAAAAAAAAAAAAACAACAAACAAACAAAAAATAAACAGTTACCTAAAGGCAAAAATTTGGTTTGGAAAATTCAGAAGCAACTACATTTTCATATAAGAATGTGATCTCATCCTTCATTTTTCTGTTTCACTAAGGCTCTAAACACCTTAAACTATGTGATTCACCAGCAAGGTGAGAGAGCAGTGCCACAAGCAACTCAGAATGTGCCCCTGTGCTTAGCTGATTATTCAGATAAAGTCTTTCCAAATATTTGAAAGGAAATTTAGTACCTATTTCTAAATGCAGTATATTAATATGTTTTTTCTTTACATTTCAATGATAATTTATAATGCTTAATAGAGAGTTATACTACATGGTACTCCAGTATGCATGTGAGTTACAACTGATGTGAGCAGTCAACCGAAGCTAACAGAGTGCGTCTTTTAAAGGATTTGGACCTTGCAATGCATTACAGCTTCAAAATTTAAAACGAAACTATTAAAGTCTAGCAAATGGGTTGCTAATGTGAATGCATGAAAAATAATCAGGGTTATATACCTGGTTTATTTCATTTGGTTGTTTTATTTTTTTTTTTTGACATCTGGACAGTAGACGCATACGGATGTAGCTTTGGTGGCACACAGATATTGAAAAGAAAAATAAGTAGTCAGGACGCTCTAATTCTAAATTCTGATCCCCATACAAAGTCCTTTGAAAACACTGCTTACACTTACACGTGTAAGCAGATTCAGTGAAAGGAAAAAAAAAAACAAAGAAAAAAAGGAAATAAAAAGTAAAAAGAAACAACATTATATTCTTCTAAAATAATTTACATAGTTTAAACTCGTGGCCATACCAGTCTAAAAATTTTTGCATCTCACAAAACATCTCATTTTTTGAGATAATTTGCAATCATACACTACAAAATTTTCTGACACAGTATTATTAACTTTTAACAATGTTGAAAGTAGAATACTTTGCACAACGTTTGGCAGCATTACCATACCTTCTAAACCAAGGTAGAAAAGTAATCCAAGTAGTAATCAGGTTTCTTCAAGCACAAAATTTAAAGTTTCCTTAGAACGGACTGCTGCAGTGGGAACTCGTTTCTTCACAAACACAGTTTCTAACTACGCACATCTTCTTTAACAACGACTACGGAGCGAAACCGTCCCTTCACAGAGAGGGTAACTTTGCGGAACAGGGTGAAAGAGAACCTCCAGCTGTGACAGGCTGTATGGCAAGAAGGAAAACTTCTCGTGGCACCGCTATTCGGAAGTCAGCAACTTCTCTAATACCATGTTCCCCTCAGGCGCATTGGGGCTGCTAATTTTAATATTTCCTAATAGTTTTGACAACCTCGGTATCTGCCTCCCCTCTGCAAACTACGGGCGCAAGCAATTGGAACTAGGGCTTTGAATGAACCGAAGTGCTGTGGCTGACTCGAGGAGGCGAACACAACACCGGTCCGCACTTGAATCAATGGACACCCCCTTCCCGGCCAGCTCCTCATCTCTAAAATTTTAAGGAAGCGCTCCAAAACGCCTGGATTTACACCCAAGCTGCGGCTCAATGTTTTCAACCAAAAAGAAGAAAAAAAAAAAAAGAAAAAGAAAAAGAAGCGGGTGGGACGTAGAGGAAAGGAAGAAATAGATGGGATGGGATAGGAGGACAGGACTCCGCAGTCTCACACTTAGCGCTACCGTCAACCCCTTCTGACCCGCGCACCGCAGCCTCCCGGGGCTGACCCGCCACCCCGGCGGCTGGGGCTGGTGCCCGCCCGGGACCCCCCGCCCCGCGGTACCTGCTCCGCCGAGGCTGGGGCCGTGGCCAGCGCCGGGGCGGGCGGCAGCTGCGGCGGCGCCGCTCCATGTGCCGGCACTCCTCGCGGGCGGTGACTCCGCGCCCGGTCCCTCCCACGCCGCTCCCGCTCTCTCCCGCCCGCCCCGAGCGGCCCCCGCCCGCTCCGCACCCGCGCACGCCCCCACCCCGCCGGGAGCAGGGCCGGCGTCGGGGCCGTGCCTGGGACGGCGAGGGAGCGGAGGGGTTTTACCTGTCGAGGTACCTGCTGCCGGGGCGCCCCGCCGGCTGCGCGCAGCTGGAGGCGCGGGAGAGCGGCCGGGCTCCGCGCCGCCCCGCCGGGCGCTCCCGGCGCCGGGCTCATGCGGGTCTCCCAGCGCGGCGGGCACCGGCCGGGAGTCACAGAGCGTCAGCTGCACACATCCACCTGTAACGCTCCATCCAGAGCTCAGGCTAATGGCTCAGATCATCCTCCTGTACTTCAACCCAGCCATTCGCGTCCCGCGCTTTTTAAGCACTTGAATTTAACCACCGGAGCAGAACTTAAGCAACTTACTTGAAATCAGTGGCAGAGGCAGTCACTGAAATGCTTACGCTTCAGACCAGAGGGCACGGCAAACCTGATGGAAATTACTCATGCTTGGTAATTAAGCAGATATACACTCTGTGGAGTGGAGGATTTTTTTTTTTTTTCCCCCCTGTGCCTCAGTTCCTCGTCGGCAAGATGAGGATAATAAACTTCCTTTCTCACATCCTATCTTTATATTTGCTCTCATATGAGAAAAAAATTAGACATAACTTTATGCATGTGAGCAATCTCATTGACTTAAACTGGACAATTCAGAGCCAAAAAGTTAAGCAAGCATGGGAGAGATCAGACGCTTAGAACACAAGCTCTTTGAAATTGTCTACTACTTTGTAAAAGTTTGTAGTGTACAGCAAAATTAGGTCTCCGAGGCTAAGATGGGCTTCTTTTAGAACAGAAGCGGCAAGACTATACCTGGGGATTTATTTCAGTCACTCCTTCCCTCAGAAAGGCTCTGCAGACGTGATTGCATAGTACAACTAGGATAGTATCTGGATATGCTTGAGATGAACCAGGTATACCTAGTCCTTGTCAATTTTTTGATTTTTCACACTCTGTCTTTAAAGAGATGCAGAACCCTCTTTCTCCTATAAGTAGACTTTATGGATTTGATAGTGTTGAAACTTGGAGTAAAATTCTTCTCATATTTATTCCAGAAGACCCTCATGTCTTCCAGCATGTTTGCATACAGGGATTCAAGTGCATTTAGCCAGTGGAATCATACCCTGGCAGAAAAAAGAGATTTAAAAAATATCCACAAAAAGATCCATTAAAAGGTACCACCATGTACTTATGATAGTACCTTTCTCCAGGGAATCGCGAAAAGTTCAGACTCAGCAGGACCAGGAATATAGGTGGTGACACCTTCTCCAAAAGCGGAAGCTGATTAACTCAAGGGAACACAGCAATTTTCCACAGATACATACCTTTGGATATTTTGAGGTAAAAGGACCAACACTCCACTGGGGAATGGCTTTTTCAGCAGCTGTTTGCTGCTCTCCTGTGCTTCAGCTGCCACAGGGTCCCTGCACTCCAGTGCACCAAGGGTAACTAATTTGGCCTGCATTTATTAAGGCAAGTTTCACACTGCACAAGCCACGATGTCACATTAAACATTTGATACAAATGTTAAGGTCAGAATTGAGTTGCTCAACATGTGAGCTGAGCCTGCTGAAGTCCAATCTTGTGAATTGTAAGGGATCTTCTGCAACCCAAGGCATTTAGGTTTGTTAACAGTTCATTGGAGATCTCTGCACTTAGTAGAAGGTGTGGAAGATCCTTTTACGGCTGGTGCCCTGAAGAAGGATCAGCAGTACAACCATGGCAGCACTGAACTCACTGGTGGCAGACTGCTCTCATGTACAGCAAGTTTCTTGATGGGAGAACAGCACTGGGCATTCTGAAGGGAGGTCCACTGTCCTCCACTGTCCTAATGATGCTTGCCAAGCCCTGAACTATTTTGAAAAGATCTGTTAAGGGATAGTTGCAGATATACACTTTGGCACTTTACCTGAGGAGCCAGATTCTACAACCCTTTTCTTACACTGTTTCTACTGACATTATTGAGAGTTTTGGATGAACCAAAGTGGGTTGTAAAGGATATAAGGTGGAGACAGGTGTGGCCAAAAAAAAAAAAAAGAATGGCCTTGTAGTTGTCTGATTCACTGCCAGCTAAATCTTATCGCAGGTGAAATCTACTACAGAGACTTCTTTGTTGTTATCAGATTTATTGTGGAAAGTATCTAACAAGGCTGAATAGTGAATGGTTTCCTTCAGATTTACTCTTAAATACAAATAGAAATTGTTAGTGCAGGAGGTACTGTATTTCTACTGCTGTGTATTATCATTTACCATTTATTGCTTTCCTACAACAGTGTTACCAACCTGAATCCTCAAAACGGACAGCATGCCACATTCGTGCTGCTTCAGTCCATTACCAGGCAGGTGCTGATAATTAAATACAAAAGTACAACAGAAGATTTTTGCAAATTTAGAACCAATAAAAAAGTGTTAAACACAGAGCATGTATATTAGGTTCAACAGCTGAAGTGTGCCAGGCAGGTACTTCTCTCGCTTTCCCACCAAAAAAAAATATGTTTTAGTCCTAATTATTCAGAGAATTGCCTTGGCAGAGTGTCCAGAGGGTTTGCTTGCGGGATTGTGAACTTACTGGGTGAGTAGTTCTCATTCAGTTCGCAAAATATAAATTCTGATTAAGATGAGGATAGTGAAGATTTATCAGAAATATGTTAAGTTTCCACAGGCACAAAAGGGTAGTGGATGTTTTCTTCTACAGCCAGAAATCTCCCCCAAACCATGCTTTCTCCTATAATTCTAAGTATGACCAGGTTGTTTCACAATCCTTATCATAGCTGTTCTCTCACCCTGAGAAACCCCCCGCAGGATAATTTTGCTCTCAGAAGGCTCTTCACACTTTGCAATGCCAGAAGTGCTTAAGAAAATATAATGGACCTCACACTAAACAGTTGGTCGGCAGCTATTTGAAGACAACATAGGAAATACAGTTTACTGCTCCAATTCCACATAATGTCTAATATGTAATAGATTTTTCTTTGGTTAGAATCTTTGATCCATTAAACTGTAGTCTCAGATTTTTTAACTTTAGTGAAGAACTCTGTCACCTCTTAGTGAAGCTCTAGGGCTTTTACCTCAAAAGCATCTCAGAATCCCATGGATTCCTCTCCTTACATATCATGGGATATATTACCATCAAAATCTTCTTTTTTTTCCCATTGGTCTGTTCGCATAATTTTCCTCTTTGCCTTGTCATGCAGACTTCTCAACCACTGTTGCGACACACTTATTATTCACCTTTTACAAGTGTTTCAGGCAATTGCCTCCACACTTTTTTTCCTACATAACTTTTCTTCACCAACTGACCTCCCTGAACTCAACCACAAGTCTCTTGCTCTCTCCAGTTTGTGTATTTTCCACTAACTTCTCTTAAGTCTTCTTTTTACAATTAGGAAGCCCCTCCTTATGATTTTCTGTGCCTCAGCCTCTCCATTCTTTCGTTGTGAGTTTCTTACCAAGAGGCCAGACAAATTCTTACTGTGTTATGGAGAGTAACACAAACACAAGAGAAATAATTGCTTTAATAATACAAGGAAATGTGGATGACAGATGATCAGGTATGTGAGATATTAATGTGTGTTTGGGTGAAAGGAGAGAAAAACTAACAGTTTATCATCAATGGCTTTGTTAACTTCTTTCCTTTTTAGGAATAGTAAATACAAAGAGATGGGTTTTAGTTTGTGGGTTTTCGTTTGGCTGGGGGTTGTTTCTTATGCTAGAAGAATATTTTACAGTAAGGAAATGTGACTGCAGACATTTTTGTCATCAAGGACAGGTGCATATTATATGACTGTTGATTGACTGATGTGTAACAATGAAGTTGAATCACACTTGCTATTCAGCAAGGAGCATCTCAAATTTATATGTATTTACCGTTTTAGTGGAATTAAACACTCTGGTTATGGGTGTTCCTTGCTCTCATGTGAGAGCATACATGCACACATACACAAGACACTTCAGAGGGGGCAAAGCAAGGACATCATCAGTCCCACACATTCTATCATGTCTGTTTGAAAAGCATCCTGCTCATAGTCACATCTGGACCAAAGCTAATCACAGACCAAGGACAAAATCAGGAGCTCTCACTCACATCCAGCCCATTATCTCCTTGTTTTGCTGGCTGATCTCTGGCATTTTGACTCGGATGGCTTTGGTAACCTGAAGAATATATTGGAGAAACAATTGACCAGTAGGTCTGCCTATAGGACAAGTATGGCAGAGACAGAAACCAGCCACACCAGCACTCCAGTTTCATAGGGTAGACACACTGTAGTTATTGCTAATTACGTTTAGGTAGTGCACAGAGGTGCTGGTTTATATATATATATATAAACATGAATTGCCTAGTCTGTTGAGCAAAATGGTTCATTCTTGATCACAGACTAATCAGTCTTGTCAGGGACTTGGCTACCTACAGTAATGCCTTCGTGTCAGGGGTCGAGAGAAGGACACAATTTTCTTCTGCAATAACAAAGTTCTGACTACAGAAGACTATGACACTAATGTCAGCAAGAGCAGCCTCAGCTAGCACAGAACTAGAGTTGCAAGAATCACACTTCTTGCTTCAAAGACCACCCAGCCATTACTCTGTATATAAAAACATGGCGTGTAGGATTTAGTCTAATATAACTGAAATGAAAATTCTGTCTCTCTGTTTTGAAATATGGCCAATGTGGCCTATGGAAAAAGTTTTGCTGCTTCAGCTATTTTAATTGATAAGTCTAGTTTATGCTTATGTTTTTTTGTAACTGTTTTTACATAGAACATACATAAAATTTAACTTCCATTTACATCTGGAGACAGCTACCAAAATCTAATAGTTATTCTAGATTTCCAACAGAACTGAGAACAGATATGCTTTAGTCAGAGTTATAAATTTAAGATTATTTGTGTGGGGAAGAGGAGACTGAGGAAAGACCTCACTGCAGGCTTCAGCTTCCTTGAGAGGGGAAGCAGAGGGACTCTGTGGTGAACACTGACAGGACTTGAGGGAATATCCTGAAGTTGTGTCAGGAGAGGTCTAGGCTGGTTATTAGAAAAAGGTTCTTCACCCAGAGGGTGGCTGGGTACTGGAACATGTGCCCCGGGGTCATAGCACCAAACCTGACAGAGTTCAAGAAGAATTTGGATGATACTCTCGGGTACATGGTGTGACTCTTGGGGGTGTCCTGTGCCAGGCTGGGAGTTGATGATCCTTTCCAATGATGAGTCCTTTCCAATTCATCATATTCTGTGATTCTGTGATTCTGTTACTTAAAATGCCTCAGAACAGGACCACAATCATTTCTGTACTAGGATTTACAGAATTCTTTGATCAGGCATGAGAGAAAACATGCAGACTCCAACACAGGACAACAAAGACAATGAAGGGACTAGAACACCTCTCCTATGAGGAAAGGCTGCAGGAGCTGGGACTGTCCAGCCTGAAGAAGGGAAGGCTTAAGGGAATCTCAGTGTCTAAATAATTGATGGGAGACAAGAAAGAAGAGACAGCCAGGTCCTCCTCAGTGGTACTCACTGACAGGGCAAGAGACAGGGGGTAATGGAAATTTCACCTGAACACAAGGAAGTACTTTTTTTTAGTGTGTTCAAATATTGGAACATGTTTACCAGAGAGTGGGGTCTTCATCTGGAAAGATATTCAAAACCCAACTGGACTTGGTCTGGGGCAACCTGTTCTGGCTGACCTTACTTCAGCAGTGGGGTTTGGTCAAGAGCCTGTGATTTGAAACGTTAGATGTCTGTTTTTCAGACATCATTAAATTTAAAAAGAGAAATGTCCTAGCATGTTAGTTCTTCTGATCCCTTCCTAACTTATAGCTGTACTTCAGTTTAAATTTCTCAAGTAATTTTTGTTTTGTAAAAATGAGGTAAAACTTTTTTATATATACAAAAGGGGCTGAATTAAAAGAGTTTATCACACTTCCTTTGGCTATCCATTGCATCTGAATTTCAAAGAATTTGGGTGCTTGGGGTTTTTCTTTGCATACATTACGTGGAGGTGCTACAGCTGTCTGTTTACAGGGTTAAGACCACTGTGGCTAGGACCTAGTCTACCCAGCAGAGATGAAGATGTTCCTTAGCCTAGACAGACACTGGATCTATTTCAAGATCAACATTGTTAATCAGGCATTTCTTCACTAATAAAGTTGTTTAAGAGTTGACAAAGGCTTCTTTTGAGGGACTACTGCCAAAATTGATCCTACCCAAGAAAGTAGCTAGAAGCAGGAAAAAGGTATACGTTCATTTTTGCTTGGCCTTAATCTTGACTTAATAAGGAAGACACTAGAAATTTAAAGTGATAGTTGTCTGGCAAGTGGACAGCTCATCCTCTTCCTCAACTACTCATATGGTTACTCCCTAAAAATTCATATGGATAGATTGAAAAATGTAGATATCTGTTGGATTTTCTGGCAAAGGTGAAATGAAACAAGTCTGTTGTAATTTCAGTGTTGTCTACTAAGAAGCGGAAAGCAATGGAGAGTTGTGTTAATGAACTGACATATTGATCATGGAGGTTTACTTTCTCTTTTTCTTTTAAATCCATTTCTTAACGTCTCTTGGCTATTTTTTTTCAAATCACAAAGCTCTAATGAATTCAGACTACAAAGATCCAGAATTATGTTACACTAAATTTTCAGAAAGAATAAACTATTAACAGTATGTTTAATAAGTTTTAATAACTTTATAGTAAGTACACTTGTTTGGCCCTAGAAAATAACACTGTTGTCTATGAAGTCTGTCATCTTCTACAGGTCCCACCTTGCTCAGGAGACTATCTCTGGGTACATCTAGTGATGAATTATATCTTCTGATACTTGCTGCACATATGTGCCAAATATCCTGAGTCTGGAAAAACAAACCCATTTTAAGTAAGCTTATCTTTGTGCCTTCCTATTCCAACATATTTCAATATAGCTGGGAGGGTACATCTCTCTGAACTTATTTATAGTTAATGATGACAGGTATGTGGTCAGAGTGCCATTGTAGTCTGAGTGGTCATTGTGATTGTTGGGATATCTGTCACTTGTTCCAAACCTTTTTTGTTTATGGCACTTAAGAGTTTCTGTTAAGGAATCCAAAGGGATTTGTCTTCTATAATGAACAGAGCAATAAAGCAAGCTCTGGAAATTACTGCTGCAGTCCAAGCTAGAGGTTTGGACAGTGTTCACTGTGCAGTTTAGTGAACCATTCAGTCTCTTTGTACCACAGTTCCTTGGAGAAAATGACTTTGTTAACACTTTTTCATTTCCCATGGGTATTCAGAGAACACCATAAACATTTTGAAAATTTCTGGAAGAGTGATAAAGGATTCCATTATAAGGGGATGTCTGTGGGGCAGACTGAAGCTTCTCTGCCTTCTCATCGAGCCAGACAGATGACAAGCCAGCTGTGAGCTTGTGATGTACTTAACTTATCTGACTGGCAGGTGCCCATCATGCCAGTCCCTTACTCCTCTTTCTCAGCAGGTCATAGGAAGACAATACGGTGAAAAAGCTCATGGGTCAAGAGAAGGACACAGAGCACACTCGCCAACTACCATGATGGGGGAAACAAACTCAACTTGGGGAAATGAATTTACTTTATTGTCAATTAATAACAGAAAGGGACAGTAAGAAATAAAAAAAAAAACCCTCAAACCTAAAAATACCTTTTATGCATGCCCTTCTTTCCAGGCTCAGTTCCACTCCTAACACTTTTATGTTTTTCCCCCTGAGTGGTGCAGGAGGATGGGGGATGGGGCTTGTGGTCAGTTGATAACACTTCATCTCTGCAGCTACTTCCTCCTCACACTGTTCCCTTGCTCCAGTGAGGACTCCCTCCCATGGGAGGGACTTCATGAACTTCTCCAACATGGGTCCTTCCCATGGGCTGAAGTCTTTCAGGAATTGACTATACCAGCTTGGGTCCCTCACAGGATATACCAGAGGGCTGCTCCCGCATGGGCTCTCCATGAAGTGCAGCTTCCTTTGGGGCACATCCACCCACTGTTTCATAGGGTCCTCCATGGTTTGCAGGGTGGATATCTGCACCACTGAGATCTTCTGGTGGCTTCAAGAGGACAACCTGTTTCACCATGTGTTTATTCCTGGGCTGCAGGGGAATCTCTGCTCCAGCACCTGGAGCACCTCCCCTTCATTCTTCAGTGGCCTTGGTGTCTGCAGGGCTGCTTCTTTCACATTTGCTCACAGCTGCTGCACAGCATTTTCAACCCTTTCTTAAATATGTTTTAGCAGAGCTGCCACCAGCACTGTTGATGGCCTTAGCTTTGCCTGGCTGGAACTGGCTCTATGTGACAAGGGACAGCTCACAGAAGGCATCTCTGCAGTTTCCCCACTACCAGAACCTTGCCATGTAGCCTGACGCTAGCTTGAAGATACCAACACAACTGTCTGACTCTTAGAGTAGAGCTGTTTGCACCAGTTGATGCACAGCATTAGGTAGAGAACATAGTGTCTTTTCCCTTCTTCCAGATGCACGCATGTCCCTTTGGCAGGTAAGCAGCTTTTGAAGGCTGGGCTTCTCAAAAGCTGTATTTTGGATAATTTCTATTATTTGCATTACCTAAAAACAAGCAGATACCACTCAGGGTCTAGGACTCCATCACATGTGGCAGTGTGCAAACAATTCGTGACCCATATTTAGTCAGACAATGGATAACCAGCAGCTACACACAGCTCAGGGAACCCAAGGAAGAGGTGAGATTCTATCAGGCAAATAAATAGGCCAGGGATTGAAGCACAGAGTCACTGCAGTTGTTATCAAGTTTTGTATTATTTGTATGGTTTCTGTTATCCCACAGCTAAAAACAGGTTCAAGGGAGAAAATAAATTATCTGGGATAGTACATACAGACACATCCTTCCCAGCCCTGCAAGAGGAAAGTGATGATTTGAAAAGAGAATGAGCAGGCTGGGGAGAGTGGTCAAGGATATGAGACCTTTCCAGCAGAAGGACTGTAAGTAAGTATTAGATTAAACCAAGGAAGGAGAGCCCAGAGCAGATAAAAACTCCCCAAACCATGTGGTAAGGCAATGATGTTTTCAGCATTTTGAATGGACATGAACAGGAGAGGACAGGCTTGTATCTGACAAGGGTGGGAGACAAGGTGAAAGGTGACTGAGACACAAGGTGATGAGAATTTAAATATGAATTCCAGCTACAGGCAGGCTTAGGAAGTGTCCCACCTGGGCAAAGCCATACAGGAAGGACCCACCGCTTATTCCCTAGGGGAGGATGTAATAAAGGTGGTTTGAAGGGAGGGTTACTTTATTTATTCTGTTCTGAAACAACGTATATATTATACATTGTTATTATGGTGTTGCTCATGTCAAGAATACACATAAACTATGCAGCTGTCATAGCTTCTCTTTGTCCCATGCCTACCCCTTCCCTGGGTGTGTCCTTCATAGCAAGCGCCTCAGGAGACTCAAGATGGAGATGGGTGATATTAGGGTGAAATTAGCCATAAAGAAAACATTTAAATAAAAATGATTAACCCAGTGTTAGAGCTATTATGGGACAGAAAAGAAATGTCAGAGAAAAAAAATGTGTACCATGACTGCCCCATTACACTATAATTAGTTTATCTTTGTATAATTTATGGTTAGCTCTATGTCAATGAATTCTAGCCAGAAGAAACGCCTGGCCTGCAGCGAGGCTGCAAGAGAGAGGAGCTGGTGATGCCTGGACTGTACAGGATTTTTGAAGGTATCCTGGGTACTCAGATGTGCTCCATCCTTGGAAATTAAAAGGAAATATCTCCTTCTCATACAAGCTAACTGTCATTGAGCTAGTTAAAAGACAGGCACCTAAATATCTTCAAATGTTTATGCTTAGATTTCCAATTTTACCTTGGTACAGGTAAATACTTTTAGGAGGAATTTGGAGTATTGCTCAGTACTTATATAATCAGTCTAGTGGCTCTTGATAGGCATCAGCTGAGTTTAATGAAAAGCATTATTTATCTCAAAGGAGGTGAACAATTATTCTTTTTCTGGTTCTCTAACTCCTTCTTCCCTGTAGAGACTAATATTTGACTAGAAAAATAATCATTAAGAAAGTTTATAATGTTAGATGGAGATCTAGCCCAGTTACCTGACTTAATGACACGAACATCCAGTAGTATGCATATATTGATGCCTTGAAGTGAATACCAGGATGTTTTGTCCTGCAAGGTAAATATTGATCAACATGTACAGTGTATTTTCCCTTTGGATCAATATGCCTGTTTCTTCTTAAATCAATAAGTACTTATTCTTACATAGAGGAAAAGTTTGTCTCATAATTGGATAAAAGTGGTTATATAGCAAATGAGAACACTTTTCTTGCTTGCCTCCAACAGTTATGGGGCTCAGGGTTTTAAAAAAAGAAAGTCAAACTGATCATGTAAAATGCTGCATATGAGGTTCAAAAAATTCTATCACTCACATCTGCTGAATAAAGTATAGGAAACATCCACATATATGACCCAGTTTTTTAATCAGAATGATGATGCTTGCTGAACTCATCTGAAGCCATCAATATTCCTCATTATTTTTTCTGCTGTTTTGTTATTTTTAGCTTCTTGAAGTATTTCTTTGTGCGCATGTTTAAACAAAAGGGACAAATTTCCAGGGAATCCTGGGACCTGTTTTGTGATCTGAAAGCTCTGTGTCCTAACTATTGTTCGGTTGCAACTGATGGCCTGACTTTGAAATAAGAGGCCATAAGAATCTGACCATTATTTCAGAACTTCAGCATTTTTGTAATCTGCCAATTTTCATATTTTTTCCTCTCTATTACAAATACATGTAGAAATTGTTTAATACAAAAGCTTTTGCTAACACTTGTTGTTCAATACAAAAGCTTTTGCTAACACTTGTTGTTCTTGTCATTGCCACTACAAGTTAAAAAAACCCAAAACAACCAAAAATAAACCCCAAGCTTTCCACTTCCAAACATAAATAAATTCAACACTTTATTAATGCAAACTAGCCAGCTATGAGAGTGCTAGTATGATCAATTATAAGTGAGAATTTGGCCTCATAGATCTCAGACTGAAAATGGTAATATTTAAAAAAAAAAATAATAGGAAAGCAAAGTTAGGAATGTTATTCAAATATACAAAATCAAACAAACTAATAAAACCCCTTTATGTTTATTCTGTCAGTACCTTTTCTTCCCTGAAGAATTTGGAAAAGAAAGACGGATGAGAACGACTGTCACATTTTGAACATTTAAGAATAGAGATGCTTTACAAAAATAAAGTAACTTCAGATTAAGTAACTAGATTAAGGCAGGGAAAATAAAAAGATTCATGAACGTACACACCTTTTAATTTATCTTATGAATAAATGTATAACTAATTAAAGTAATAAAAACTACTTTTGCCCTCTAAAAAATGTAATTAGGATTCTCATTTCTCTCCTACTGCAGTAATACTTAAACAAAAGGAGCTGTCTGCTGAGTTTGGCTTTTGAGGGGAAACCTCTATTTTCAATCTCCAGTATTTCCAGGTGAAAACATCTTCCAATTCATCTGATACATTTTTGCGACTACTTTGACATTTGTATTCCCCAAGTAGGTTGAGATATCAGTGTATTTTACAGAGTTTTGATTGACTGCTGTGTGGCTAATTAAGATACTCTTGTTAGGGCTAGGTTGCCATCAGGTTGCTATTTTTGGCTAGGATGGAATTTTCAGACTGCTTAAAGGAAGGCCAGTGTATGGTGGCTCAGGCTTCCAAAATTCAGTTAGGCCATCTGGGAGGAAGTAGTCCCCAAAAACACTTTTTCCAGTGAAATTGTTAAGTATAATGCACACCTTCAAATACGGGTCAATCCATTTTGTGCCCTGGATTTCTGAACTCTTGAGTGAGAATGCTCAAGACTAAGCACTAAGTCTCCCACTGATAAGAGAGGTGGAGATTTAGTGGAGGAAAAGTTGGTCATGGCTGCTGCTCCTGCTGGGCAGGGGAACCCACCCAGCAGACCCCAGGGTGAGTGGAAGAGGGACCCATCTGGCAACCCTTTAGGTAAGCCCAAAACACCAAGGGAATCATACTTTCTTTACTTATTCTGAGGCTACTGTAGCAGTTGGTCACCACTGTGTACAGCTGTTTGACCAAAGAATTGCAAGTTGTAAGTGCATAAAATTCCTTATATTGCATGTTTTTGTTAATAAAATGGGTGGCAAATAGCAGATGACTTCAACTGTGCTTCACTGTGCTATCCCTGTTCGTGCAGAGGTGAACACTCCACAGTCCCAATAACACTGCTTGCTTCCTTCATGTTCTGCTACCTTCCTTCACCACTCCCACAGACACAGGAATTTTCCAGTTATTTTCCTTTAATTCTTCCAGTTTCCCCAGTAACTCCATCCACTAAATCTTCCCTCAGTCTCACTCACACCCAGTCTTACTCCCTTCATTACTTGTGTTAATCCGTCTCCCCTGTTCCCACGTCAATTCTGCAGCAGGCTCTCCCCATCCTTGACTTCCCTTGCCTGGCTAGTTACCTCCTACATTTCCCCTTCATATCTGAGCACATTGAGTGTACTGTCTGCCAGCACTGATAAGATTTCCTGTATTCCATTTCCACCCTAAGAGTGTCTAATCTAGTTTCTGCACCTTTTACTCCACTGAAATTAGGAACAGCTGAACTTGGTCTGATCAAAGGACCATCTAACCCAATATTCTGTCTCACACAGTGGCTGAAAGCAGATGCCTGTGAAGTATTATCAGTATGGGCAAAGATATAGTGATATTCTCCCCACCACCCCCAGCTGTTCAGGTCAAAATCTCTAATGATCACTTAACAGCCAATTTTCAGAGCCCAAACTCGCTTATTCTTTTCCTTCTTACCCTGTTTGCATCCTTTAGCATTATCTCCTTTCTCTTACTGACTTCAAAACCAGTGCTGACTTTATGTTCTCCTCTTAGTTTCATCATGAGTTTTGGAAGTCCCTCTTGTCCTTTAATCATATTTTGGGGGCAGGCTTTTGGGATCTGTCCTAAACCTCTCCTGCCCTTACTCCTCCTCCAAAGTAAGAAGATGCAAGGTGTAAATTTCAGCTAATAATTCCATATTGACAGACTGATCAACCAGACTTTCCTGTCTGGTTTCTGTAATTTTCTGTCCAAACTAAAAGTTCAGCCTTCTCTAATATGCCTTTCAGAATATTTCTCTTAAGGCCAAGTGAAACAGGTGTAATTTCTCTCCCTTGAGTTCTGACCACGACCTCCTTCTGAGTACAGCAAATCAGCATCCTGCCTCTTTTCTCACACTGTCATCCAAACCCTTCATCCTCAACTCAGAACTCTCTAATGTTTTTCACATTCAGACTATGGCAAATATTTGAAAACTTTCACATTTCTAAAACTTATTTTGGCTATACATCCAACAGTGGTAACAGCTAACCCTGAGTTCTCATCCCCTTGTGTCTTGACTACTGCAAAATTTTTTCTTTGAATCATGAAAAGCTGCAGTTCATGTTCATTCAGAATATGGATGCAAAGTTCATCATGCTTGCCTACCCCTTTAGCCAACTGAAATATTTTCTTAATACCTTCATCCACAATTCATTCCATCATTCAAAAAAGGAATTAATCTGAGTTTGGTTTTTTTTAATTCTTTCTGGCCTATAATCTCTCACTACCTACCAGAACATAAGCTTTGATATTCAATGGGCCTTTGCAACTTGCCTCCATCATTCAGCAATTTCTTTTTCAAACAAGAATCTTTGTTCTCTTACCTATGCTTCTCCTCACCAAGAACACCTCCTGGTTCTACCATTTTCTTTGTTGTTTCAAAGTTTTCATCTTTGGCCTTTTGGAATCCAGAATTAAGGTTTCTTTAAGTCAAAAACAACAACCTATTTTATAATAGTCATAAAACGACTGAAATTTATAGTTACAACATAGTGGGAAAGGCCTTGCGTGGACTACAGGATGGTTGTTGGAAGAATAAACTGTATGTTATTTCAAATAATGAGAAATCAGCATATGAATGCGTTCTAGATCAAGGTAGCCTTACTTGTCTTGGTAAAACATCTATTATTTCCAACACTTAGAGATGATAAATGCAACAAAAAAAGTCTTGATTTTGCATTGTTTCCCTTGCAATTACTTTTCCAAAGAAAGTGAAATACTAAACATTTTATACTAGTATGAAACCGGATTATATGAACTCCACTTCCTTTTTTTTCTCAGTTGACGAGGGCGCTATTTAGTAGTCAGAAGAAGGATAAAGCTGAAAGCAATCGAGAAAAACCTGAATGACAAGAAACACTGCTTGGGGCAGAAGATGAAGCCTCCAGATGCTTCTCCCAGCACTCAAGAATCACTTCAGTAGGATGAGAAAAGCCAATACTGTCTTGATTACCTAACTGAGTGTGCAGAGTTTTGGAGGAGGTAACTTTTCTTGAAGCACAAACACAAAACACAAGACAGAGGAAATCATATCATTCATTACCCACATGAGCCTGTGGTTTGGAAAGACGAGCGGTTGGCTTTTGGCAGCTGTGAGGAATCATGGGGACTCAGATAGGGCCAGGCTGTCACACACTCCATATGCTTTCTTGCTACACTTTTCTTCCCCATTTTTTTTAAAAATGCAGTAAGCACGCTGTCCAAGTCTGCCAGAAAAATGAATTACATAGGTGTCCCCTCACTCAGCTATCAAATCCTTCTCTTCCAATCTACTAAATAAAGTAGATTATTCTGTTGCATTCATGAAAAAAAAAAAAAAGAAAAAGCAAGGTAAAATCGTTTTCATGCAAGCCCATACTAGAGAATCAGGAAGGTATTCATTTTATTTTGTGTATCTAGACAGTGATTTTAATGTTATGCAAATGGAGCAGGCAATTCCTAATCTATCCTGAAATGCATGTGTCAGAGCTCTTGTGTAGTACAGGTTACTGATGATAAAAACAAGATGTGTTTTTATACAAGGAAGGCGCATGATTACCAGCTTTAGAATTTTTTCTTTCATTACAAATTTGAAATAGGACAAGCCAGTGCAATGGAAGCTGAGGGGTACCACCTCAGAAAAAGCTAATATCTTTTCAGAGTCAAGTTTGACAAGCATTGTTTGCCTCCCTCCTTGAAACCAGAACAGCTAGACATGGTAGCAGTCTCTTACAGTTTAAAACAGATTAAGAAAAAAAGCTCCTATTAATCCTTAGTGCACCAGTGTTCCTCATTTTTCTTTCTTTTCTCATAAAAAGGAAACTTATCTTGTCTAAAGAATGCCTCCAAACACTCGGCTGAGTTGAGCTTGTCATGATAAGGCAATCTTCACATCAGGAGGCTTTTTCAGAGGAAGAAGAAGCTCAGATATAGGCAGGGTCCAAGCCTCAGACTCAACTGTCAAGTAAGCTGATGCACAAAAGGTCTTAAACTGACATTTATGTTGCTGTTATATGCTTAGGTATCTTAGTAGGACAATCCAGAGTCTTAAATCAAGACTCACCTCCCACCTCAATCTGGCAGCCTCTTGGTTTATGTTTCCCCAGTGAAGTCAGGACCCTGCTTTACCCCCCCCACCAGCCAGCACTCAGAGACCCTGCACACAGACATCCACAGGTGGCAGATGTGCATCCACAGAGACATCCCTCCTGTGCCTGAGCAAGCTCAGGTTTACTTGTGCATCCTGCTGGTTGAATCCCTGTAACCCCCGTGCAGTCCTGTGGAGTCAGGAAAAGCACTTGGCTACAGGACCTAGCTTTGAGCCTCTTCCTCACTTGTTTGAAGCCTTAATAGGCAAGACAGAGACAGAATAACCCCGAGTGTCCAATACCTCAGCAGTTCAATGAAATGACAATATTCTCTTACTACAAATCCAGGCTCCTCTCAGCAGGCAGATGGGGAACTTGAACCTAGGTCTCCTAGAGCTGTAACAGGGACGATCAGATAAAAATCTGTGTGGGGAGAACAGGAAGCAGGGTGAGAAGAGGAACTTCTGCTGTGTTTTGTCAGAAAAAAAAAAAACCAACAAAAAACCAAAAAAACAACAAGAAAACCAGACATTGTAGGGTGAAACTAAATTATCAAGGGAGATTTCAGTGCTGTGACTATTTTATACCAGTTTGAGTTTCCCAGCTGAAACTGCTGAAGAGAAGGATCATAAGATAGCCAACAGGAGCAGAGCTGAGTTGCTTCCCTCCTTGTGCACTGACCTGCGTAGATCCGGGTTTTGAGAAGTTTAGCAACGCTGCCCAAATGTTTGTGGTTTTTGCACTCAAGTGGCACTATAGCTCTCCCCTAAAACTAAGGTTGATTAACCTCTGAGTCAGCTTAGAAATCTTCTGAAGAGCTCTGGCAATGCCAGAAACAACATGATGGTGTTTTTCTTACTCTTGGGAATTAGGCAGCACGTCACAGAGACAATAATATTTGCTGTACATGGGAGCAGTCGAGGGAAATTCTGAATCATCAGTTCAACACTGAGACACTTTTGTGTTGGAAAGAATTTCCAAAAAGTCCAAAGAAGCCCCAGGATCCAGATGTGGATCTCAAGTCTCATTTCTAACCTCTTAAAAAATGAGTATTCAATTCCATCATCCTTTGTCATGAGATAAACTGGGAGAAAACACACAGAACTATCAATATAAACAAGGCTTCACTTGTAAGTGATGCCAGTTAAAGGATTATCCCTTTTGGAGAATCAAAGGTAATTTTATTGTGTCCAGAGCTTCTACTATGCAGTATAGTATACTAGTATGAGCAGAGCAGACTTGGGCAAAATCATAAGGGATGGTGAGATGGACCATCCAAGACTGGCTAGAACCCAACCTAAGAAAATGCAGAGAAGAAACAAGCCACAGAAATAAGCATCTGGAGCACAAAATCAAGGAAAACCCCTAAATTTTTTGCAAACTTCTTCATGTATCTGATATGCAGACAAACCATCAGTTGGGCCAGTCCTCAGTCAAATTCAGGTGGTTTTTCCTTTTCTTTCCTTTGTTTCTGTAAGTTGAATGGAAACGTTCATTTCAGAGCAGAATGTATTTCTCATTTAACTCAGCTTGAACCCTTAGTTCACTTCAATCTTCCTTCAAAACTGGGTTTAAACTGGGTTTATGCATCCAGTGTTTACTGAGAAGTGGTAACTACCATATACCAGAATAATCCTAAAGAAAAGGTTTTCATGAAAAGCAGAGAACACACAGCTTCCCTTATATAGGGATGCCTCACAGTGGCTAAAGTTTCCTGGTAAAATTCAACTGACTTTTGAATGATTAGTATTCCAGATAGCTCTGGAATGCAAGGTTGACACTCCTAAAAATGACAAAGTACTTAAATACAAGCCCATGTTTGAAATTGAGTCTTGTAAGACAATTTATATCGCTGTGCACGATGGCCAGTTTTAGCCTCAAAACTGTACAGAAAAGCCAGAGAAGAAATAGGCAATTGGGAAAATATGTATTTAGAGAGCGAAAATGCTGGTGAGCATAAATCTGCAAAGGTTTACTGAATTCAGCTGGCACTGGGCAAGGAATCTGTAAGTCCCATGCTATTACCAGAATGGATGCTTCATTAGCCTAATGCCTATACCAACATTAGGTGCATTCCATGGCCGACTCTACTTGCACAAACAAACACAGGGTGTTTGATCTACTCACATTCAGTGTTAGTGAAAGAATAGCCATCTCTTTTCTTGACCTGAGCAAGAGTTTCAGTCTCAGGACAAAGGAAGAGACTGTGCTAATATCTCTATGTAAACAAGCAAGTACCCTAAAGATGTTGATCCTCATTAAAACATAGGAGTAAAGAGAAAAAACAAAACAAAACAAAAACAACCCAAACAAAAAGAACCCCATAGAAGTTCAGATTTTGTGAAAGAGAGAAAAGAAAGATCTTTTCATTTCCTCAGAATGATCATGACTATTTCATTTTGAGATCAACAGTTAAAACATTTGCTCAACACTACATCAACATTCATAATGTTTTAAACAAGTTTTATGCATGGCCAAATAGTATGCAGACATTTGCAAAACAATTTTTCAACACTGTCTCTGAGGTCTGTTTTAATGAAAATGTGAAATTTCAAAGAAATTGTTTAAATGTAAGCTTTCCGGTGCAGTCAGTAAGAAATTTAGCTGAGCAAAAATGGTACATTTGAATTCAAATGAGCTGTAAATACACAGCATCTATCAGGAGTCTGTAAAAGCTATTTAATAAAATAAGCAATATTCCATTGTAATATGTTAAAAATTAGCTGTTTGAGGGAAGATAAGGCATCTGGAGCCTGTTATATGAGCTGTGTACCAAGGAGGGCTTACTTTGGCTGATGGTGTCAATGGAGTTATCAGAAACACAAGCATTTATCTAAGTAATTGCATACAAGAAAACATTAAGAGCTTGGCACAAGTTAAAAATGATTCCCAATTAAAATGTTATTTAATAAACAGGCCCATTTTATTGCTCATGGACTAAAAAAAAAAATTAATAAGTGACTGCTAAACAAGTAATTATAAGGGTAATAAAGCTCTCCATTCTGATTAGGGAAAATATTCATTTCATGACCATCCAGTGATCCATTTTCTACCACAGCTGTCAAAAGAGGCAGTCTGCAACCATTTAGAGATACACTATTGCTGCTGTGCTTATGTAATATGGCTATTACATTTTATATCAGTAAAAATACTCTCAAGCTGGTTCTTACAGTAATTATAGATCAGCTTGCTTATACATTAACTGCTCTTGAGTCTTCCTTAGCTCACAAGTAAACTGATGCAGTTTTGCTACTCAGGTTGTGAGGCACTTTCTTCCTCCTGTCAGCATCACTCAAAGCAGACAGAACTCTGAGTCAGGTTGTGGTGGGAGTGCCTCGCACCTGCTCTCTGACTCCAGTCAATAAAGTCTCGGTAGAAGAGTCCAAACCTATGAGGTATCAGCCATGCCTCTCACTGCTATCTGATGTAACTCACAATCCCTGCAGGTACCCCTGCAATATGCTCCAGCAGTCGGAGACAGGAAAAATTGATGGTGGGAATGAGAAAAAAATTACAGAACAAGTTTATTGCCTGGTAAACGAACAGATTTTCAATGTAAGCAGAGATCAGGGAGCTGGCCTGACACTAGTTTAAGACTAGTTTCTCTTCAATTTTGGCTGTTCAGGACAACCTACGCATATAACTGTCAGCACATTTTCCCTTTTCGGCTCTTTCAGGTGAAGGAGATGTGGGTACAGTGGGAAACTCCTATCTAGACTTGGACTTGTTCAGTTATCTGTGTGCATTGGTGGAAAACAGGTAGGCCATGAAAATAGATTTCATAAGTGAGATGGCCCATAGGAATATGCTATCAATTATTCTCCATGATTCTTTTTCTTTTTCCAATAATTTAATTGTGCTTTGTGATATAACACATGTGAACACAACTCTTCAGCTCCACTGACACTCAACATTGATACTATTACTGAAGAGGAATTGTCACTGTCCTTCCCCAAGGCAGTGTCACAGGAACAAGATGTGTTGTAGGTGGAGGCTATTTTTCAGTGTCATTAGTAAGGCGTATATTTGCTTTACCTAGTCTACTCAGAGATTATCTGCGTTTTTCTTGCCTTAGAAGACATGGTTCATTTGAAGCAAGGTTGCAGGATTAGTCTGCTTGCACTTGAAGGAATCTCAGGGCAAGGCTTGAGTCCAGACAGCAGATGTTAAAGCTCTCTCCACAGTTAGCCTCTATGGTACAGGACTCCCCAAAGGCCCCTTGCCAGAGGGGCAGAGTTCAGCTGGTAGCACATCAGGAGGCTCACCACAGAGAGGAAGATGGTACTGCGGTTCTCGGTGCGATAAACAGCAAAGGGAATGATTGTGCTTTGTGGGGCAGAAGCCCAGCTGGCACTCTTCCTAGATATTCACATCTTTGCATGGCATCAACCAGTGGATTAGGAGATAAAGTCTGAAAATTCATTATCTCACTCATCAAGAACAGTGTTTTTTACAAAATCACTCACATGGCTTAATTTCATTCTGAGAACCATGAGACCTGTAAGGGATCCATACTTCTGGAAAAAGTTGAGTGGACATCAAGAGTAAGAGAGGACTGTCACTGTAAGATTTTCATTTAAAAATGAAAACTTAAAAGGACAGGTGTGCAAACAAAATGAAAATTCTGGAAGTAAGTCTTTTGTTGCTGATGGTTTAATCCTGCAGTTCTCGGTTCTAAACCATCTGGGCTAATAGAAACAGGAAGGGAGAAAGGAAACAAAAAGGAGGTGAAGCCCTGAAATGCTAAGCCTTCTATTTTCATTTGATTTAAAAATGACAGTATATATGTTTCATTCAGAATTTGGATGCCATATAAGGAAAGTTTGTTTTTCAGCTGAACTACCTTGAAGAATATTATTAGTCTTGCTGCCACACTTAAAAAGGAGATTGCAAGTGTTAAAATCTTTGTTGTGAAGTACAAAAAAAGGGAAGAAATTCTTAATTCTCAGAGTTAGCAACCTCTTAACCAATGTCCTGATTCCCAGTATTAGATAGTATTTAGGAAGTGACTCTAAGATGATATTTATATGAATGATTTTTTGTGTATTTACATAAAGACCCTACCTGTGTTCCTCCACGTGTGCTCTGTCAGTTCTGCCATTCTGAAAAAGTTTCATGAGTATCATCAGCATAAGAAAGAACATGGACATTTAACAACAGGATGCAAGGAAATGCTAGAGCTGCCTACACATTTTAAAACTACACATTTATTTCGAGTGCATTTGAAAATCACTATCCCTTAAAAGCAATTTTAAAAAAGAATCACTGAAATACACCAGTTTATCTGGAATAAATGTAGAGAATACAGCACCCTACATCATAACCTGTGGGATGGGTATCCAGATTCTTTCTCTTTGCTTTTGACTTTTTCTTTTTTCTTTCGAAGGAAGAATACTCCAGGTGAAAAATACAGTGCCAAGCACTATTCCAGAGAAGATGAGCACAGGTGTTCCATTTCTTACTCCAGTGAGAGAACAGGACACGAATAATATTCTCCCTTTTATGAGAGAATTATTTGTTCCTACGCTTTTCTCCATTGCCAACCTGGAAGACTGACCTACTTTCTTTGAGAATTTTTAATTTAAGAATTTTAATTATTGTTTAGAACATACTGTATTTTGCCAGGTAAGACTATAATGAGAAATTTAGATCCTATTTCCAGGAGCATCTTGGAAACTAAAGCAATTATTTCTCTAAATAGACTCCAGTTCTCAATTGCATAGCAGCAGCAGCTGCTCACTGTTCCCTACAATGGGTGCCCTAGCCAAAGATCCATGCTTACCCAGTTCAAAAGGGACAAGAAGGGTTCTTCTATTCAGGTCTCCCATATTCCTATCATTGCACTCAGCTGGTGTACTTTCATGGGGAAAAGCGTAGGCAGCTACAGACCTTCTCCTCTGCCTCCTTATTGCCATAGTATTTCCCACCCACTAAAGCACTAGATGTTCCAGATGAGACAGAAAACCCTGATGGACAGAAAATTCTTGTTATTCAGTCTCTATTCTTAGACCAGAGTGACCCAAACTGACACTCGCTGCTTTAGGAACCAACAGAGGATTCACCATGAAAGCTGCCCTGGCTGCAAGAGCTGGACGTACTCTTAAAGGGACATTTCTATCACCCATGCTCTCTTGACGTTAATCTCCCTCTGCTCAGGCCTCATGCCTCGAAGCTCTGAAAATGTCACGTGCAGTAGATTACGAGAAGACTCTAACAAGAGTTATGATTGTCAAGCAGGAAAACTGTTTATTTACAATTTTTATATCAAAGATGGTGCTTAGTTAGAACAAAAGTGTAGTCATGTAGGACAGTTTAAAGAGCAGTTTAAAGTTTAAAGGCTAGTTTAACTGATATATAATGTGATATCATTATATGATATAATTTATGGAACATTAATTTTTTTTCCCTCTGGGATTCTATTTGGAAAACGGTTAAGATTGTAAGTCCTTCTCCGCAGTGTCACACAAGTGTTTTTCAGACCTATTCACTTTCTCCAATAAAAAACCTAAGTGACAAGGTATGTCTTAATGTGTACATAAACAAAATAAAATATGTACTTACCCTAGCAAGTGTATACTACAGCTTCTCCCTGAAAATAGCTTAAAAGAGGGAGAATTTGGGGGATTTAGTAGGATACTGTATATTACATTTAACTTCCACATACTAGCAATTCAGGAACCATTGCTCTCTATATTACAGATAAAATATAATTCTTCTCTGGCTATGGGTTCATCAGTTTCTTGCTCAGCATAGCAATATCTGATATCCATATATTAATTCTTTTAGACATTTTTACAGAAAATGTGGTCTTCAGCAGCTGAGGGCCTACTGGAAGATAGTTAACCTCCACAGCAGTTTTGCAGGGAATGCTACCAGGATTAGTGCCTGAAAAGTAAGCAAATCTGGTAGCTGTGCTCGACCAGTACTGTGACCACTGGCAGAATCAGACATCTGAGAATTTCAGAATTTTGTGTTTGTTATTCTAACCTGAAAACTGAAGTAAAATATCAGACTAGATGCTTTCTTTAGATGCCTGAGGATTCTAGCATCCACACAGATCCCTACTCAGCATTGTTGGGACACCAGAAAGACTTCTCTTAAAATGAAGTCATAGAAGAAACCAGAATTACTCTGCAGTAACAATTTCATCTTTACTGTTCAAGAAGTTGCAAAACAAGCCCTAATAGCTACTAGTTCAGTCTAGATAAAAAAAAAAATCCCTCGTAGTAGGGCAAACGGATACCAGCAAAGAACACATGCTCAACAATCCCAATTCAGTAAATATATTGTGGAGCAAATAATGAAAAGTTGGGAAAAAATGCCTGGACATAAGGCAGGAGTGGGAGCGACAGTGAAAATCTAACCACTTCACAGACTATGCTGGTGAACCGTCAAACCTGAGAAGAAAATGCATCACTGAACTCAGAGAACTTTCCTCAGTCAGAAAATGTTGACATTTATTGTGGACTTGCACTGACCCAAACCCCCTGACTATTGAAAAGAAGTCACTGATTGTTACCAGTGATAAGGTACCTGTATCTTCCCCGTTACCTCAAAGAAGATGACGGGATGAGAGGATGAGATACTGAGCATCTGCTTTGTGACTGAAAAAAAAAGATAGGGAAGGGATAGATTCAGGTAACGGTTTTGGAGGTCCTGCCGTTGACTTTGGAAGTGATGATTCAGTCAGGTCACTGCCTATGAGAAAGTGTTGTAAAGAAGCCTCTGTGGTGTGTATCCATACAGCTACAACCCACATATCTGAAACAAAAAGGCTAAGATGCAGGGTAAGGCCATGTCAAGCCAAACCAGCAGTGATGACAGACACTCTGAGCAGGGCATGCTTTCCCAGCAAAGAAACAGACGGCTGTGGAAAAGGAGAGTGGGTGTATCGTCTTGCGAAAACGTCTCTGTCTCTTTCTGAGGGCCCATGACATACAGCGCAACCACACACCAGGTGGGAGAGGAGAGTCAGAGCAGTTCAGAGATGGTGATGTTTCCAAGATCCATGACTGCAAAATGGAGGGAGTTGCATGCTGTCTGGCAGAGGAGGAACCATGCTTGGATGGTACTTGGGTCTCCAAGGTGAAGAGGAACCTATCTCAGCAAATTTAATAGCAGATGTCAGCTTGGCTTTATATTTCCATATGGAAATATGCCTGACGTGAGCTAGGGAATGTATCTCCTGGTCTTATCGAAAGAACCCGTTCAGACTGCTCACAAAACGCTGCAAGACACCCGCTGTGATTACAGAAGACTTTACAACTTGTCTAAAATTGCTGTTTAAAACACACCCTGGGAAAAAATTGAAACAGAGTTGTTTCCTTGTAACACTGGAAAGGCATAGGCTGTCCATGCCCCCAGGACCACCAGGAGCACCCACTGGCTCAGTTCAAGTGCACACAAAGGGATCTGTTGCCTTAAAACCTGTTGCTGGTAACAGCTACTGCTCTTCATTGTGTAACACAGCGATGGGAAGTGGGAGATGTATTCCACTTGTGAGGGAGAGAGTATACTGAAGAACTGATGTCAAGCCATGTAAAAAGAAGCTGTGAATTTCAAATTGTTCATGATTGCCAACAGGCATGCAACACAGGTTCTGTAAAGTGCTTGGGTAACAGGAAAAGAAAGGACATTATGTTATCATCAGGAAATAGGAGATAATGAAATAGATGCCGAATAAAGAATGCAAGTTGCAGCCTAATAAAATAGTTCCTCTTTTCTCCCCCACTTTTCCTTTTTTCTTCTCTAATTCTGATATATAGTGTTTTGTCTAATACACAACTCCTTTTTCATTCATTGGGTTTGAAAGAAAAAATTATCAAATAAATATGCCAGTCATTTGTATTCTTCTGCAATATGAATGATATATAAATTTTGTGTATTTGACATCCTAAAACTGTTTGATTCCTGGAGCTGGGAATGAGTGCTACCCAAGCCAGTGGAGCCTGGTTCATAACTCACAAATATTCCTTGAATTCTAAGACAAACCAGCAAAGAAAGGTTTTTCACCTGAGAAAACTTTTGTCCAATTCCTCATTTAGCTTTTCTTCTGTGACCAAAAGCATTTTCCCATTGCGAAATTAGATGGTTAACGTTCCCTCCTCATAGGAGGAGTCTCATCTGCCTGAGGGAAAGAATATCTTTCTGAAAAGCACAAGCCAAGTTACCTAGAAGCCGATCTACTCCTTGTTCAGTGGTTTTGGTTAGACATCAGACTTAACGTATCATCTACAGAAAGAATAAATTGAAGGTCCCATTCAAAACTATGTTAGCTTTCCCCTGCAATTTCACTGTTTAATACATCTTTAATTTAAACTCCCTATTAAAAAAAATATTAACACACCATTAATTTTACCCCAAAGTGGATCATTTGTCTCTGAGTTTCCAAGTCTGAGAGAGACTCAGGGCAGGCTTTCCTTTGCCCCTCTTTGTGAAGCACTGAGCCCTTCAAGATAGATCTCAGTGCAAGTAAGAAAGGTAGAAATTTTCAATTAAAAAACACAAACCAATAACAAAACCCCAACCAACCAAACCAAAACCAATCCATCAAACTGTTAAAAAAATTCACTTGAAATTTGTGTCTTTCTTTATTACCAGATTTCAGTTTGAAGGGAGGAAAGTTCTGAGAATTGAGGAATATTTTCTGGTCAACTATATAGATTATAACAATAATGCCTACAACAAGTCACAGATTAATCCAGCCATGACAAAGCTTTCAGCCATGGGAACTTTCCTATCGCATATGACTACTGGAATACATGACCCTTCCTACGTCATTTCTGCCCAACCTATATGGAGACTGTCCCAGCGTAGCTCTGCCAGCTCACAAAGGGGAGCTGCACGCATATTCACAATTTCCTCTAACCAGCATCTTTCAGTCCCACCTTTCCCCTGCAACTTCATTAAGGCAGTTCAAGCTTCTCATTTAAAGCAAATGCCCCCTCCACCTCCACATAGGTATTTGCAACACTTATTTTTGCACCGACTCTTTCCCTTGCACTCCCACTGAGAGGTTTTTGCTGGATGTGACGGCCAAAGCTGACCCATCTCTTCCCAGTGCCTCCTAGGTTCAGGATGCACCGGCTCGCTCCCACACGGCTCATTTCCTCCACCATCTCGGTTTCAGCACCTCCCACTGACCTCGGCAGGAGAGTATGAAGTCTTGACTATATATAGTAAGGTGCTGAAACACTTCTCACATAATCTGTGTGGGCAGAAGGTGGGACCCTACTTGGAAGGCAGCACATTCAGACTTGCCTTAGAAAAAGTTGGTCTTCCTAAATGTCAACAGTTTCAGCGTAAATACTTTGGAGTATACCCTCATCTACTGGGCGACTCTTAAACTTGAGCCATTATGCATCTCTGAATGGTGTTTTAATTATGAACACAATGTTTTTAGTATTTCCATAAGGAAAAGGTGCCTATAACAAAAACTATATGTTGCTCTACATTTGAAGTTGCTTTTAAGTGCTTATCTTAAACATCACTTACTATAGGTATCATATAACTAATGCCAATTCTCACAGTATCACTCAGCTACAGACTTTACTGGGAAAACTGTTTTTGTCCTCAGGAACTAACAAAAAAATCCAAACTAACCAAACCATAAAAAACAAAAACCAAACCAACCAAACAACAACAACAAAAACAAACAAACAAACAAACAAACAAACAAAACCCCCCAAACCAAAACCAAAAATACAAACCCAAACCAAACCATACAGCAAAAGCTTTCTAATAATGGATTTCAAAATTTGAAATTTTTCATGTGTTGCATTTTTCCTTTTTAAGCCATTTTCTCTCACCTACTCCGTGCTCCAAATATTTAGCAGAAATGAACAATTCGCACATGAATATTTTCTTTCAGCAACAGAAATCCACTTTTTTGTTGTTTTTTAAACTACTGTCCCAAAAATTCACTTGGTAATTTTGTAAATCTTCTGGTTGCACTAGAAACAGCCTTGGCTGACAGAGACGATTCCTAAAGTGCCTTCCCCATGCACCACATGCATTGCCAGAAAAAGGACTGTGGTGGTTGTTTGCAGCACCCTAGCACATATACACGGCAGTGCTGGGGTTTGTTTCTCACCCTTAACTACTGCAGCAATATTGGTAAATTTTGGCAGTGACAGTTTTCTCAGTCAAAAGTGCTCCCATTGAAACAAAGAGAGTTCTGCGCTATCTTCTCAGAGTCTTTTCCCGGTCGAAGAGCCCTTCGTTCTGCATTACCCGTGCATCTTTAAGCCCCCTACTTCATACATGCAGACTTATGTGAAGCAACACTGAGGAACAACAAGCCTTAAACTTGGATTTTGATGATACCCAGCTACTGGTCTCACTTAGCTTGAGACTACACCCTTGCCTCTGAATGTACTCTTTTTCTTGAGGTGTAAAGTAAAAGCCTATACAGTGACCTACAGAGCAGAGACATTCAGGCGCAGACTTTCTCTGAAGCACAGATACAATGTGAGAACATTGTCATCTCAGTGAGCTGTGTGAAGGAGGAGCTAATACACAGGTTATGAGGACATCCTTTAAAATCCTACCCTTCAGCTGTTGACTGCAGTAGCATTCTGGCTTCTCTAGGAACAAATTCAAGTCATAAAATAACACTCTGGGTCAAAAATAGACCTTTAAAGAAATTAGAAAGAAAAAAGAAGAAAAAAACCCAATCAGAAATCATGATCAGTTACCCTCTTATAAACTGATCTTATCAGAGTTGAGTCACACCAACTATAAACTAATCTCCAGGAAACAAACCCCCCTATTACTCTTGCTCTGGAAACTCTTTGCAAGCAACACCTAATTTTTGCCTGTGTAAGTGTCACACAGAGACCATGTGAAACAGCAAAAAGCAAAGCTCAACAATGAGGCATCAGCCAAAGTTACATCCTGAATTCCCACCACATTATTCTTCAAATAGGTATTCCTCCAGCAAGATAAAATTTATTGGGGTTCTCCATCCAGCTGCATCCTTTAATACTGAATGTGCGGCACAAGTGGAACCACAAGAGCTCCATCTCTCAGTTTTCACCCCAGAGAATCCCCTTCTTCACAGGGATCCTCCACAGATGGGGAGCTGGCAGCAGCTTTTTCTGCTTTTACAGCAGTTTTAGTGCCTCCTGCTCTAGATTGAATGCTACAAGGCATGGTGGGAAACTACATGTCAGGGGTGTGGGGAGGAAGCATCTTCAGCAGGAAGCAGAGCCAGAAGCTTTTCAGAGGATGAGAGAATGAAAAGGCCAGGTAGCAGATCACCAGAGGAGAAAATGCACTGTATCTTTAGGTCTTTAGATAATAAAAACAATGTGCAGAAGCCACACAGCTGCATCTTACTGTTTTCAAAGCACAGGTACAGGAAAAAACAATTAAAGAATCAGGCTTGAGCTGATGTTCAGAGACATTCCTGGCAGCTAGAAGAATTAGAAACATTGCAAGAACCTCAATGGACTCACTTATTTAATGGGACAACACTGAAAGGCTACATGACGGGCAAAGAATTAAATAAAAAAGTAGATTTGCCATAAAAAGAGAAGACCAAGGGCATGATGGAATAAGCTTCATTATAGCCATACACCTGAGGAATTAACTACAGGTCAGATTCGAAAATCAATGCTTAAGAAGTTTTCTCAAAATAAATTATGGAAAAAGGACATTGATGTACCTCCAAAACAACCTCCCCTCCAAACAAAAAGAAAAATGAAATCACTGTGCTATAGATTTAATGCTAGATTAATATTTTTGTGTCTCTCCTGAGTGTGTAGAGGAGGGCTATGGTTCTCTATTGTCATGGGAGACTGTGTGCCCCTCTATGTCTGTATTGTCAAATACCTGAGTGTGAGACACTTCCAGTGGAAACTGTCCCCTGGTTATGTATTTCCTATATTGTATTAAATAAAGTATCATGTAGCTCTGCAGTGTCATACAATTATACAACTACAATTATATGTCATACACGTACTCACGGGAAAGTAGGCATTTTTTATCTGGGATTAAAATCCTGTTTTGATGAATTTACTGTCCAAGTTCCTTATAGTTTCAGTGAAGACTTTTTTTCCTGCAATACTTCATGATCTTTCTCACTTTTAGCTAATACAACTCTTGAGGAATGTGCAATACAGGCAAATTTTAAGTGTTGAGTTCTGAAGTCGGGCTTTGGGGGCATTGGAGAGAAAAGTCAATACACAAAGCAGAGCTGCCTTTAGTGTTAATCCTCACTAGATGTGTGAATTTAGGCAAATATGTGCTTTTTTGCCTTGGTTTCCCTAAAACTAATGTTGGGCTCTATTGATGAAAAGTCTTGTCAATAGACCAATGAGTTATTATTGCTATATAATAATTAACCCTTCAGGGAACTTTAAGCAAAAAGCATAAAAAGTAGCCTAGCTTCTCATCTCTCAGTTAGTTCAGCTCGAGGCACTTTGGCAGGGCAATGCAGGAAAGCTTTGGGCTGGAGTCACAGGAGACACTGGGGCACACAAATGCAGCATATACACACTACTGGTGTCCATTCCACTCAACAGCTAACTCTAACCCTGCAGACACTTTTGTTTTATCCAGGCAAACTCCTGATCTCCAGGCATGCCTTACAACTGCTAGAGCCCTGATTCCTCTGGGCAGCTACACACTTTGCTCCCGCCAAGCCATGGTGGGATTCAGATTACTTCTAGTCAGCGGCTTTCAGCACAGCGAGTCCTACACAAAAGAAATGGCAGTAGTAGGATCATTTTACATATATTAAATAAATTGCTCAGTTGGAACACAGAAAATGCAAGTTTGGGCCCTATTCTGAGAGATGCAGAGCAAGCACTTTGAGTCCACTGCCCAGGTCTGCTGAGAAGACAGTTTCTCTAGGTGTGATCTAGAGGAAGAACAAGAACAATGGTTTCTAATTGATCATTGCTCATGGTTTCCATACCTACCCTGCCTTGGCTTAACTTACAAGAAAGAAAAGCACTTTCGAGGTAAATATTATTTAACTGTTGGAGGAGGAGCAAGAGACAATTCTACCATGTATCTTCACTTTCAAATTCTTGAAGCATTTAATCCAAAAAATTACCTTTAAAAGCAAGCTCATCTCTTTCCAAAACATTTTTGGAGTTAGTTAGGGCTACATCCTTGTACACAAACTGAATTACAGTTGTCTCACATGGACACAATGCCATTTTTGAGAAAATGCCCTTACTGACTATACAAACCCAGAAATGTGTAGCCAAGCACCTCTCTACAGTACTACTCTGCATATATTTCAATAAATTTTCTATTAAAAGACAAGAAAACCACAGGAAGGCTCCAAAAATTACTGAACAGGTATTTAACCTGTGAGGAGATGTGAAATCAGGAAGCAAGGTACAGGTAATGGAGGATTCCATGGCAGTGCCTTCATATTCAAACACAGCTCAAAACTTCCAGGCACCCTCTGCGTTCACACAGTGCAAGCCCATTTTTCTATATGATATCTCACATTACTGAAGCTGGAGTCAATTTGGACATGTGTGGAAGTAACTGGAGGTTTGCAGTATGGGTGGTCATGTGCTGCACGGGCAGTATCCTTCTCCTGGATAGAATCAGAGTGCAATGCTGAATGCTCCATCAACTGGGAATGACAGTCCAAGTACTAATGAATGCTGAACTGGCATTTCTTAGATTTCTAGTACATTCGCCGTTAGGAAATCTGAACAAAATTAACTCTCAGCTAGCATGTTATTTTTGATGAAAAAAGCCTCACAGTAAAAAGCTTAAGAAATATGTTGTTATAGACATTTACTGAATTCATTAGATCTCTGCAGGGACAGACTTAATTTTTTTGCTGTCAAGAAGAAGGGAAGTAAAAAAAAAAACAAAAAAAACCCACCAAACTGGTCATTGACCTAACCTGTCAGTTTATCTTAAAAATCATGAAACAGCAGAATGAATACCTTTGAACCTGTTTCTGACTGCTTTCTCTCTGTTTCTAATGGTTCCTTGGGACAACATTCAAAATTTGATCAATCCCTTTTCTTCCTCACCAGACTACAAGAGAACAAGCTTCTAGAACCAGAGCGAACAAGTGTCTCTTTGTTACCTGTGGCTGGGTTTGTTTGTAATTCCCAACACAGGCCAGTAAGCTTTGTTGAGCATGGAATCATTTGCCATCCCAAAAGCCATTTCTGGCCATCCTTTACGTGCGATTGTGATTATTGGCAATCCTATGCTGTGTGCTCTGGGATGACTCTGCTTGAGCAGGGGTTGACCTGGCCCATTCTGTGATTGCTAAGGATAGTAATGTCTAAATTTTTCTGGAGAAAAAGAGTGATACTACTATATTGTTTTGCATGCAGTGAGTAAATGAGTCAGCACGTTCTTGTAAAACAGTAGTAACTTCAGTGTGCTGAATCACAGTTTCAAAGGTAGTCTAAAGTTCTCTTATCTGCATGGGCAAGACATTTTCTGTTTGCTTCAGCAGGGAGGCTATTACTCTGAGACTGAAAAAAGGGGGTTGTGGTCTCATGTCTTATTCTGACATCAGCATTTAACTGTTTCAGTTCATTGCTTCTGCATCTTCACATGAGAGTGTTAATTCATTTTTCTAAGTGATAGCTAAAGTCTTTCAGAGATAAATGTACAGCCTACCCAAACTCCATGCTGTCACAGGCTTGGTTAATGAGTGTGGGAAGAGAAAAGGTCATGTAAAAAAGAAACTGTGAAAAAGAAACAGAATATGTAGTATAGCTTAAAAAAAAAAAAAAAAAGTTTCTTTGAGTATGAAACATTTTTTCCTCCGGAATGAAGTGCCCCATTCTTCTCATGTCCCCCTCCTACAAAACCCAGCCCCTCCTATGTCACCTTAACTTCCTGTGTGCCTCTCTGTCACTCTCACCTCCTCTTGCTCTCTTCCCACATCCCTTGACCACTCAGTCGAGATGGAGGCAGTGTGCTCAGTGGTTGTCTCTGTGTGACACGTGTTGGCAGCCCAGCGATCAGCGCGTGCTACCTGGTGACCTGCACTCTGCCATTAGTTTGGGCAGGACCCAGCCTCTCTCTGGTTTCTCTCAGTTCAGACTCTTTTCCATGTACAGACACGAATTCTCTAGAATGGCTGGTAGGAAGTTAATATACTTTTGATCCCCACATCATGTCAACTTTAGCCAAAACTCACCAAGCAGTTTGCCTGCTTCCTAAGGTGGTGTAAGAGCACAGCCCCATAACCTTCATGTTCTTAAGAAAGACACCAAGAAGAAAAGCAGATCACCTATAAACTCTTTGCAGTTGAGGAACATGGTGTACTTAGGTACTGGAAAAATGAGATTAAAGTTCAGCAGGTATGTTAATCTTGCATTGGCTGAACTCACACTTCACAGTCTTTCTTCATTTCCCTGCTTTTCCTGATGAGATGGCTCTAGAGGAACCAAGAAGAGTAAGTGCCTGGGCTGTTTTTTCCTCCTCTCTACAATCTCTCCTGTTCCAGATGAAAACAAATTCAGGGTATTTTTATCCCAAGGGAGGACTTCATTATATCACAACTTGTCCTTTCTGAGCCAAATCTTCTTTGTGTTGTAACCACTGGCAGGACTGACTTCAGTGGGAGCAAGAGGTTCCTACATCCACATTGCCAAGTGAGTTCAGAGTTGGGGCTGTGAAGTCATTCTCAACACCAGGGCTCATTTCCAAACTCATGAAATCAATCCCATGCAATTTTCCCACCAAGCTCATGTGTGGAAAGCACAAACATGTATTTCCCTGTAGAGGTAAAAGTATGCAATCACCCTATCTACTTTTAAGGTGCAATAAATTTTGAACTTTAGTATTCATTCTATAGTCCAGTGTTTTGGTATTAATCATTTTGTTGCTTGCTTTTTTACTCAGGGATTACTTTGGTAAAACCTTTCCTTCTTATCCTCAAAGGAAACCGGAATAAACGATTGCCAAATGCCACATTTCCCATTGGGAAACAGCATTCTCCACCATCTGAACACTTGGTGTACCACTGAACAGCAAGGCTGTGCTACAGATAGTATTTATAGTACATTTTATGAGACCAAAAGTTGTCAGTTAAACCACTAGAAACTAATAAATGGGCCTAGTGTCATTTGAGTTGTCAACAGGATATAAGCTGATGTAAGGGGAACACCTACATTTTGTAGGCTTCTTTTGCATGAATAAATGTACCGTTGATAGTCATGCTTGACTTTGTAGGAATGTTTTGAGTAAGGAATATAGTAATTTCCTCCATTGCAACAGTAATGATCATCAGATGACTAAAAGACACTCACTCTATAGACATGCCTAATTCTTGAATATGATGTTGCTCAGAAATCTTTGGTTTACAGTAAGAGTTCTCTCATACTCCAGTTTTGTTCAGTGAGACAGCTAGCAACAGAAAAATCACAGTATTGAAAACTGTCTCTGTGATGCAAAGGGTAGATGCTAAAACACACAGAAGAGGGAGATAATATTTTATTTAATAAACAGAAGATCCCTTTGAATTAAATCACAATTTTTCAATGCATTAAAGCCAATAAATGTATTGTCTAAAGTGTGAAATTGCATTCGTGTGTGTATATATATATATATCATATAATGCATATATATGTATAACAATAGCAAAACCTTCTTAAAATAAAATAAATCAAATTCTCAATGGATGAGATTCTGTTCTTTGTCCCCTCCCCTCCCAAATAAGTGTTGTGAGAGTAACAATTTCAAACAGCTCCTTTGAAGAGGTATCAAGAGGCAGAGGTTCTTATTACCCTTCTATCATAAATACAGAAACTATGGATGAAATATGAGTCTAACCAAGGGCAAAGGCTTGGCCACAAGGTTTGAATCTGCTAGTTTCAGATCAAGAACTCTGAGTGACAAGATACCAATCTATTTCTTTATTTGATTCTACTTCTGGTTATCATTAATACTTATCTGCATGATCAAAGAAAATCAAACTTGATTACAGATTCTTAGGATAAAATGCAGTTAAATCAGTTGCTGTAAGTTGAAAAATCTCAAATTTTCAGTGAAAGAACAGCCTGACCCTCTTGTACGTTAAATTTTGAAAGTTTAACACGAACATTTAAATGTGCCTCATCCCCTCCTGGAATTACAAGATAAAGCATAGATGGCACCCTGAAAATGTAAATTACAATCTGCTTAGAGAACATGTGCTTTTAAACAAAGGCAGAGATTTCCCTTAAAAGGGAAGCCAAGTAACTTGCCTGTGCACACATTACCAAGAAGAAATCTGTGCCACATTCTTTTCAGTTTGGAATAGGAAGTGTATGTGGGAAAGATTTTTCTAGAAATATATCAACCTGTTTGAAAAAAGGAAGTAGAGAGAATCTTAATAGGTAACAGGATTTTTAACAATTTCTGCTATGAAAATTTAGACAGAGTTCTGATAAAAATTCCAGTGAGCCTTTGAGCTATGCTTTTGCTCATTAATTCACTCCTGTTCAACAGAAAGAAAATACTGCACTGTTCAGTACGAGCATTAAACTTATGTCAAGTTGATCTTAAAAAGACAGGCAGTCTGAGGAAACTTGTATTTAGAGCTAGGAAGGACAAGTTCGTTGACAAGAGCCTTTATTCCTATAATTTGCCAAAACTGAACACAATAACAAAGAAGAAAGCCAGATATCAGAGATAAAACAGAAATTTTAGATTACTTTCACGCTGAAATTGAGATAATAAAGGAACACATGAAGAGTAAACTTCATTCTACCACAGCAATGTTTCCAGCACACCTGGCATTTTACAGTGTGGACTGGCATTTGGTGGGATCATGCTAGAGTGTGGTTGGGAGGAACAACAGACATTAAGCCAGAATTGCTGGTGTGAGGGAGCCCCTCTAATAACTTGCAAAGCATGTTTGCATTTGCAAGTGGAGATACAGCCCTCTAAGCATGGACTGACCTAACCAAGACATCTTCAGCCCAGTGTTGCCTCAACAGCAGCAGCAGAGACTTCAGCGCAGTCTTGCTCCGGCTGACCCAGGGACCCCAGGGAAGATCTGTAGATTGATTGATCTACACACCACATGGATTGATGCTTTGCTGACTTGGTTACAGCATCACTGGGTACTCGAGCTTGGCTGAATCAAGGCAGAGCTGAAGCTATGCACATCCCAGGTTCTGTGCAGAGTCCATACAGCTTGCCCTGGGCACTTCTGGTTCTGCTGGTGGGAAGAATCTTCTTTATACAACACATCTCTGGCCATGGCTCCTCTTTTACCAGACAGACAGCACAACAGAGCAACTGTGCTGGCTTCACTCCAACCCAGCATTCCTCTGATGTGAAGGCAACTGCTGAGCTGTGGGCTTTCTTTGGCACTTTGGTATGGACGGATGCAAACTACCTCGATTCCATGTGCTCTGTTCCTGCATCTCATGTTAAGACAAGATGCTTTTCAGAACAGTTTTATAGGAAGCCCTGCCAGTTTAGGTCAGCTGTGAAGCTTGATGGTGCAGGGTATTTGTGCTTTGCATAAATATGTAATTTTTTCATTGGTAAATGAACACAAATGAGTTATTGGCAAATATATTTTTCTTTTTATGTTTCTTTGATTCTCTCTGCTGTAGATTGAAACACAGATGCCTTTATTCTATTCAACTTAAAACTAGAAATGCTCATTACTAGATACAAATGACTGATATTTAAAACTGCATGCTACTCATCATTGTGCACCTATGTGGAATGAGTCACTACCTGGAACATTTATCCCACATCCATAGTCTAGTTCCTATTTGAAAGCCCACAGGAAAGAATCAGGATCACTACAAAAAGTACCTGATACCAGGAAGTATTTCTATCCCCTAGATGAAGAGTTAGGATATACAGGAAAAAGACTACATTTGCAGAACAAAGGCACTGCACATTCCCTTTGTTATCTAGCAGAGCTTACTGCTTGGACTCGGGCACTCAAAATCCTTATCCAATGCACGTAGAGATGTTAAGTGCCTAATGTGGGACCCACAGTAATCACTGCCTGTCTAAAGCACACAAAAACAACCAAGGAGGGGAGTGCAGCTGGAGCCCCAGCTAGGAGAGCATGAGGCATTTTTCCTACAAGGAGGAACCTTTCCCGCAGACCCAAGAACACACTACATAGCTGTGAATCAGAGGTCTAAGCCAAGCAACTCTGCAGGAGATGAGCAACCATACTTGTAACTAAATGCTTGCAAGTCTCTCCCAAAATGTGGAAGTTTTCTACATCTGTGAGGGCTCACAGAATCACAGAACGGGTAAAGGGAAAGGACCACAGAGGGTCGTCCTGTCCAACCTCCCTGCTCAAGGTGTCATCCTAGAACCTAGGATCATTGCACAGGATTGCATCCATATGGTTCTTGAATATCTCCAGATGTTCAACTCAAACCTACTTCTCTGGTGAAAATCTGTTGTTGATCAGACCATAAGTCAATTTGTACCTAAAGCTGTCTTTATTCCATGTTCCATTTTCAATAGCTTAGGGAAATATCTGTGGGTCAAAAGAAATCTCCCAACTTGGAGCACCTGTTTCCAAGCCGGAGAGAAATCTCAATGGCTACTAAATATGAGATAGTTAAACATACATTTAGTGGATCTTTTCTTATCAAGCTCTAAACCATCCACTTGAGTTCACAAAAGAAACCTTTTCATGTGCTTTTATGTATCTGCAAACTGAAGACTGATAATTCATTTTAGCCCTTGACTTGCAGAAAATGTCTGAAAATAAGATATCTAACAACAGATCACTGATATATCAAATTGCTGCTGTAAGAGGAAGAAAGTGAAGGCAAGTGTGAGTAAATTCCCAGATAAAGGGAAAGTAGGAGGAGAAAATGAAAGCAAGGACAATTTCAGTACTTTTTTTTTTGATAATATTTTCATTTTTTGGCTACAAAGATGGATTTACTTAAAAAAATAACTAAGTTTCCCATGCAAGAACTATCCTAAGCTGTTATCTACTCACTAGGACCTAGCTACCAATCCACTTGTTTGATTCTTTTTCACTTACTTGCATAGCTTGCAGCAAACTGATTTCTCTGGGGATTCCATCGCATGAATTCTGTGACTTTACTGAGAAACTACCTGGGCAGTCTTCTCTATCTGTTGATATGATAGTGGGATGTTATTCCTTTGGCTCTGATTTCAGTGCAGACATGGTTCAAGTACCTGATCTATCTGCCAGCAAATGGGCCTGTTCCAGGCCCATGGAAGTCAGCAACAGCCTCTCTGCTGGTTGACCACGCCACAATTAAAGAAAGTTCTATCACTAATAAATCAGACTATTTAATTGGATGTAAGAATGCTAAATGGACAGATCTCTCTTGAGGAGGCTTTTTTGTCATCGTTTTAAAGTCAAGTCTTTGGAAGAAGAGGTAAGGCTTTAGGCCCCATCATTGTTAAGTCTACCTTACATCCAAGTATTATTCATACAGTTTATCAGAACAATTATTTTTCCAGCTCCTAACTATCATGCACACCTGAAAGAAAAGACTACTCAGTCCCTTTAACAAAACACAATACTTAAAAATAGCAAGGTGGTAGTCATATAACCCACTGCACACTCCAGCTGGCAGAGTTCAGAACAGTAAGCATTTAAGTTATTATAGATGTTCACACCAAACAGTATGGCGGTTGCTGGGACAGAAGCACTCTCTTCCAGTTTTAGTTCTTAGATGTAGGATACTTTTTTCCTCCACCTCTTGAGGCTAACATCCAAAACGGAATACAAAACAAAACTCCTAATCTGTGTCTAGCTTCATGGCATGTCAGACAGCTTAGTGAGGTTGAGGTTGCTGTTTTGGCTTTTTTTTATGTTTTGGTTTAGGGAGTGGTGGGGACGATACATACTCTTGAATCTTTCAGTAGAGCTCTCTAGATAATGTGGGGGGGATTTTAGGTGGTTAGTATTTGCCCAACTGTGCAATCAATGGTTAACAATGAATTCACTACTAACAAAGTGTGTCCATATATTTTCTTGGTTTCCTGTAAACCCAAGACCATCTGTTTATAAAACCATGGGATTTTTGCCTTTGCCCTCAGTAACAACATTTACATAGTACCCCCATAAACCTACCCTTTCCTACCTGTTTACACACCCAGCCACTCGCTTATTTTCTTTAACAAAGAAATATTTGTGCTCTGCTGCTTAACTCACGCACATCTCTACAGCTCTTCCCTTTACCACTCCACTGATGTCACCAGCCATTTTATCCCCATCTCCACTTCTTCCCCCAGTCACTGTATTTTCCATCCACATCTCTCTCTTTCTCAAAGTTGTGAAGGTTCACCACTTTGGTTACAATCTTTCCCACACTGTCAATGTGCTCATGTCCTTCTCCAAACCTCTATTATCCCTTACTGCTTCTTCCTTGAGTCAGGAATTTACAGACAAGTACTTACAGTTCAGGGATGAAGGCTATGTCAAATGTGGGGCACTGCTGCATTTTCCGCTTTGATTGGTTTTCCTGGAGCAACTGTATGGCATGGGAAGGCTCGTCAGCCTGGCTGTGCTGGTAATGTCATGGAGGAAAGCAGCAATGAATCCCAATCTCAAGCTTCCCCAGCACTTGGGAAAGCTCCCTTTCCTCAAGCAACCCTGCAGCCTCATTGAGGCCATCCATCTCCCTCACCAGTTCCTTTCCAGTAAAGTCAAAATATCTGGAAAGGGGATTACCTAGCCATTTGGCAGGCTACTTATGCACATATTTACTGGGATAAGCAACACTATTTCAATTAACAGAAACTTTTAACATGATGAAGTTAAGTATATGTGTGATTATTCACAGAAGGGGGGCTGGCGACTGCTGCCTCTTTGGAAAATGGCGGCGCTGCCCTGCATTTCCTTGTCAGGGCTGCTGTGGGAGGCTCCAGGGAAAACACGGGGCTTCACAGCTGAAGAGAAAAACTCAACCACCCCCTATTATATTAGACATCCTCAGCTATAACAAAACATAATTATTAAATTAAAGTTACAAGCTCATTAACTTAATGACAAGAAAACCAGAATTGAAATGAATTTAACTCAGAGAAAGCCTTAGGGAAGACTCTGTTCTAGGGCAATTTTTTAAAGGCTACCTTGACAGAAACATTCAAGCAAGCTTTCCGGAAGCCCGTATTTTAAAAAATACCCAGCAATACAAAGCACATACCTTTGGGCAGCTGGGAGACCTGTGCTGCTTGGGACGGAGCCTCCTGCCCCCTTCTCTCCAGTGCCCCGGCACCTCAGCACAGGCTGCCCCACAGCGTGCGGTCACCCAGGGCCTGGTGGCAGCTCTGCTTGGCGCAGTTAGGCACAGCCCTGCTGGGGCTGCCCGGCTGCCCACAGAGGAGCCCTGGCCTGTGGGCACAGGGGTGGGTGAAGTCCCCAGACGAAGTTGCTCAGGCCCACCGAGACCCATCAGTGCCCTGACATCATTTTACGGGGACTCGCGGAGGGGTCAGTGAATGCCAGCGCAGGGTTTGTCACTGCTGCAAAATGGCTGCCCCCCAGGGCAGCAGGGGAGCCCGGGCAGGCTCACAGCGCCTCAGTCGGGGCACTGCCCCAAGGTGGTGAGGTGTCACTGTCACGGCTGGGCACTTGTTCCAACATCTCCCCAGGAGCCATGGCCCAGCAGGGTGAGATGTATGCCACTGGCATGGTAGACCGGTAGGAGGGAGGCCTGCCATTTCCAGGAGCTTATCCTAAAGCCAGCGTATTTGCTGTCACCTTACAAAGCAGCGAGATGAGAAGCTGTCTGCCCACCCCGAGTGAGAAGCAACTAGTAGTTCACAAATCTGCCTTTCAAATCCATTTTCCACCCCAAAAAAATGTTCCCTTTGGTTATGTTCCTGGCTGTCCACAGTGTGCAGTGACAGGCTCTGCCACATGAAGCTCTAGCCAAAGAGTACCCTGGGCCACATGTTTTTACTTTGTGGGATTGTTTTACGAATGATATCTTGGTGTCTTCTGAACATCAGGAGTTCCTACACCTCAGGTAGAGAGGTGAGACTCAGGTCTCCCAGGGAAATCCCTGATAGTCTGGTCCCGGCTCTGCACAGGTGTAGGGGATGCCACCTTTCCTTCTCTGACTATAAACAGTGACATCAAACTGCTTGATCTTTCAGAAAAACAAACAAAAGCCAAAACCAAAATGAACAAACAAACAAACAAACAAAGATGAGCATCCACAAGTTTTAAAAACGGTCTCTGATTATCTTTCAGTGGAAGTTAGGGCTTTTGTTAGATACTGAAAGGACACAGCATACCCTGTGACATATTCTTATTAATAAATTAGTCTATTACAGGACAGGAGTGGTATATCCCCCTACGTTTCTCTGTTAATGTTGTGCAATAATTTCCACTCTAACCCACTCTTCTCAGTCACCCACCTCAACTGCTCGCTCAGACTTTCAACCTTCGGGTTAAAAATTTCCATGCCTGGCTTCTTGCGTAAAGCTACAACTTTTTGGAATTATGAGATAAAACTGGCTTCTGAGAACAAGAGGAAAGGAAAACATTTCTCTCTGTCAAAACCCCCAACCTCAAAACAGAATTAAAAAAAAATTCACGCTTTTTCACAGCTCTGGGAATGATGTAAGATGAAAAAAAAGTCATTATAAAAAGAGTCTTGTAAAGAGCAGGACTTTGCCTAGGCTTAAAGGCTGCTGGGTTGGACTTGACAGAAACATGTGTTTGCATGCTTTAGTAAACAGCTGAAGTGTATGTTTATATACTTTTATATAGAGAGAGTATAAAATGCATACTTTTGACATTATGTATGCTTTTCTATATATGTTTATCCATATATATAGTAAAAATATGTATAATTATCTCTAAGTTTGCACTGTGCAGAAACAGTACTGTATACATAAGCTTGTGAGGTGCCTATTGAGAATCAAAAGTCTTAGAGGAGGCGAGGCAGTAGTAGCAAAGGCACAGATAGATGTCTGCCACACATTTGCCGAGTTCCTGCCTAGACTTTCTAAGGTAGGCAATGATTCAGAAAATACAGTCAGGGACACTGACTGAGGGCCCATTGAATTTTGTAGTTTTTCCTCTAATTATTTTGAAAGGTTTTGGACTTTGATTTCTTAAAGACTGCAAACACCTGTGTGAGTGAGGCCTTGTTATGTTTGCATATATCTTATATGTACCTCCCCCAGCTGCTCATCTTCTCAGCTGCCAAGGACTCCCACTTTCTTAATCACAGACATGCCAAGCTCAGGCAAATATCTGCTAGGCAGGATCTCAGAGTAAGGGATTCTTGTGCAAGCTGGTGGACTTTTGGTAAGCTTCAGAAAGTGAAATAATTTCTGAAAAAATTATGTAGAAGAATTTTACTAGCAGAATCCTGGTCATGACTAAAAACTGGGGAGAAAATATATTCCATGATAAGTGGACCTACTCACTTGGAAGAGAAATTGCTCAAGAGACCATCTCAGCAGGTGATGTCTGCCATAGCCAGTCATGTTCCCTCTTGCTTCCTCCATCCCTATTTGCTGTCGCTCCCAGTGACCTGGGAGAGATGTTGACTCCAATGATATACTCTGCGCTTCTGCTGTTATTGACTGTCCCTTTTCTGCATTTTAGAGCATTCTTACAAGTGCAGTTCTTCAAAAAAACAACTGATTTGAAGTGAGAGCTGATGTCATTGCTGACATTATGCTCTTTCCGTTTTACCTCACGTATCTATGGCTGTAACTAAAAATGGCACAGTTTTACATTTTTAGAAATAATATTGAGTCACATAATTCTCTTCTCCTGTTTACAGTTTCTTAGCTTCTCTTCTGTGAATATGAAAAGCATGTCTTCAACAAAGCTGGTTCAAGAAGAGACAGAATCTATTTTTAAAGTAGATTATCTGAAACACCAGTAGTTGATCTTATTCTACTCATACTAAAAGAATTCTTTATTTGTTTTTTAGTGTTTTTTTATTTAAATAATAAAGAATAAGAGAAAATACTATCTGATCTGAACCATATAGATACTCTCGTCAGACTGTGGGTGGTCAGGAGCTTTCTCCTGTTCCAGACTAGCAAAGGTCCCCTGTCCTAACTGTGCCCCTAATGGGGTGTCAGTCAAAGTTTTGACCATCATAATTTCTAGAGTGTCTTGAGATAGGCAGTTCCTGTCTTTGGAGAAGGCACCTCAATCCAGAATGAAAACTGCGTCCTAAAAGAGTTTTTTAAATCAGCATTAGCTCTATATGTACAGCAGTTGTGCAGATGCTACTCAAATTCTATTGACAGATCCTGCATCTCACAGATACTTTCTTTGTATTTTTTGTTCTCCGACTGTACAACCTCATGACAAAGTGAAACATGGAAAAGTTGTCTTAAAATATCTAGCAAAACTTCAAAGAAACAAAAAAGAAAAAAGAGAAGGTCTATAAAATTCAGTTGATCTAATTCTCCAATTGAAGTATTAATAGTAAGGAAGTTCAGTGATCAAAGCAAAGCCTCTGGACTTCATACAAGAGGGCTTTTCAGGAATAAAAAATTTTGTTTTTCAAAAGACCCAACCTTTTAGGCCTTCCTGGTTATGCTTCGTGTGTTCTGCTTGCAAGGAATATATGCTGTATGCTAGAAAGAATGCTTTCACATGGAGAGTAGACAGTTTTATAGAGATTATTTAAATTTATCTAAGTCACATGGATTTTAATTAAAGTAGTCAAAACCCCCAAATTAAACATAAATTAATCACCTTGTTTAATTGGGATCTCAACAATTCTTTCATGGTTCTATCATTTTTGAAACATTACAAGCGATTTGTATTTTTGAAAAGGACTAAAGAGGCTTTCCTGACCGATGGAGTTGAGGTGGAATGGGCTGATAACAAAGGATCTATTAAAACATCATTGGAAAAAGCTCTATAGTTCATGCATGGGCTCAGTTAATCTCTATAGATTTTTTTTTAATGCTGTTGCTGGAAGGCTGGTGGTGGAGAGGGAGAGAGAAAGAATGCAACCTTCTTTTCTGTACTTCATGGATCCTTAACCCTTATTTAAAGGCGACTGGATTTCAGACCAAATAACTGTTCTTGTAATTATATCAAACAGTTAAAAAAAAAAAGCTAGTTAATGATGTTCAACATAAGTAATCATGTTAAATAGTGAAATTTAATTTCTTAAAAACTTAAATCCTCATATCTTTTGGAATGCATTGTACTGTAGGATGTCTGAGTAAATTAAATTCTCCCCTGCACACTAAAACATCAATTTCCTTATGGTAATTATCTGCTAGATTGGATCTGTCAGTAGCAGGGAAGCATGCCTGACATTATACCCTTTTTACAAAAAATGATTACAAAAAATTAAGACGAATGAGTAAAATTAAGGCTGTGGCTGGTAAGCCTATATAAAGCCCTCATAGATCACTTTACATAAGCTACCATTGTACTGGATTCTAAGCTTTTAATGACTAGTTGCATAATGAGGTGAAGGCCATTAAAGAACAGCAGGGGTAACCGATCACAGAGATAAGAGCTAAAAAATGATTTTCAGCCAACTAGAAGCAATTTATTATACACAAAAACACAGGTCTAAATGAAATGTCTGGATGGATGAGGAACTTCTGAAAATTGACAAGATTTCCTTACTAGTAAAGTTTTACAAATATGGTGGGAGCCTGTCTCTGTCATATTAGATTCCTTTTCTCTGCTATTCAGTACTCCAGAATTGGGGAAATGGGTTGGGGTTTTTTATTTGTGAAGATGGCTGGACATTTCATTAGCCCATTTGAAAGGTAAATTAGAGTGAGGAGTTCCACTCCAAACTACATTTTTCTATGATTCCATGATTCTTTTGAGGCTTATGGCCATCTTATTCCCATTGCAGCCACAAGTCCTATCCACATCTCTTCTTCCCAAAGACATATCCTAATTCTCAGGGGACTGGCTGCTTATGGAAACAGTTTCTTTTTTATTGTTCCTCTCTGGAACTTGATCTGGCTTATGCACTGTATAAGGTAAGCTCTGTGTAAGCTTATCTGTGTAAGCTCTGAAGCAAATTTCTGTAATTGTGTCTATGTGAGCTAATTAAATATCACTAGAGACTGTGGCTGGCTATTAAACTACCAAAAGATATCTCAGAGATAAATTTTAAAATTGGCATGAATTGCCAATTGTTATTGGTGGCACCCTTGTTTTGGAGTCTTGTCAAGGTAACAGTATGGACACTGGTTGTTCCTTGACCTAAGTGCCACCAAGTGGCTCTTGATGTGTTTTATCTCACCAGCGTGGTCACAGCCTCAGTGTCTACGCAACCTTCAGGCCAAAGGGTCAGCTTCAGGACGTGCTGGTAGTTGTGCAGCTTGATGTATATCATGGGCAGGAGAATTAACCTCACCTTTGGATTTGGATAATTAAATCCCATCTGACTTCTGGTTTAAGCATGTATTGCCCTCCACACTCCTAACCTTTATTTGTTAGAAAGCTGTAGCCTGATTTACAAAGCACTGAAGTCAGTGGACACTGTCATTAAAGTTTTTCTTTTTAATCGCTTACATTTGTGATGTGGCTTGCCTTCTAAAAAATCTTCAGTCATTTCAGTAATTTCTCCCTTATTCTCTAATTATTTAAAGTGCAAATTAGTTTGATCAACAGCCTGCTGGCTGTGTCATTATTTGAGATGTGTACATACTAGCATATTTACTGTTTCAAAATGATAGTGACTAATGCAATTATATGCTTTTTTCCACTGATATCTGATCTGTTAATTAACTGGAAAATATTTTGACTGGGGTGACTGCTTACCCAAATTATTTAATTGTTCCGTGCAAGGCTGTCAGAAAAAAAAATATGGAAATGAGCCTAGGAAGTTCTATGAGATTTCACAGTAATAGCTCTCAGGTTTAGGTTTGAATTAGACAGACAGAGAAACAGCAAGAGCAACTTGGATCCTGCAGTAAAAGAAATTAGCTCACATTTTAATTTCAATACAGAATAATAAAAAGAACACTTAGGTTTTGTCTATCCTTTTTCCTCCTTGATTTTCTTACTTCTCTACAAAATAAGCCTCTCTTATCCCTGTATCAAAGTAGTGTGTGTGTATGAGATGAAGGTTAAGAGAACCGAGAGCAGGATATAGGTAAATTCAGGTCTGTTCCTAGTTAGGATTCTTTCTGATCTTGGGTAGGCTTTTTATCTTTAATTAACTGGCCATCACTGGTGAACTGAACATGACAGAAAGTTGCAAGTAGTTTTATCAGCTGAGAGTTTTATTTTTACCCCATGTAGAATACACTGGACATTATTTTTTCAAAAAGTATAGAGGTCCTGCAAGAAACTTGGTCCAGTTTTTAAGGAGAAAGTCTAAGAATATATATAGATTTACCTAAAAGTAATGGACTAAGTGAATAGTCAAAGGTTCTTGTTGAAGGAAATTCAAGGATTTAATAAACGCATCCTTGCTTTACTGAATAACTTCAATATTTGCATATTAGACTTTATATCAGCAATAAACCATTTAACTACTTTAAGTGGTGTTGAGTGACTGATCTATGGGGTATTTAAAGATCATCAATATAAACAAGAAGGTTTAAGCTACAGAATTCAGCAAGATGTTCTAAAATTGATATAAGATGTTCTAAAATTGAGAGACTGCCATAAGCTTGTGCTTAGTATTGTCTGTAAGTACTTTATTATATATGAATAATTTCTTGAATCAGAGGGACACAACAAAGATGAAAGAAACTGCACAAATGTAATTGTGATTAGTTCATGTGAATAGTTCCACTGAATTCCTTCATACTGCTACTTGTGTTGTTTAGATCTTTATTAGGAGGTCCTGGAAATTTCATTTTGTGTTCCAGTTATGAGAATGTTGAAGTTCACATCAAAATCCTAAACTAATGAGTGTACACATAATTTACACACAGAGATTAGAAGCGATACAATGCCTTTTATCTAAAGATGGAACCTGATTATTATCTATCTATGTACATACGTATCTATAAAAGATAGATATTTACTGTCAGAGGCTTGCAGTATAAGCAGGAGGAGAATCACTTATGACCCTCAAATATTACCTAGATGCTGAAGTAGTGGTGCTCCAAAATTGCTCTTGCAGACAAACAAAAACGTGACTCAGTGGAATGTGGATGCCTAAAGGCCTTTGACTTTCAGGGCTACTTCATAAACTTACTATATATGCTCACTACTAGACTAAGTAATGAGCACAGAGCGGCTGCAATGGTTTTGTCTGGTCCTGTAAGCAAGTACACATAGGTTTGATTCCTATTTCTTTGAGAAGTGCCCAATGGAATTCAAATTTTGTAAATGAGGGGTGATTTGGGGACTTATTTCCTTTCTCTGCCTTTACTGACACATTTTCTAAGGCTGATCTCAGAGCTGAAGTTTCTCAGAGAAGATATGAGGCACAGTCTTGATTTTTACCGTCATAAAACGTCACCACAATGGTATTTGCAAGAGAAGGTGTGTCCTCACTTCTTACTACAAAGCCAGCATTTGCATGTTCTAAGTACAACTGGACCATGGATGAGGTGATAAGCAGCCATGCTTCCTCAGCACATGATAGTATTTTGGGAACAATCTCCTCTGGGATGGCTTGATACATACTTTGCAGGGCTGTTTGTATTACTGCACATTAGGGAAAACATATTCTAAAGCATAAGTCAAGCATCTCAGGTCCTCTGCATTGCTGGGGGAAAAGACAGAAAGGGCTGAGAGATGCTGAGACCTGAAATAAGCTGATTTTAGCCAAGAGTGGAGGGGAACACCCCACTTAAACTTTGTTTTCTTCTCTGGTTTGCCAAAGTTCTCCAAGGCAATCATACTTTACCTGTCAATTTCTGAAAACAACACAAATTCTCTACTTGGTCATAATGTTTTTCTGTTTTTAATTGCACTTTATCAAATAAAATATGCTGTCATCTACAGCAAAAGAAAACAAAGTTGCCAGTTATGAAATGCTTTTTGTATCTGACTCCTCTATAAGTACCTTATTTTCTCCAGTAATTTTCAAGATTTCAGGCTAGGATCACCACAGACTCTTATATTGTATTATTTTCCTACCATGAAGTTGTTTATGTGTATTGTTTACCCAACAGACATTTCTCTTTCACTTGGTATATTCATTACTAAATAATTCTGTGAGAAGATACAGGCCACTGATTTTTTGCAATTTGCATCCCCATACTCTAAGCTATGTTGAAAGCAAAGCTTTTTGGTCCTCTTACTTTGGGAGTACATTAATATTTCTATGACCTTTACTAGATGGCAGATGAGAAGCATTAGGAATAAAATAACAAATAAACCAAAGGAAACCAATTTTTTAAAACGTGTGTTTCTGAAAGGAGCAATGGGAAAAAGAGCCTAGTCTATAAAATATGAACTTTAGCTAGAGTTATGATAATTGTTCTATTTTACCTATTTTTCCATGTCAAAATGCTTCTTTACAATCAATCCACTCAACATAATGCAAAAATGTATTTGGAGGGGTTTCGTAGTTGTGCATACAAAAATATATGGATACTACTTTGAGGTATTTAAAAAGAAATAGAGTAGTTTAAGACATGATTATTTACTGTGCACATCAAAGAGATCATATTAAAAGGACGTTCACTATACTAACAACTACTTTACACAAAATGACTTCAAATCATTTAACTTCCAAAGTCTGATGATTATAAAGAGAAATGTAAAACAGGCTGCAAATGTAGTGACTTTGTGTGTGGTGTAAACCCTCTGCTTTAGACTTTACTTTCTGAAGGCTTTAGAAGACTGCAGGAGGAAAAACAACTAAATTTTACCCAGGAAACCATTTCTCTCACTGCACATTTTTTTTCAGTGTTTTTACTACACACCGGAAGCCTACTCTGTTCCTGTTCATCTAGTTGTCGATGCCATAACTCAAAGAAACAGATCCAAAAATCATTTTTAGTGACTTTAAATTTGACTGCTTTCTGAACACTGTGTCTAGATTAACAACACCTGTGATTCAGCAAGGCATTTAACAGAGGGAAAGCAAAAGTTGTCCCATGAACTGAAGTATTTGTTGTCTGGTTTCCACCTGGAGGCAAAGCTGAGATTATTTAATAAAAATTCTCTTTCATGAGCCTTTTAAAGTACACTTTATATCATATGCCACAGTATCAAGTGAAAGGATATTCAGGGAGGAGAAGAGGTGTGGATTATTTCTCTTTAGGATAGTGTGGAAGAGTCAGAACATTTTAAAATAGCAATAACCAGATCATCATACCTCAAATCACATGAATCTAGAAGGGTTCAGATGAAATCAAGTGGTTCTGGTTATAGGATTGACATGATGGCAGGAATCCTCTCTTGTCTTTACTATCAAGAGCAATGCTTCTGCAGCCAGTAGAATCAGGCTAGACCTTACATTGAATGTGTCACATACCTTTTTATTTAGTTATTACTTTTGTAAGTCCTTCTAGAGGAAAATTTTCCCTTCTTGGGGTTTCAAGGAATACTACCTTATAATTTTAGGGATGAAATATAGTTTTATTATAATCATAAGAACTTCTTAATAGAAAAAAGGAAAGTTTAAAAACATGCTTATTTTTGTTTTAGTTAGTTTATTTTAAGTGAAATGAGGGACCTCTTTATAGTTTGGATACACAGATTTCCTCTCCATTTGCTCTTTAAGTCAGCTTGTTGATCTTTGCTCAAATTTTCAGAGAAACTGAAAGTAACTAGAAAATGACTTTGAAAATATCTCTTCTCCCCACTGTTTTGTTTTTACCAATTTTCAATTATCTAGAGTATTTCTAAGACACATCTTTCACTCATTAGATGTAGAGATTCTGGCTCTTGACCAATACGTAAAGTCAGAGGAAGCTATGCAGAGTTATCCAGCTGAGAACGAACTTATTTTAAATATAGCTTTTCCTTAGATTATTGTGCTTTAATTACACTGTGTGTAAAATGTTTTTATACAGAGAGCATCCAATCTGAACTTACTGAAGTGATAGCACCTGTCTTTGCAGTCAGTGTTCTCAGCACACTAATGGTATAAAATATAATCAGTTTTCATCTGCTAGTTTCAATGGAGTTAAAGTTTCTGATCAAGATATAGTTGTGATACTGCATTGCATTGCACAAAGACAGTTTTTACACTTCTACCCAGTGTCATATCACTCACTTTGGACTGCAGAACTGGGGCTCTGAAAGATTTCGTTGGAATCCTTCTCAAGCATATAACAACATAGTCTTTGTAACCAGTAATAATTCAATAGGAATAATAAAAAAAAAATTTGTTAAAGAGACTATGTTTTCATCTAGAATATTCACTATCTCATCTACATGTGTACCTCCAAATGGACAAGCTCAAAAGGCAAATGTAGGTTGCAACCTTCCATTACCTGTACATATGCTTTAACTTGGCATGTGTACATGCAAGGTTTAAATTTAATGCATACAAAGAGACTAACTAGATGACAGCATCTCTTTTAAAGGATCAGGGACTGGTGATTTTTGCATGATGAAAATACAGAAAGCTAGAAGTGTAGAAGTTTCTATATTGGTCAGACATTTCAAGAACTGGAATTTTTCTGCCCCACTACAGGATAAACAATCTGCTACAGTCTTATTAGGAGAAATGGTAGACCCTAGTGTCTTGCTTAGCTATCATCTCACATTCCCTAGGGGCTTGTATATCCTCTGGGACTGAGATTTGCACAGCAGTCTCAGGGATTTGCATGTTCAGTTCTCATTATTGTTGCTGAGGACTCAATCCCTTTGTTAAGGAATGTTCTTTCCGTGGATTTTCTGCCTATGTTCCCTACCTTTCAGTATTTCCAATGAGTCTTCAGTCTGCTCTTGAAAAGGCCTTTCACCTTTGGTGCACTTTATAATCCTTCACAGAAAGCCCTTCCGTAGCTATAGGAAAGCTATTTCTTACAAAGTTGTTACACACATATCTCCCTCAAAACCCGGAGAAGCTGTACTGGAGAAAAGCAAGTAGGAGAGGTAGCAGAGCAGAAATATAGATTACCTGGATGATATCAGAGACCTTGGGACAGAAACTTCTGAGGAAGCTGCAAGGCTGTCCAAATTAGAATAAACTATTTGGACTATTTTGGCCCCTGGAGCACAGTAGAACTCCCTGACCTATAAATTCATTTTTGATCTTCTCTTTTTCAGGGATGCTCCTTCCTCATATTATCTACACCAACACCAGAAAATAAAACAGTGCCAAGACAATTGCTTAAATACTGGTCCTCCATCTTCCCTATTTTACTGTTTTCAGATTAAGCATAAAAGAATTTAACCATGGATGCAAGGCACACAGTCTTAATTAGCCTTCAAACCAGAGAACATAACCTGGCTCTTTTTATTCACTACAACACACAAAGCCAGTACAGGCAAAGGTTAAAATCTCACTCTGTGACATTTAATCATCTTTGCAAGGCACACTTAGGACAGCTGATGAGAAGGGCTGCTGCTCTGTAATGATTTCATAGTTAATAATACATTCACATATGTGTGTCCACATGTGTGTGTGTGTACACAAAATGTTTATGTCAATGGTTGGAACAGCTACAGCATTATTTTCAGCTGTACTTAACAAGGCAATCCAGTACAGAGGACAAGCTTCAAGCCTTTGACATACGACTCACGTTTTTAATATGGTTTTAACTGTCTATGTTAGTAAGTCATAAATATGAAAATAATACACCAAGAATAACTGCAAACACCCACTTCTATGTTATTTCATTTTTTCTCTGTATTTAAAGTGTCCATGCATCTTCACGTTTCCCTCCTTCTCACTGTCAGTCATTGAGATTCTCAGTTATCCAGGTGAAAGGGACTGACACATTGTAAATTGTAAATGTTTCTTTTTCTGCCTTGTTGAAAGAATTCTGAGGACCAACTGGAGTAAACACTTGAGAAAAAAGTCCTTGGTGCTTATACTGAGACAAGCATCCATGTTTTGCTGTGTATCTGCAGTCACACAAAACCAGGGGAAAAAAGACTTCTAAAGCAAGTCCTCATGTTCCTAAACATCCTCTCTTTTCCCCTCTCACTGCTTTCTTCATAAACACTTATGTCCTTTGGCCTCAGAGAATATTAACAATTTGTAATATTCCATAGTGTTAGAATCAGCTGCCTTAAAAACAGTGGTGGTAAACCTTCCTAAAAGTTTTAAATTTTCCTTTCTGGATATATGTAACAAGCAGTGTAAGAGAGTGTGTTCTGCCTCTCACTATTTTTCAGCATTTCTTGAACACACACACACATAGATACACACAGTTGTCTCACAACTAACCTGCACAGTATCTATGTAGAACTGCCATGAGCATGCTGAATGCTTTCAAGCACATAAGCACATCATCCAGTGATGCCTGGAGATCATGCTGGAGATTTGACTTTCAAGACCTCTAAAAATACTTTTTTTGGCCTTGTTGCATGCCTGCTTTAAATGCCCAGTTCTCACAGTCAATAGAGAACTGACCACAGAGTTTTATGTTCATTCGGTCTCTGAACAAAAGTTGTTGTGTTTTTTTTTTTTTTTTAACCGACAGATATCTTTTGAAATCTTCAATGCTACTTGCTAAAAGGACACAACCTTTCTCTCAAAAATCAAATTAAATCTAGCACTATCTTACATTAACCATAGTGAAGCCAGTGAGTTTCCATGCAGCTTGAGGTGCAATTGGATTTGTATTTCTGTGAACCACTGGTCACTCCTTTTAAACACAAAACAAAACAACACATAAAACATTCCTTCTTATGCAAAAGCTAAACAAATCTGCCAGAATTTAATTGCACAAAAGGACTTTGAAACCCAATTTTCTGACTTCATCTTGGGATTACCTGGATATAAAAATACAATAAAAATACATCAATAAAGCGTGACATATGAAAATGCTATTCATGTTCAAAGATGAAGAAATCATATTTCTTCTGTTTTGTATCCTATGCAGTCTTGTTGACTTTCTAATCCTTCACACTGTTGTGCACGATTTTGCCCCACATACTGTAAGAGCACCATGCAATAGAAATACAGTGCAGAAGTGGTTGCATGCTGCCTGCTATATCTGATATTGCTGATATTTTTGACAGGAACATTTATTAGACCATGTTAGCAGTAGACAAGAGATTCCCTCAGATACCCTTAACTGTCTTCAGCAGACTGACCATACATTGTAGACATGTCAAATAAAGCAGCTATAAAATATCCACCACATGCAATCACTTGCTACTTTATGAGAAATTGTTACAATCATGGCTTGAGAATGATCAAAGAGAGAAAAAAAAGGGGCCATCACTTTAAAAACAGTTAGAATGAGACCATGTCCTATATGAAAAGCACATGGAGGTTAAGCGGGGTAGTCTGACTCCAAATTCCAGGAATAATCTCCCTTCTGTTCATCTCTCCACTACAGTCTAGCTTGACCTGGAATTACTGAAATCAGCAGGATTTTTTTATAATTTATTTTACAGAGGGAAAGAATCAAATGTTAAGCTTTTATCTTTTATGGGCATCACTAACTAATATTGAGGGGAGATTCTCAGGATCCCTCATAGGTTTACATAGCAGTTTCATAGAGGACTAGAACCTTCCATCTTAACTCAGTGAACACTAATTATACTCCACAAGTAGGACCAGAAAAAGTAAAACAGATCTGTTAAAATTTTGCAACCAGGGATACTGCCTACCCACGGGAATGTACAACTCAGGAAAATGGTGGTAAAACTGCTCTACAACCTCTGGACATGAAAGTTGGGAGATTCTGTCCTTCTTCTGGAAAGAATTCTTTAGCACAGAACAAGAACCATGTTCTTGATATCCACTATTAATTACACCCCCGTTAACATCTGTGTAAAGTGAAAGGAAATAACTGATGTGTTTTCCTTAGATCACAGTGGCACCTTCTTTTTGCTTTTGAAATTTGGTACCTATCTGAAGTCTCCTAATAATCTTTGCTAAGATGCTTTTGCCTTTTTTATTTGTCTGGGACATTTACAAGCAAATTAATGTTGCATCAGGCTGGTACGGGTACAGCTTTATTAGCCTACAGAGACTCAGGACTTCATTGCATCTTTTCATTCCCTGTCAACAACAACCCATGACTACAGATGACTGCCTATTTTCCAAGTTTAACCACAAGAGAAAAAGAGCAGAGGTGACATGGATGGGCATGGAGGGCAGAAAAATAGAAATCAGTGCATTTATGACAATGATGAAACACCTGACAAGGTGAATTCTTTAAAAGCCATGAAGCTCCCTAAATCTCCTCAAGACTTTTTCTGTATACTTTTCACAGGTAGTGCTGAAAAAGAGTCTGATGTGTTGTGAACAGAATCCTTAGGCCAATGAAACAGTTTAATTAGAGGATAAATTTCTCAGCAAAAAGTGGGAATTTGGGATAGTGTGATCATCCTAGATCATTACAGATACCAAGAAAACACATATAAAGTACAAAATCCTAAAGGATAGACAAAACCCAAATATTTACTATTACAGCTCATTTGGGGAGACAGGGACATTCACTCAAGGAGGTTCAAAACATGATCATAGGTTGAACCAGAATGAACACTTAATTAAAATAGCTTCCCCCTTCTATATGGGTAGTAGGGAATCTTCCAGAAGGATGGGTGTGGGTACAACAAATATGGAAAGGGAAGGAGGGGGCTTGCCCAAACTAGGTAACTAGGGGAGGGGTTGCAATCACATATGGGCAAGGAGGGAAGGGTCTTTAACCATAAAAGGGACAATTACATTACAGCATTTTTCAGCCAATGGGTGAACAGAGAGAAAGAGACTAACAACTTATAGGTATTCCTATAAGGATTATGGGGTACAGTTTAAGAACTTTACATTAACAATACTAGAATTCAAATAACAGGGTATTTAGTTTTTGAATGTCCTTAGTGGATTTGAACATCATCTTCAGTTGACTCCTTTACGGTCTCCACAGATCTTCTGTACTGTTCTTCCTCTTCTTCCTCATGTCCATCTCCCACAAGTTACTAAGCTTTTCCAATGATACTGAAAGAAAGGCTAGGTTGGTCCTCCAACAGTGTCAGAAGCTATTTGTACTAACAACAGGAAATGGATTTTTCAGTTGTTTTGATGTGTCCAGCTCTTTTGAAACCAACAAATTAGACATCTAAGTACTTATACTAGCTCATAGTTTTAAAAAGCCTTGCATGGAAGAGCAAGAGAGAATAAAGATTGCTAATTCACTTCATGAGGCAGCCAGAGAGTGACAGGGCGCTATGATGATTTTGTAGTCACAGGGTCCTGGGCTGCATCAGTGTGGTGGCATGGCATGATTTTGCCTCTCACTGCCCTTTAAGTAAAACAACTGATTTTTAACAACTATTTTTGTATAGAAAACAGCCATTTCATAAGTCTGCCAACACAAGTTTAGAAACTTCACACAGTTTTCCTTTCAGGACTTTGTAACTTTGACATTCATGAGCCTCTTTGAAAACACAGAGGTTAGTCACATATACAGTCAAAAAAGTCACCTTCCTAAAGCATAGCTGACAATGTTCCAGAAAAATTCTAAAACCACAAAAGGATTTCAGATTAGCATCACAATAATGTGGTGGAATCCAATCCCAACTGTTCTGTATTTTTTAAACCAATAGAATGTCATGCTTAACATTTAATTGTTTTCTAACTAAATAAATACAATTATGATTTTCCCTGTAATCTTCCTGAACAAGCTGAGAAATATACCTCATACCTACCCATGCATTCGTGCAATTACTGATGGGGTTGTTGATGGAAGATTAGAATTTCCCGGGTGAGTTGCTGATCAATGAACCTTACCAGTGTATCCAGGGATAGCTGGAGTGCTAAAGGAAACAGTTAAAGGAGGGGGGAGGGAGGGTGGGTGGAGAAAGAGTACATGAAATGACTAGAGGCTTGAAATATAACTTACAGGTCAGTTCTAAAATGCCTAGTGTTTATCAAAGATAGATGGGGTAAAATGTCTTCATAGTATGATCCTTAGTCCTTAGAATGTATCAACTGCCATAGCTTCTTTAAGATCCAGCTGATGATCTGGGCCAAAATCTCTGGTTAGATATGGTGAAAGTGGTTTCTTTAGAGACTTTTTTTTTTTTTTCAATTTGTTTAAGTTTAATATCTGTATGATATTAATGATTACAAGCAACATTTAATCACAAAGAAGAAATGGAGCACAGGGCTTGCAGAGACCACAAAAAGCAAAAAAATATACTTTAAAAATGTATTAGAGATTTAGCTTATATTTAGTTTCCACATTAAACATGGAATTTAGATAGCAGGCTTTATGACAACAGGTGTGATTTTTCATGAGCTAAACCACAAGTGGTTTTCCAAATTATTCTAAAGTTCTCTAAATTTCCCCTTGAATTTATTAAGATGTAATATTAACAGCACCACTTAGACATATAACTTAAATTCTAGTTCTAGTGCACCAGTGGACTGAGACATTAATTGCCACATCTTGGAAAACTAAAGCCTTTTGTTAATTCTGATGCTAAGTTTTAATGTGAAAATGAAAAGCAGAGTTCCTTAAAGAGATGGAGTTAAAAATTCTACTAGTCTGAGAAAATTTTGATAATAACTACTGCAAGATGAAGTGAAGATGGACAAAATTAAAGAAAAAACAGGTACTAATATGAATTCAGACAAATAGTCCATGAATATTAGAAATAAAACAATATAAACGCCTAATATGGTATTTTTTTGCAGCTCAAAATTATTCAGAGTATCATCAATATTGTTCTATATTGACAGCTCAAAATAGGACACTGTTGAAGTATACATACATCCAGATTGCCCATACACATGGAGATAAAAGCTCATGACAGGCTGTTTCATCCACTGTATCGACTAAATATTTGGCATTAGACACCTTGTCTCCATTAGTCCCTTTAAATGATAAACAGTGCCTTCTTTAAAATAATTTCTGAGGTATTCTTTGGTTCCCCTGTACTGTGGGTAAAAATAAACAATTCCTTTGATAATAAAGTGCATAGAGCTATTAGTTTCATACAGCTGATCAGCTACTTCTCCAGAACTAATTTCAGCATAGGATACAAAAATGGGCATACGTGAGCGATGGAGTTTATTAGACTTTGTGTGTCTTTGACTTCTGTACTAGGAAACTTGGCTCTGAAATTCCTTCCCAGAATGGAAGAGGTAATGACAAAATGCTGTATCTACTAACCAGGGTTATAATGAAGGACTGTGGATGAACTATATTTGCCATGGAAGCACCGGGGAGATATGTTGTGGTCTTTGTACCCATAGTTAGCAGAAGCACCATCTAGGTCTTTCTCTTATTTTGGAGTAGCCTTGCACTAACCCATACATTCATACACTGCTATGCTCCCTGGGCCTGCTCCAGTATACGACCTGCTGGAGAAGATGGCTTTGTAGAATCAGTACAGAAGTTTGGCAGCACTTGGTGAGTTGTTCCCTATAGGGAATCACCAAGTATTTGACTGAGCACCTAACAAATCTACGGTCTGTCTTGACAGGAGCCATGCAGGTGCAACAAATAGGCTTGAAAATCCAGTATAGTAGCAGGACATATTTTCAGAACTGGCCAAAATTACTTGCATCCAAATGTGCTTTTTCATGTCAAAGCAGACAATTGTTAGGTTATGTGTAGATTAGATGACTCTGTAGGAAATTTCTTCTGCATATCAGGATCCCTCCAAGGGACACAAAGGATATTGGGTGGCTGTGAGTATAAGCACATGCATCCATCCAAACCTGAAAACATACCTGATACCACCTTGAAGGAATCAGTCAGACTGTGAAAACAGTTTTATTACCCTGCTGATGGGATACATCCCAAGACACATCTCTCACATGTCATGGAATTCCACTGACTTCCTTGAAATTTTATGGATGTCACACAAAAAAGAAGCAAATCACAACAAGAAGTCCTATATTAACTTGCAATATTTCATAGCCTATTTGAAGTTAACTCACATAATAACTACACAACTGTGGAGATATTAGAATACACTGTGAGGCATCTGATTGATAGAAACTTCTCACCTTTAAAACTTGCAAAAGTAGAAGATAAAAGCATCATAAATGTCCAAACATGACCCAAAAGTCAGTCTGAAAGATGATACTAGATGAAGATTTGTTGTGGACTGTCTGTTCAAAACAAGAAGTTGGTACATTCATTACACATGGGATGGATACAGATTTGAAAGAGAAGAGAGGTGGGCAGGGAGAAGATAAAAGTACTAGGAAAGTAAGTAAGCTTACAATAAAGTAAAGTAGCTGCTCTCCTGGGAACCTGCAAAGAAGATGCAAAAATGTGCTGCGGTTATGTAGGTGATAAAGCAGAAGAAACTGAGGTTCAAAAAATACTCCCTTGGGTTTTTGTGTTTTTTTAGATCATGCTGTCTAGCTCTTGTGTGCTTTCTCTGATGAGCTGCTAAACCATATTGCTGCTGCTGAAGAAAACAACTAAGTGCCAAGCTACCACTGGGCAACACACAAAACTCCTCTGTGGTTATGCTGTCGTCATCAAGCTTTCTTTCTCTAACCGTGACATCTCTTTTGTTCGTGCACTTCCTTATTATCGTCCTAGCAGCTCTTAGTCCTGACACTGAGAAACACTGCAAAACATTGTGTTGGCAGTTGAATATGTGTAAGCACTAAGATTTTGCAATTGGACTGAAGTGATTCTGAGTGCCTCTACTTTGGTGTGCCTCTGCTTTGTATGCCCATAGAGTCATAGAATCATTAAGGTTGGAAAAGACCTCTAAGGTCATTGAGTCCAATTGTTAACCCAGGACCGCCAAGTCCAACACCAAACCATGTTCCTCCGTGCCACATCTACAAGTCCTTCAAATATCTCCAGGGAGGATGACTCAGGCAGTCTGTTCCACTGTTTGACAACCCTTCCCATGTATAATTTTTTCCTAATATCCAGTGTAAAACTCCTCCGGTGCAACTTGAGACCATTTTTTCTCGTCCTGTTGCTTTTTACCTGAGAGAAGGGACTGACCCCAACCACCCTCCATCTGGTCGTCAGGTAGCAAGATAAGATCCTCCCTGAACCTTGTGTTCTCCAGGCTAAACAATTCCAACTCAGGTCCCTCAGCTGCTCCTCGTAAGATTTGCACTCCAGACCCTTAACCAGCTCCATTTCCCTTCCCTGGACATGCTCCAGCACCTCAGTCTTAGTTCTTGGAGTGAGGATCCAAATCCTGAACACATGATTTGAGGTGCAGCCTCACTATCTCAGGATGGCTTTGAAGACTTTTATTTCCTGGTAATATTCAGGAAAAGTAGTGTGAACTTAATTTAGTTGGCCCTCCATACTGATATTTAGAGCTGTTTGAGATGCCTTAAGGTATCTGAGATAACCTCCTATAGCCCAGGATTCACAGGAGATAAACATTTTTCTGAAACAGCAGCTGGAAGTGATGGTCTAGGGTGCCTCCAGGGTACTGGATGCCTAGGTTTGCCATGTAAATTCCATGTCAGCTATGTTTGTGGAAGCAAATCAAGATTTCCTCAACCTTGGATCTAGCACTTCAGCTTGAGCAATCAAGGTATCCAAGTTCTTTGTGCAAAAATTCTCTCTAGTGAAAGCACTACGGTAGACCTTGCCCTTCAAAGGAAAGAGTTCCTAACATCTTACTCTTTCTTAGAAATACTCCTGTATAAATATCATAGAACTAAATCACCATATTAAGTTATTAACTAGCTCTTCTTGTTACTGTAATTATAAAATAGGCCTCTCTGATCTCATTTCCAGTACATAAGACTTGCAACTGGCTTCCACCTTAAATTCCCTTTCAGGAAGACTGACATGTCACATGTTTGAGGCCCTTCTTGATCCTATTTATCTCCATGATCCTACTTGCTAAACAGAGTAACCTGTGATAAAAATGCGTCAGACATGATCCTGTTTCAGGAAACTCAATGCATACACTCTCTTGTTTTGGGAAAGAATATACCTGGAATATTTGTAAAGTCAAAACAAAGTGCTTCATGCAGAGAATGGGAATGATAGGATTTTTGAGCAGTGCATTATGAGTTGCACTTCATATCCTTCTCCCTCAGCCATCAAAGCAGGATAGGGAATGCATACTTACAAATGGATTTGGGGTTTCTAAAAGGATAAAACCACCGAAATGGCAACTCCCTAGAAAAAAATTGAATCTTGTTGACCTGAAACATTTTGTTTCTACAATTTCTGGTTTATTCTGCTTTCAACTTTTTCAGCCCCTCCTTTTTAGTATGGGATAGTATTTTTCAGAAACAGTAATGCATTTCAAGCAGTAGCAAAATCTCATTTGACAAATGTCAGTGTAGGATATGTAAGCACACCCCTGCCCCCTGCCTCAATCTCACCAATGAGTCAAACTGGAAAACCACTAAAAAGGCGTCCATGCTGGACAAGCTATTAGTTTCTGAAGAAAAGATACGTTGAGAGAGAGCTTTTAGGCATCCCATATAAATGACTGTGCAAGGTGCAAGGCAGCAGAGGGTCCTGTTCCCAGCTAATTGTGCCTGTGAGGTTTTCATGATAACTTGAAATTATAAGGGACGCATGCATACAGTCAGTTGGAAAATGACTACTCTGAAGAAATATGACCAAAGTCAATACAGATATACTGATGTGATACTACCATTTTGCTAAATATGCTTGAGAAACCATGATTAAAGGGGAGTTTCAGAGAATAGCTTTGTGCAAGAACTGCAAGACTTGAAACACTTAGGACTTTATCTTCTTAGAAACTGTATATATTAAGTTCCCATTTCAATCAAGTGCTTTTGGACAGATCCTGTCCTCTCTCTGACACATGCAACTGTGAGCTTGAACAGGTCACTTCAGCCTCGTCTGTTGATATCTTTCAAATACCAGTACTGTAACCTCTTTACCAGTGTTCTGGCAATGCATTAGTTGATGTTTCAAAGGTGCTGCCAAGTAACTAACACTTAGTGAGAATGCACATGCATTGTGTAAGCACTGCCCTCTACTGTGGATTATGAGAGCTGAGGAATTATGAGTACCAAGTTTTAAAAAGCTAATGACTGCCAGATTTTTTACTTAATTGTGGGGGCAAAGGCTTTTAATGTAGAACAAGAAAACATAATCACTGTACTGCTTTTTTCAAATTTCAAGAAGCAGATTCCAGTAAGTACCATAGTGAAAGCCAGGAAGTTGTTGTGCTATAAAACAAAAGACACATGAAAGAGGAAAGCACAACTCATACATAACACTTGATTAATATGAACTGTTGCTGCACACGTTGGAATGCACTGTGCGCTACACTATTACTACAACAAGTACAGCCATCTCGCTAAAGGTGTGAGCTCTAACTGTACCAAGGAGAAGAATTATTTATGCCTAACATACCAGAGCCCTGCCCATGAATGCTACAGAGGAAATCCCCATCACCAGCGTGGGAGGCTTTTTTTCCATTGACCCTTAAAACACCTGCAGAACTAAAATACCACATAGAGCACAACCTTGTTTCAGCAGCTGTTTGGAGAAGAGGTCAAAATAGAAAAAAAGCTGGTAGCTAGGGGTGGAGGGGAGTTATACAAAATTACATGTATATATATATATATATATAAAGATTTTAAAGTAAAAAAGAACAGTAGATGATTATGTTGGAAATACATATGAGGCAGCAAAAGCACTTCCTCTATGGTTTGCAAAATTATTAAGTTCAAAATACATTTCTAAATAAGAAAGAGAATTTTTCAAAGTAGTTGTTAGCAACAAGAAACAAATAATTGGGTCATTATTTATTTTCACTTTTTAATGACATGGAACCTCTCAAAAGTGCCTAAAGGATTTAAAAGTCAGTCTTCTTGGAAGTCACTTAGCAGTGCTGCAAAATTTCCTTCCCTGTATAACTCGCCCACAGGAGATGAAAATACAGTGTTTCTCCAGAATTTGTACTGTCCTGCTCTTCCTTGATACACATTTGGGTTGGAGCAGCAGTTACAAGCAGAAGATCAGATTGTGGTGTTTGTGGCCAGGTTTTCACAGGAGCTAAGCGATCAACGTGCACTCTTTCAGAATTCTGGTTTTCATGTGTGGTTGCTGAGCTATTTTTGATAGCCTATCTGGCTGCACGAAACATACTTGTTAGCACTCGGTTGCTTATCTACCTAGTATATGGTTAGTTATGGGACATATAAAACCAAATGCAGCACTCATCTTCCACAATTAAGTAAATATTATAAGAAAATAATTAATAATAAAACCAGAAAGAAACAAATGAAAAATAACCAAGGAAAACAGACAAAATCAATTCAGAGTTTAAAATCTTGTAAAAGAAATCACAGAGGTCATAGTGTTGCAAAATATATGAACAGATACTCAATCCTACCCCTGTTCAGGCAGTCATGCTAAGCAGATATATTTAACTCATTGATTTCAATGAAATTTAGACTTCATGAGTTTGAAAGACAAGAAAGTAAATATGAGGGAGGTTAAAGTTGGCAGACAAGTAGAGAAAGTAGGTAAAAAAAAAACAAGAAAAAGAAAATATGCACAAAAAAATCGGTACGTTTTAAGATACAGCAAAAGACATTTGAGCCACTGGACAATTATTGTTCAGTAAATGTAACAAAAGCAACATAAAATGAAAATACAAAAACCATCAATGCATTCAATTTGGAACCTTGCTGTTTAGTGGCATAAAAAGATGAAATTCAAGCCTGCAACACACAGCCGTGCTCTGACAGTGTAGTCCACTCAATGAAAACTCTGTAAAATGAGATCATACTCTCAAAAGTGTAAAAGTGTAAACTCAAAAGTGTAAAAGTGATTACACTCTTTACAATGAGATCATAAATTTTAAAAAGATTTTTGGAGATCTGTCGGTGAAAAAGGATTGCATCAGAAAGAGATTTTCAGAGAGCTCTTTCACAACATCTTCCTAATTTCTTGACTGCCTCTTTACAAATCCCCTGATTTCTATGTTACCCTTGGCAAAGAAATGACAGAAGATGCCAGCTTTTAGGCATACATTGCAAAATAACCAAGGGTGAAAGAGAGGAACATGACACTTTTAGAACAAATTCAAGAATGCACATACAAAACACGGATATTAAGAGCAATGCTACATTCCAAGGCTCGAACAGACTTCAAGAGGTTATGTCACTGATGCCTTTCCCCTAAGGCAGGTTTTAATATAAGCCTGGAAGAGAATCAGAAGAACTGAATTATGAACCAGGATTTTTGGTCGAGTGCAAAGATGAAGCATCTGACCCGAAAAGCCACAGCTCACTTAGGGAAATTCCCGCTGATCATCCTAGACTGCCACCAGATCACAAACATAATTATGATTAATAAGTTCAGATTCATAAATGAAGCACTTCTTGATGAGTCACAACACCTATGACATGGCTTTTTATGCATGCTGAAGGCTCCCACAGCTATTCCGTGTCTGAACCACTAAGAAAAACTGGATAAAACATGACTAACATTCCAAAGTCTTCACTTATGTCTCAGCCTAACTTTTAAGAACTGTGGCCATCATTTTGTGCTAATAATGTTATTTAAAACTAAATTTCTTCAAAGCACCCCTTCAAAAGCTTCAAGATCCGAGTTCAATTAAAAAACAGCACAGACTTGGGCTCAGGTTATATGAATTCTCATTGCTAACTGTGTTACAGATTCTGAATGGGATTTCATAAACCACTTTATCACACTGCACCTGGATTTCCATCTGTAAAACTTCCAAATTTCATGGCAAAGGACTTCAGAATATTACCTAGAGTGCTGGATATATGCACAGCAGCTCTTCACAATACTGATCTTATATTAGGTGCTTTTAGGCTGATCTACAGCACAAGTCAAGACTTTTATCTTTTTTCTAATTCCTTAAGAAAAAAAAGAAGAAAAGCAGAAGATGGTTTCCTGTTCTGCCAAAAGGAAGAGAGGGTGGGTGCAAGGCTAACATACAAAACATGCCCAGGTTCACCACTCTTCCTGTTTGTCTCTGCAGTTACATGACAGATGACTTTTAGCTACTTGCAGCTTTGCTAATAATTTGAATGTTGGCAACCACTTTCTTGCATGCTCTGGGGAAGAATAGTGTCTCACTCCGGAGAAATGCCTGAGCACCAACACTGCTGCCCGAGTGCTAGAGGCAGGAAGTGCAGCTGCTGGTCCATGAGAGTGAAAGTGACTTGTCTACAAAGAGATTTTTATTCTTTACATTTACAAACCAGGCTTTTAAATTCAAAAAATAAACCTAACTTTTCAAGGATTTTGGGGGGAGTTTAGCAGCCTTAATAACTGTTTACATCCTTCCAGAACTACTGACAAACACATAAAGTGGGAAAAACAAATTATAGGCAACAGTTTTATACCTTCTGACTTTCTTCTTTCCTCTGCTCAGAATCATAGCAACCTTGATGTCTGAAAGTCATAGACAGAGAATAAATATGAAAAACTTTATAGAATTTTACCAGTGGAATTGAGTTTTTCACAGCTTTGACATGTTAGAATATTTTAACTCTCAAAGATCTTCCTGGTTGCCAGAAATCAGTGAAACCTGTAGCCTCACTCACTAAAACCCAGAAAACTGAGATGCAGTATACCAGAAAAGGTAACACAGAACCAGTTGCTCGAATCCACCACAGTACCATATGCTGCAAATAGTTCCAGACAGGATGCCTGCCGGCAGCAGAGTGTACACATCAGCTTCTATTCTTCAAAGCTGCACAGCAACAGCAGTACAACCTAGCAGAACTAAGGTTTAACAGCTCTGTAATTTCACTACAACTCAGTCATCGCTGTTCAGCACTATGTTGTATTCTCTACGTGCTGTTATTTTTCAAACACATTCATTTCTGAGTAATCATTTTATACTATTTTATGTTTTAATTCAAGCAGAAAAATTTGATGCAGGCTATTAGAAGCCAGATAACTTGTGCAGAGGGTGAAATAAAACAATTGGAATGGTGTATTATGTCATAAAAGCTTGGCATTAATAGGCTTGGCTGCCGTAATATGGGTCAAATTTGACCACCTTACAATGCTTAGTGCCTTACTTTGCTTGTGAACCTACTGCTGTAATGAGTCAGGCTGTCTGAAAAATGATGGACTGTTTCCCACATATGTGTGACAGCATTTGATGGATACACATTCACCCTGAATGCCATGTAAGAAACATAAATAAACAGACCTAAGGTGAGGCTCAGAAACTCCAGCTACTTACAAGGCAGCTCCCAACAACAAGAAATGTTTAGCACATACTCTGACATAAGCAAATAAGATCCAGCACTGCATCTTCACAACAGAGAGGGCAATATTTTTACAGCTTCTGTCCCTCTGCTTCCCAAGTGAAGCATCCCTTCTGTAGTTTCCTCACAAATGTTAATTGTGCAAGACCGCTGCAAGGACACACAGGAGAGACTGATGCAAAGAAAAAATCTGATTCGGTAAACAGAAAGCCTCTTTCCTCTTTTGTTTTATTGTTTTTAGTTCTTATCATTAAGCTGTTACCTTTATCATTTTACTTTCTCAAAAGCTTGCAAATAAATGCTTAATATCAACTCAATCTACTAAAGACAGGTTTAGGAGAGGCTTAATGTGAAAACCTTCAAATTTCAAAGTTCATCATCTAGCTAAAAGTATGGTGTTCCTAATAGCATTCAGGGAGCTTTTGCACACTCAAAGGCCATCTAGTGACTAAACTTAAAAATAATACACTTTTAACACGGCAATATTCAAGTCATAATACTCATCAAACAATGGAACAAGTATTCCTACGCAACAGACCCGTTCATTAATACTAAAGAACAGAAAGCATCTGAAGTATGAAAGTATGGCATAGTTTGAAAATAAACATAATTTTTTTTGGAAGTAAGGACTCTATTCAGAATGGCATCAGCAGAAATTCCTGTTGCATACTACGCTCAGAACCTTCTCTTCCATGTCCTATTCAACCGAACCTGGAATGTAACCCAAATCTACTTGCTGCTGGGCATTTACAGGAATGCCTGAGTTAGGTAGTCTCAGCATCATTAGGAATCACAAATCAGGTGTTTTGGGGTATGATCCAGCAGATGTGCAAAAGCTAGCTTCATATGGAACCTTTCTCAATTCAGAAAAGTGGAAAGGTGCCTGCTGAGTTCCTAAAACTTGGTTGTGCAATTAGTCTATGAAGATTAACAGCAGGAGAGATACTCTGATTTCCATCCTAGCCTAGGTCAGAGCCTGCTGATCATGAAGAGTTCATTATACCATGACAGTATACTGCACTGGTGTTACCACTGGCAGCTTTTACTTCCCAGGATGGGCACACCAAGGGTAGCTTTTGGTCTGATAATCAATTAATGTCAATTCCTTATGACCATTCTGTACAAGATAGATGGCAGGGTCACTTGGGCCACAGAGCAATTCCTGGATGATGAAAAAACCCCAAATCGACATTTCTGGTTGAAAAGTATGATGTGTGGTCTTAGGAGCATAATTTCCCTGAAGTTATAACATTAATGTGATATAGTAAGGAATCAGGCCTTAATGTTCTACGACAAATTCATAGTTAATCAAAACAGGTTGCATTTCAGCCTACTGTGAAAAAAGTAGATGGATAAAATCTGTTATATCATCCTCTCAGTAGACATATCTCTGGTCGTTTTGTATCAGCTTTCTTGACAATTTTTATATATCTATGCTGGATGGTCCTTTAGGTTTATACAGACCTAAACTGACCACTTCAAGGAGTTACCACCGTAGGCCATTTACTATTGACTCGATTATTAAAAAGGACTCTCAAAGTTCAACCCTGAATCTGAAAGCCCATGTTGCTTCTTGTGTTAACTGAGTTCAGACTTCATTCAAGTTATTAAAAAGAAAAAAGAGTGTTCCCCCCAAATTTTTCCATTCCTTTAATCAAGATCAGATTTTTAACTGCTTTTCCCCCCTTCTCTAAGTAATAAGAACTCAAGAGGCAGTATCAAAATCATGCTAATAAACAAAACACACTGTGCAGTGCTCGTGTAGCAAGGCTTTGAAGTTTGCACATGGTTAAGTGGAAATAAGTCTATACTGGCATTGTCAGTGTCTTCAAAATATACTGCACCAGCACAGCCACTGCTTGGATAGAAAGGAAACCAAAAATATGTACATTATTCATAAGACAGCTGGTGGAGGCAGCTGAACAATATACTGCATGCTCCAAAATTCTAATTATTTATTAAAATGGTCCACAAGAAAAAAACCCACAGAGGTGAACTGCCCGGTGTGGTTAGCATGTCCCAAGATGAAAACAACTATCTGCTGAACTTGCAGCACACACCAAATGACAGCTCTAGTACATATGTGCAGGGAAAAAAATGGAAATAAGATAGAAATGTGTCATCTCCATCCTTTTGGCTCATAATCAGATTGGGATATTCTTACAAAGAGGAGATAATAGATTCTGATTTGTAGTTTACTGGTAAAAGGCTGGAGACACCTACAAGCCAAGGAAACTCAACACACATGCTTCTCAGAAAACACCTTAAGATTAGATAACATAATCCATCTACAACTCTTGTTTCAGAAAATGAAAGAGGGACTGTTTGGGCTAATAAAAAATGTAGAAAGTAGAAACAACCCAGGGACATTGCACTTACATGTACAAAGGGATATGACAGGTTCAAGAGCTTTGGCTTAAAGACAAAATAGATCAATCATTTTTTTTTCACCAAACAGAACATTCGGATAGAATATTTATGAGGCCCTAAAAGACAGGTGGTGACAAGTCAAGTTTTTGCTCTTGGAATGATGCAGTGTTCATTTGAATTTGGTAAAATACTGTGGTAAATAATTAGGTTGGTGTGTATGTGATTCTCATCAGGGAGAATCTTACCTTTTAATCTCCTCAGATACTGGAACTTCAGTAAATTTCATAAGCATGTTTTCTTTAAAAATGAACTGCTTCTCTTCCTGTAACACTTCTCTCACTCAGTTCTTGAGGACACAGGGCAACTTTACATCAGGTCTGAATTTCTCTCTTGGCCTCTCCCTGCAAGCGACTCTTGCCATCCACGTCTTTATTCTTTGAAAGAGTAACATTCAAGAAACTATGATAGATTTTTCTGTCTACCTATGGCATTTTTCTTCCACCCTGCAGAGGTATCTGTCTCTCCCATTGCATGCCTGACTCGGCCCACTTACACACATGTCCACTGGGTTTGCCTGAGCAAATTGGCTGTCTCATGGCCTGGAAAGAGAGATGTGTTTGCTTCCAGCAGGGGCAAGAAGTAATTTCTGCATCTTATCAGACTTGTCAAACAACCTGGTTCATTCTGCTGTCCCCGTGCCCACCTCTGTGTTAAGCCCTACAAATAGAATAACAACTGCAAATTGGGTATGGGGGCTTTGTCACCAGGTTCCCAGGTACAAATATACCTCCATGGTCAAATTCTGAGGTCCTCTCAAACACTGCAAAGAAAACTTGAGACCACAGAGAAAGGGGTAGAAACTTCTGTTGTCATTTGAGTGAGAGAAGAGGATTCTACAGGCAAATATTGTAAAGACCTTGTCTCCTAGCATTGAGCACCTTCCCTATACTGACTCAGAATACATGAAGAATAGTTCCTCAGCTGTCTCTTTCTCTGGCAGGCTCTGATTCTCCAGTCTTAGAACGGCCTTCATTGTCAGTTTCTTGCATTTGCTTTGCTGTTACAGAGCTTCCCTGAGTTTGCTTTGCTCAGCAGGTGCAAAAGCCTGCTAGGGAAGTTCAAAGTTGTTGACTGGCAAAGCCATAGCACTACATCTTCTCATAACAGAGAAGCCCCTGCCTGCTGCAGATGTTTTATAAACCGCAGCTCATCCGTATCAAAGACAGCTTCTGTCTCTTATTTTTTACATTCATCCCAGACACAGTGGAGAAAGTGACTGTAGAATTTGCTTGCAAAATGCCTGACTGATCTCTCTTTCAGCACAACTTCCCCAAACAACTTAGCTGTGGAATGTCTTGAGACTTACATCTAGAAAGATTAGCAACTTACATCACACCACGTGCCTGCAGGTTGGTAGTTGGGCCCTGAATTATGTAGCTAAAATCTGGAATTTGTTTATGCAGTCTCATTAAAAATAGTAGCTAAAAACTCATCTACTTTTTATATCTATATTTAGTCATTTGGAGTTAATACCTCAGCATCACAGGAAAGCTAGCAAATGCATGTTATGTTTGGAAGAATACTTACACGACTTTTCTTAAAAAATTTATTGGACCATGCCTGTTTTAAGGTTTGTCCCAAAGTTAAGTTTGACTTTTCCTGACAGCTTAAGTGGAGTTGGCATTTCACTCTAATAGTGAACTTTACCCAACAAAAAAAATCACCAGAAAGCCACCAGACAGTTTCTATCTGCTTTGTGGAACTACTCTCTATTTCAGACCACTTTCTTGACTGTAACCTGGGTTACTGACTTGATGACATTCAATTTCAAATTTTCTCTGTGTTCATTTCAGACATGTCCCTATTTGACAGAGTATATCTCTGTCTCTATCTGCTTTTGTCTGCACTGGAATACTTAATGGTCAGATAGAACTGCATATCTCAAATATTCTTTCCCCTTCACTTTTGCAGAAAAAAAACAGCTGAACAGTTCTGACTGATGTCTGAGGTCTAATTTCATATGTAAATAAAGAATACAGTAAGTGAGAAATAAGAGTGAAAATTACATAGGATGGGTAAGAAAGAAAAAAAGGAAAATTATGTAGTCTATTTTTTATCCCTTGTGGTTTCTCATGTTCTTTAGGGTTCTGTTATATGACTGCAGCAAACATAAAGAGATTTAAAATGCAAAGTTTGAAGACAGAAACAAGGAACCAAAACCACTGCCTGAATTTATGACACTTTGAGACTTTTTGGCGACAATAGTACATATAAAGCATCTCTAACTGTGCAGTAACTGCACTACTGCATAATAAAATGGAACAAGGAGCTTATTTACATTTCTTTACCATAATCTAAGAAGTGCCTCCCCTCATCTATGAGCATGTAGCATGAGACACCATAAAATTCTGTTCTAGCTGTAATGAGCATCTCTCTATGAAAATTACTGAAATTGTCTTGAATCATATTGCTTATTGCTGATTATGTCTATCCTTAGAAGCCCTCGGCAGATATTTCTGCTTTCCACAATTTTTATAAGACAATTTTGAAATCATCAACCCAATTTTGCTTCATGTTATAAGTGGTAAATTCCTATTTTGATGCTGTAACCAATACGAAATTATAAGACTCAACTTTATGTGTAAGACATTGATATAAAATAAGAGGGTAATAAGAACTTTGACTAACATGTGACAGCAGTCCTGAACTGTTCTCTGAGCAGCTCGACACTGGAATAGGTCTTTAAATGTGCTGCACCGGAACGTGTCAGGAAATACTAAAAGACACAAAACTATCCAGGGGATTTCCCACCTCTGGATTGATTTATTATTATGGTTTGTAGAAAAGTAGACTCATACTCATACTATGGTATGTAACTTCACAATTTACATAAATAGATTTTTAAAAAGCATTAATTACCTTAAAAGATTTTTTTTCTTGTTTTAGCATTCGAATTCCCATTAGAACTTGCTGACTAGTACTTTTTGACTGACTAGTACTAGTACTCTTTGCTACATCAGGGACAATGAAACATACAAACACTACTGCGGTTGTTATATCCAGTTCAAATATCAAGGGCAAATACATTTATAAGCTTGTTCTTTTAGGACCCTGGGGAATGGAATTCAGAAACTCATTTTATTTATTTGTCAAGCATCACCAATTTCTTTGGTGTTTAAGAAATAAAAATAGCAATTGGCTTTACCTCTGAATCACGCCCTGACTCCCACCCTCTGTCCTGGCTGGTTTCCTCCTGGAGGTCTCCTGTGGGCAGGCTGGGCTCTCTCACCTATGATGGGGACCACTGGTGAGGTTTCATATCACTGCAGTCTACCAGGGATTCAACAGCTCCTCCAAAACTGGGCTGCTGTTCAGCATCTGCCATTGGACTCACAAAACCTGAACAGGGATCTATTAAAGGCACGACATCCTGGTGTGAGAATAAAGGGTAATTCACCCATACAGGAGGGCTGAGTAGATAAAATTTAAGGAAAGAATTACTGTTTTCCTCTTCAAAGTTGGAAAAGCCATGATTGCTCTCAAGATCCCTGACAACAGGCATCCACATCTTCTTTAACAGGCTTGGATACTGTTGGTGATCATCTTGTCAACTGGTTCAACTGGTAAGGCAGACTATTCAAAGGCACTTGCTTGCTTTTCAGGTCCATCAGAAAATAGTAATTCTCTTCTATCATCCTTATGTGGTAGTAAACTCAAAAGCTGCAACTTGCCCCTGTTTCTTCAAGTTTCTGAAGTTACAGCTAGCAAACCACAGTAAAAATAGAGGTCATTCTCCAGAAAATCAGTGCATAGAAAAGCATGGCAGTGGGTTAAGTACTGAATTCTTTCCTGAAAAGAGATATATCAAGTATGGTACACAAAGAACAGAGCCATTGAATGTGCAGAATTTTTCTCTTGCTTGGTAATGATGGAAAACACCTTACAGTGAAATGTCTCCTGGTGTGAAACATGGTTCACAAGTGCCACTGTAATCCAGTCCTTCAAGGGGACATACACAGCAACTTGCAATGGCACTAAAAATTACTGACTCATCTAGTAAATACAAAATGAAGAAGTTTTCATTCTGACAATCATATGTGTTTTCATTGAAGAATTTTACAATAAGATATTCTGTTGCTATAGAAATCACAAACATGAATTAAATTGCAACACTTATATAACACAAAAAATTTATCAAACACAACTACAGAGAAATGCAATCCAGAAAACTTAAAATTATTACTTGGAATAAGTAAATCACATTAACATTAGAATTTTCCATGCAGCTCAGTTATCTCCAGAACTTTGCCAGTTGTTCTATCAGGTTGGCAAATCCACCAGTATCTCAGGTCAGAATAAGCAGCACTCATTTCCTGATTCCAAGGTTAATGTATGCATTTAGCACTCTAAACAAAAGCAGTTTGATTTATAAGGGTCCTCTCCAAATGAATTCAGTGCCATCTGCAAAGGTCTGGCTCTTCAGAAAATTCAAACTATGTTTATTTGGACAGCTTAATTCAGAGTATGGGGGCCTTTATTTTATGGCCTTGTCAGGAGAAATTGGGGCAGAGAGTCTGATAATTCCCTCATTTATGTTAATCTCACACAGATGTAACTTCTTTGAACTCCTAACTTGCTGCTGATTAACACAAAATTAGAAATGAGCCTAAAATGTATTATAGTACAGGTTTATAGTAATAAAAAGTTGTGTTCTGTGATGCAGAATCATGGTGAGGGTTTTTCTGAGTAGTTTGCTGATGAAGCAGAATAAAGAAGTAAATAAACACACCGTACTTCTTTATCAGGGTTGGTTTCGTATATAGATCACAAGAACTAAAATGCGTAAAAAGCGACAACTGAGGATATTGTATATGCTGTATGGGCAGTGTAAGGCTAAGCCAACACTCTAAAGACACAGAACTCTGTCTGACACATCCTGCTTTCTATCACAGTTGAACATTCACCTGAGTGAAATGAAACTTCAAAAATTTGACTTCTGTCAGGAATAAGGCTCTAAAATTCCATACTGGTGTCTATATTTACTGACACTCTGTAATCTCCATACCAAATATAATGTTTTACACTAGAAATTACATTCAGTATTGCAGTTTGAGTTTTTCCTCCATTTCCTCTTACCTACTCCTGGAAATATTTAGAAAGAGATGACAGGAAAGGTAAAGACATAGGAATCAGGTAAAGAAAGCATAGGATGGAAGACATTACAAGGATGACTCATTTTTTGTTACATTCATTTTGTATTAAAATGCAATTAAAACTCTACATTGGATTTTGTTGACAAGGATTCTGTCCAGTTTATCCTGAGAAGTAAACTTGCCAAGGAAGGATGAATTATTTCTCCTGTCAACGTTCTGAAGTGATCTGTGCTTTTAAAGAAGCACATGGATGAACTGATCACCAAGCTAGTACTCTTTGCTAGATGTCTGCCTTTTACTTTGCTTTAGGATTCCTGCAGGGCAGTCTTTTTTGCTTCTTTGACAAGAAACAGCCAGTTTCCCTCTCTGGCACAGTAACAACTGAGACCAAATCTTTCAATAAAGTGACATTTTCATGTCAGACTTTATTTGCATCCCAGAAAACAACTCGTACCTTCCCCCTCCCCCTTAAAAAATCCATTCTCTACACTACTACACATCAAATACTCGTATGCCACAGGAACATGCAAGTGTCCTGGGATTCCAGACACTTCAATTGCTCTCTTGCAGCAGTTCAATGAAGAAGGAGCAGCAGAGCTGCAGGTGCTCATGACAGTGACTGGATGAGCGAAGTTCTTTGGCTCTGCAGTGGAAACTTGCTTGGTTGCCTTTTCTTAGGAACAACTGCCAGAAGTACGAGGCCAGTTCCCTGTGTCTCTGGCCGGGTGCAGTCCGCAATGCCGCAGGACTGGCTGTTTCAAAGGGGCTGCCCCTGGAGCAGCGATGGATTGGGATTAAGTAATTGTTCTCAGCGGGCGGGACGATTTTGGATGGCGCTATTGGCGACAGCAGCAGCAGATGTTTCCCTGGGGTTTGAGGATGTGAAAGCCTCCCCTCCCCTGCCTTCCCTTCCCCGCTATCGCCAGAAATGCAGAGCTTGGCACTGCGGCTGGGAAAGCCCCGCCGCCGCCTTCCCCGCTGCAGTCCCACGACCGGGAACGATGTGCCCTGCAGGGCCTGGCGGGGCACGGGGCCTCCTCCCTCTCCTCGGGCTGTTGTTCCTCCTCCTGTATCACCTCCTCCTTCTGCTGCCCATCTTGCCCAGGCAACCCGGCGCCGGGCCGGGAATCCGAGGCACAGGCTGCCCCTTCCCGGCTGAGTCCAACCATTAACCTGGCACTGCCGAGCCCCCCACTAACCCGTGTCCCTTCACCTGGACACTTTGAACACTTCCAGGGATAGTAACTCCACTACTTCCCTGACAACCTGTTCCAGTGACTGACCACCCTTTCAGCGAAGCCATTTTTCCTAATATCCCGCCTAAATCTCCCCTGGTGCAGCTTTAGGCCATTCCCTCTGGTCCTGTCACTTGTTACTTGGGAGAACCCTCTTTGCAGCCTGGCAGTTTTAAGGTTGTGTTGCTGTCTGCGACATGCTTTTCCATAATACAGGAGCTCTGCCCTTTAACACCCAGCTTTACCCCTGTGGTTTTTTACACCTGCTGGTGCTTTTTCCATCTACATTCACCAGATCTACTAGTGGGATTAAACTTCCTTTCCACATATTTGGAGATTGATGCAGGAAAGCTAAAGAATTATTTAATTTGACTTCCCTCCCCCCCCCGCCCTGCCCCAGATGAGCAGTCAGTGCTGTGGGGTGAGGTTTTTCTCCTTCCCATGTATCAAGGAACCTGTGTTATGGGGTGGGGGTAACACCACAGGTGAGTTGCATTGGCAGCGAGTAGCTGCTAATGTTGGTACCCGGCTGAAGCAGCTGCATCACTTGGTCAAAGGCTCTGAGGTACAGAAAAAGTTATGTGTTAGGATACCAAGATTGTACATTTCTGGCATTCTAGTGCTGATTTTGTACCCACTGTGTGTATACTTACAGCTGTCAGCAGCCACTGATGGTGAAATTCCGTCATACAGCCTCCTGAGATTGGGAAGGGCTTGAAATGACAGTCTCTGCTTCGTAGTGAAGTTTTGAAATTTGAACACAGTTAGTTGCTTAGGCTTTCCGATAGTATTAAACTAGGTTATTTAATTTGTGCATTGGTATGCATACATGCTAGATCTTATTCTACGGCTTGGTTGTGATTGAGTTTTACCAACCTTTCTTTAGAAAGTCAAAGTCTTTTCCAGGAGTTAGATCAGAAGTGAAGTTCAAAGTTTTTCTACTCTCTGACAAAAAAGGGAAAACTATATGCAATATTTCAGTATATATATTCCCTGAAATGTCATAATATTCTTCTGTATCTGGTTTTACTAGGCATAATAGACGTTGTCAGCTCCAGAAGAGACACTTCAGTTTTATTGCACTTGGGTGTTATTAATATAATCTGAATTCAGACTGATGTAAGAACATTTTTTTTTTTTTTTAATTTTAATTTTTACTTTTAAGTGTAAAAATTCTGGTGTATGCGTTTTTCCTTAAGTGAATAATTAAACTCTTTGAGGACAATCTGAGTTTTCTGAGCCATCTTACTGAAAATACACAAGTTTTTAAACTTCAGCACGCATTATGATAAGCAAAAAAATCTCCTTTTTGACTTAAGAAATGCATTAGTGGTACAATTGTCAGAAAGAAAAAAAGAAGGCCCACTTGAAATCATAATCTAGTTCATATCTTGCAGGCTTTCTGTCAAAAGGGTTAAACTTAACTGAGACAAATTAGAAACTGAAGTTCAGTTTCTCCCATATGACTTTAATATGGGTAGTAATAGAAATGGTAATATTTGTGCACACAACAACAGTAGGCAGCTTAAAAATGCCAGCTATAATTACAACACTTGGATATAGAAAACTGCTTGACTATTAGCATGATTGAAACAAAAATAAGTAAGTAGATTTGCTGTTTATATAACCTTCTGGTGCAGAAATCTCTTTACAAAAATTATCTCAAAACATACTTAGTTTGGAAAAACTTTTAGCAGTTATCATAGTTTAAATATTTTCCTATCACGTTATAGAATTTTCATTTCTGAATAAATGGATTGGAATTATGCTAACTGAACATTATACCAATACAGAATTTTATTAATTAATGAATTGTTTAATTATTTAAGGCTCATTTTAAACTGTTTCCTGCCAATGTAATTTTCTGACTGAATTTAATTCTCTGATAAATTATTGTGAAGATGATTGATTTTGCAACTGTAATGCTCATTTTAAGGCTAAAAGATTCAGAATAAAATATTTTGTGAAATTGTAGAGTTTACTTGATGAGAAAACTTTCAGAGGGTGAATGGCATTTCCTTTCAACTCAACGGTCATAGGAATGAATGTTAATTCAATCAGTACTAATCTGCCCAGATTCCTCCTATGCGCAAGAAATGGGAAGAGAAGCCCTCTTTATCTGAGACTGTTGTAACTTTCTCCTCAGGGAGGAGCAGGAAGGGTTGTTTTTCTGTGCAGGTAAAACCCACCTGCTATTGTCATCTTGAACTGAGACTCTTCCCCCTCTATGCAGAACCTGAAATATGTGAGCTCAATTTCTCTGAGTTTAAATAGAATCTGCACAGTTGCCCAGGTAGATTCTAAATGCATTGAACAGGATGTTAGCATCTTGCACTTAAAATTTAACTCACTTTTTGACCTGTTTCAGTGGCATAAATTGGTTGTAAAGCTGTTGCATTGAACTCAGTCTGATTTTAAAGTTGCCCAATGAATCCTCTAGTAACAGATACTTTATATGGCAAATGTATTGTATGGGGTACATTCCAGTCTTTAGGAATGGCTCTTCAGGCAGCTGGGAGGTTTTAACTACCCTGGATTTGGGGGTGAATTACCCCAAACTTCCGTGTGTCTGATACGGATGTAAACTATTTTTCTTCATCTGTGTTCTTTTGCAAAAGGAACTGTTGCTCACACCTTGTATAATGCCCGTAAGAAGTACAAGATGATGATGAGGAATCACACCCTGTATATTTTTAGTGTATTTGGCTGCTTAAAAAACTTAATTTTGAGAATTAATCCATAAACTCATTTATTTTGCTCAAAAATGACTGAAACAAATTACTTTTCCCACTGCTTATTTAGTACAGGTTCAGACTGATAGGAATGAATAATATATTTAATGACTTTAAAATGTGGTTTAAGCAGTTTCCTTTCATTTATTTTTTGTTGCTCTTTCTGTGGGACTTAATGAGCTCTTGATACTTTATTATTTTTTTTTCCCGTGGAAAGGATCTTTTTAACCTGGTCACATGCACTCTTAAAACACAGAGTGAGAGTGGGAAGATCATTTGTCCTAGACACTGCTGCAGGAAGTACCATTTAAATTCCAAAGGAATTCCAGTAGGAAATCTAACCAAAACCTTTTGAAAACATTTTGAAAGACAGTGTCAAATGTTAGGGGAAGAGTGTATAAGAGTTTGGATTCATATGCGGACAGAAACATTTACTGAGTGAAATGACTGCTATGCAAGTGAAAGGTGTAGAGTCATGAAAGGGCATTTAAGCTTTCTTTCACTCTAGCATGCAATGTTATTGAAGGCAGTAGGAAAATAATTCCAGAAGTTTTACATTATCTTCCTTTGGTAAATGTATTGCTTTCATGTTTTCTAGTCCTTTTAAAATAAACAGTTCAAGAGCTCCATCTTCGGGTTTAAGTTATTATTGTAAAAGAACATTACTTTCCTTTGGCATTGACTGGGTAGTGCCTAACATCCTTTACAGTTACGTACATCTGATGTTACATTCATGCCTTGTCAGTTTGCAGTGCTTAACATTTCTAGTTGCACTTGTTCCGTTGCCTTTTGATAAATTTTGAATACTTCCTTTATAATATTGTTGGTTTTAGTTCTTCTCTCATTAATTTATTTGATTTTGGTGGATTGTTTTTCCTTTGCAATAATGATATATAAATCAGCTTGACAGTTCATAAAATATTTATGGACCATGAGAGATAACAGTGGCAGAAGGAATTTTAAAAGAGGATGGTTTTCAGGTAGGCTTTATTATTTGGTAGAAATTAGCATGGTTTTATTAAAATCAGAGCTTGTGCTGATTTTTGTCAGTGGGGAATCTGATCATGTTATTTTGGGAGCAGAATGTTATTTCTTCCAGTGCAGCAGAATTCTAAAAGACCTAAATATTCCAGTGAGAAGTTTTTAATCCATTTTGTTTCTCAGTAAAAAGCCTCTAATAATTCCTGGAGATCTTTGGAGAAAATAAAGTTATTTGAAATTTTTTGCTCTTCAAACAAAGTTGTGGAATTGGTACCTAGTGAAAAAATACTGCAAAGTAAATGAAACTGTTAATCACAGAAATTCACCAAATGCGACATACACTTACTGCCTTCTGTCTTTTTTTTTTTTTTATCTTCCAAAGCAAAGTTTTATTTCTTCCTACTTTGTAAGTATTTTCAATGGCATACTCTGCTGATATTCTGACATGACAAGTACGGGCAGTTCTTTTAACTCACCTTGATTGTCTTGTCCGTACAGCTGGAGAATTTCCCTTGCTTCTGTTTTCCATAACAATACTGTAGAGAAGTACAACTGCCATTTTTGTAATAAAAGGGGTGAATTGATGGTTACCCATTACTGCTTAAATCAAGATAAATCAAAAGAAAGCTGTGACTCGACCTTATCTCTCTCATTGTCCCCAACAAATGCCTCAATCTATAACCAACTTATGGAACTATTTATTGTTGCTTTAATTTTTTGTATATAATCTAAGTTAGCAAAAAGCACTGATCTCGTGCCACATAATTATTTAGCCCATCTTCATAAAATAATTTCTACTGATGTGTTCAGTATTTGAGACTTTCTTGTCCCTTGTTACTTACTTACTTTCCCAGCTTTGTCCAAAAGAATTAAAAATCACAATACCTTAACTCCGTGCAACCCATGTTCTTTCCAAGCAGGAGGGGGAGACAAAGAACACAAAACGCTGAGATGGTAATTGCTGTCGTTATCTTTCTGCTGGCTTCAATTCTGTATCTCTAATAACTCTGTAAGAGAAACTCAGATCTGACCTGTACTGAAATGCCACCTGAAAGATACTCCAGTTGGCTTCCAGAAGCCTTGTATGTCTTGCAAAGCTCTGCAATCCTTATGAACATGTTTTTAATTTCTATTTAAAAGAAAAGCAAATTACAATAGAAATAAAATACCATGTATTTCATTTCATGAGGAAATTAGGAAAATCACAATCATGACAGAACCCAAACTGACTGCTTCATTAATGCTTGGGGAACGTATTTGTCATATATTTGACATATATCTGATTGACAGACTGAGAGTATTGTATTTTATCCACATTTTGGACAGTGCCTATTCCCATTTTCCCCATTACAGAAAATCTTAATTTAAAATGTGACAGATCTTTTGTAAATTAATATATTTAAATGTAAATTTAAACTTAAATGCTGTTAAGAATAAAGATGTTTTTCTGATATCAGATATTTGCCATTGTTTTTTATTGCTTTAATGTGTCATGGTTGTATAAGATAGCAAGCAGATATAAACTTAACATCCATGGAAGAAAAAGGTGTAGATTAACTTAAAGTATGCTGCTTGCTTTTTCAGATAAATTAAGTAGTTGTATTAATGTCATTGTTTTAACAGTTAAACCCTCATAGAGTTTGTTAAAGTGCAATGCCAATACAAAATGACTTAAAAATAGGGGGATCTGCACTGATTTATATATACTTAGTAACTCACCCCACAGACTGCTTTTTATGTTCTTTTTCTTACTCATATTTTTTATGAAGCCAAGACAATTATTTTTTGTGAGTGTTGCATCAATAACATTCTAAGTACTCTTCCACCTGTCTGTAGAACTGTTTACTCTAAAATATTGCTTTCTTTTGCTGTAGGTATTCTAATTTCATCTAACTTATGTTCATAGAATATGAAGCTTGAATTTTATGTTATATTCCACAACAAAAAATTAAGAGGAGTTAAGAATTGTTTTCCAAGTTAAGTCTATCTAACACCAGGATACAATATTATCACTTTCTCTTTTCATTAAACAAAGCATTTATTGGAAAAATTGAAAGTTAAAGACCAAGCCATTTGTGGTGGTGCAATTTGAAAGTTAGAAGGGAAGATTAAAATGTTTTATCCCAACTTTGTTTCTAAACAATTTAGTATTAAGAATGTTTTCAGTATCTCTGGGACAGACCATTGTATACTAGGTGTGGCTCCAGTGTTCCCCTGAGATGCTGGGCAACATCTCTACTTTGAGGTGCATTTTTCTTTTCCCCCCACCAAAATTAGGTTATATACAACTCTGCGCTTTTTAAATCCTGCAGTTTTAAAATATCTGACATAAACGTTCTTTTTTGGATCACTATCTAATCTAAGGTAAATATTTTTATAATGGAGAGAATATGAAAAAATCAGGACAGTAGCAAAGAACTTTAATTAAAGAGTAAGGTTATTTTAAAAGGAAGAAGAAAAGGTATTTTCTGTCAGATGCCTTTCTGTATCCTGTGTTACATGCTTACAAAACTGTCATGGAAATTTACAGCGGTGTGACAGAATTTACCACCTTGGTAGGTTATGATGATAATGACACCTTAATTTTGTTACATTTTATTATGGATGCTTAGGTGTGGGGTTTTTTTTGTTGTTGCTTTTTTTGTGTGTGTGTGTGTGTCTGGTTTTTTGTTTGTTTGGTTGGTTGGTTGGTTGGTTTTTTTTACATTGCTCCAAGATGGAACAAAGTGACCTTGAGGAAATAAAAAAAAAAAACAAAATAAGAAGAGAGAGACAGGTCCAATGTATACAATTTTGCCCCAACAGACCACTACTAACTGCTACTACTACAGCCAGCTAGTTAGTAAATGCTGACATACTGCATTTAAGATTTGAAATGGAAAATGAGTGATCATATTGGAAAATGCATTAACATGTAGAATTCATAATAATTTTCATGCTTCAAGGTTAAATACTGAAACATCATATGTAAATTACATTTATTTCCATTACATAGTATTGTACATTTGAAAAGGTATACTTTGATGTTTTCTGCATTATGGTACTGTAGAAAACCTAAGTATTAGCTGGGATAGACCTATCTACTGATCTTAAGGGTATCAAAATTATTAAGTTATTTTTATGTATTAAATATTGTACCTAAGTATTCTGCATAAGCAACTTAATATGTAATGTGAACATAAGAAGCTTTTAATTTTTTAATTAAAGCAAACAATTGTACTTGGAGTGGAGAGAAAACTGTGGTGGCATTACTGCCACTTGCCATAATAGAAAACTGAAAATTTTTTCTGTGCATTAATCCTTTCCTGCAACAAATACTTGAATTGTTTCCCACTTGCAGGGAATCTGAAATAGTCAACGGTAAAAGAGTATCAAGATAATCTGTTTATTTGATTCAGTTTTAATTATTAGACTCTCCATAAATGTTGTAGTAGCTCTTTTATACTTCTTGTGGCTTTTCAATAGCATTTAAGTAGCCTGATACAGATCATAGTATATTTAAGTTTAGACCTTACTAAAGTGTAAATATTTAGCACCTCATCCTCTTGAAGGGGACAAATCCTTTGCAAAATATCAATGGGATCGAAAGTGAAAGAATATGTAGAGCCTGGGGCAGGGCTGGAAAGCAGCCTTTGCTGGGAATGAGTGAAACAAGGGAGATGCTGCATACCTCAGTGTTTTCCATGTCGTTTGTCACTAGGTCAGCAGCCCCATTCTGCCTGGGGATGACATTTTTATTGTGCTTCCTCAGCTCTTTGGCTCTTCACATCCCTTGCCAGTTTCAACTTCTGGTTAATCCACTCATGGAGAATTGAAACATTCTTTTTTAGAACGATGCCTTTAATAATGTCACTGTCCTAATATGGTAGTAAGGCATGAAACCCTGAAATCATTGTTTCTGCACGGAGTATGTGGGGTTACTGTACATATGATATTTTTCTCACATAATAAGGGTTGCTTAGAGATTGCAACTGGCTCATCAGCTTCCAAGTCTGAGCAAGGAATGGGAGTTCTGTTTTCTGTTTCTGAGTTCTGTGTATGGCTCAATTACCCTTTAGTGTAATTTCATTTTTGAAAAGAATAATAAGATTATGATGAATTTATGAACCTGTTTAATCCCTTATTTTGGTTTACAATTCAGACTGTGAACTATTCATCCTTTCACAAGGCAAATCCTATTTGCTTTCCTCTTAGTCTATACCAGTGTCTATCAGAACTCTGTCCTAGTGTTTTGCTTGTTATAAAATCTGAAATACCATTTATACCACAGTGATTCTTCATTCTTAATCCTCTACATGCCACCCCTCATAGTAGAGCATCTCTCATTTATATGACATCTATCTAACACTGATCTGTGTTTTTGCTCTGAATCTGATAAGGGAATTTGCCTTCAGAATTTTTAGCACTCTTTGCCTCAAAGTGATATAGATGGTTTTGTTTGTATTTAAGCCTGTGGGCTGTGTAGTTTTACTTTAGGCTGCTAATCTCCCTCTGGATACAAATGTTCTGGTTATCTGAGTGTCCTGCATCGTAACTGATATATTTTAATGCCTAGTCTTGTGACAAATGACAGACACGGTATCAGGTGTATTGTCACGTGTCTAAGTACTGAGCTTAATCTGATCCAACAGAAAAAAACCTCCTGATTAACAATTAACAAAAATTGCCCATTTCACTCCTCTGGCTTCTGTTTGCTCAAACTGCAGTTTCATCAATATAGAACAGAAAACCATGGAGACCTCAGACTTCTTCCAATCGACAGGGTTAAATCCCTTCGCGCAGATTGCTTGAGCAGTATCCAAAGTTACTATGCCAACCTTGGTTCCTGAGCAAAAAAGCTATGGTGGCAGGGCTTCTTGGGTCTGTGGCAACTTCAAGTGTACAAGAATCAGCAGAAGGCAGGCAAAAAACATTTCAGTAAGAGAAGAAAGCTTGTGATTTCCTGTAACTTCGAATAGTGATGACATAGGTTTTAGAAAAAAAAAAATTTTAAAAAGTGGTAATCAAAAGACCTCAGCTTCAGCCACCACAGTTTTGGGTAAATATTACATAACCAATTCTTATTTTAGAGCTGTTGACAATTTTTTTTTTTGACTCAAAGAAAGTATAAACAGACAAAACGCAATTTAGAGTTTGTTGCTCATTAAATGTTTGCTGTTTAAAACAATTTGATTGCTTGGCCTCCTTTCAGAATAGGGGTAATCCTCTGAAAGTGGTAAAAAATATTGGGGTTTTGATGTGACAATCTCTCTTATAGCAAATCTCCATAACAGTGGGAAATTAGGATTCATAAACCTTGCTTTATACATCATTTCATACTTTTTTCAGTTTGGTTGTAGGTAAGAAAAGAATACTTTCAGTGTAAATGTAAAATTTTGAATCAAGTTTTAGGAAACAGTAATAAAATACTGCTTCATCAGATGCTTTAAAATAAATGCAATTATTTAAGCATAAATCTGTAGGAAGAGAACTCATCTTTCACTATGCTATCTATCAGAGTTGGAAAAAATAGATTCTCTTTCAGGCTCACCAACTCTTGACACTTACATACTCTAAGAAGGTGTTTTGTGTCCCAAAACTCTGTCTAGCTATTTTCATCAAACATCATGACTACAGTAAAAGCCCACAGAGTGCAATAAACACTTTCTGTAGCATTAAAAACCACTTTTTTTCGAACAAGAAACTTTGTTCAGAAGTTGTTCCAGTCCACTTATATGCAGTTGAAAGAGTAATGAAAAATTAAATACTGCACAAAACGTAATTTAAAATCATTACAACTTCAAAATTAGCAAGTCATTTTTCTTCAGTTGGCATAGTGACTCTTTTGTACTGAGATCTGGAAATTGTACTTTGAAGTTTTTAAGCAGCTGTTGGGCTGTTTGAGAATAAGAGGTTTTCAAAACATACTTTAAATGGAGGAAAAAACTCTTCAAAATAATTGCTTCTTATGTTCAGGATCTTAGAGTTATACTGCATAAACCAGCATTTTTGATGGTGTTCTGAACAACTAAATGGAACAGAAAAGAGATAGTGTTTCAATTTTTATTTTCAAATGCAAACATTGGAATAGGCCTGTTCCAGTTGGGTGAAAATGAATGTAGGAATTTGGATTTACAGGAAAGTAACTGCTTTTCCTACACACCACCACCTAATATGTGCATTGAAGGAATATATGCATGTATGAGAAGATTGTGACTGTCCTTTGATAGCACTGAAAAAAATGTGCACCACAATTTTGTAAAACAAGGCAACAGAGGAATGAAATATCTGCTCAATCTCTCATCTACAAGCTAAACCCCAGCTATTCTAAAACCTGCTGTTGGTCTATCAAACAGTTCTTCCGTGGATAGGAAAGAGAGTCATAAGAAATATGAAACTGCTTTTAGTAGATTTGGTCTATTTATATTAATCCTTTTAGCTGATACATGACTTACACATATTTCCTGATAAGACTGTCAGAATCCTACAAAACAGAGTATGTTTCATTCCTAAGAAGCTTTTCAATGAACTCAAGTTTATTATATAGTTATACATATATAAATATATATATATGTATCATATATGCTTATGATAGCTTTTGTTTCTATACATGCATAATTAACCACTGACTTGACCTATCTGGACATCCTTAGATATTACATACTTAAATTTTAACATCCTTGGTAGTTTCATCTGAATTTATGGTTTGAATTGATAGCTGCTTCTAAATGTCTGAAAAATCTGTTTCTGAAAAGCCCATTGCCCTGATTCTGCTGTCATTTAGTTCTGTTCTTAAAATACAACTTCAAAATATGTAAGTTGGTTTCATGTAAAACTGGTCTGAATAAGAGACGGGGTGAGAGGATGGAAAGCCTTTTTTACTCTGAAAGAACTGGAAGGAGAATTAATCTGTTGGTTTTAAGTTTAGAAAAAAAGAGAAAATAAAATATGGGAACACTTAGCTTTAAATGTAATTTTAAGGGTTTGGAAAATTAAGGGATTTAGAATCCATAATGTAGTTCTTATAGGAATAGCTCTGTTTGGCTCCATTCTAATTCCTGAGGGTCCTGAAAAATCGTCCAGCTTCCTCTCTTAGCATGAATTTAAAAAGAACTGCTTTAAAACATGCCAGTTTCCACTGACTCCAGGCAATCTCTGATATTCCTTTTGGTCCATCTTGCATGTGAAAAGCCTTCTGTGTAATATAGGCATTTCACAGAATCACAGAATATTCTGAGTTGGAAGGGACCCAAAAGGATCACAGAAGTCCAATTCCTGGCCCTGCACAGGACAAGAGTCATACCATGTGCCTGAGAGCATTGTCCAAATGCTTCTTAACTTTGTCAGGCTTGGTGCTGTGACCTCTTCCCTGGGGAGTCTTTTCCAGTGCTCAACCATTCTTTGGGTGAAAAACCTTTTCCTGACATCCAACCTAAACCTTCCCTGACACAACTTCAGGCCATTCCCTCAGGTCCTGTCACTGGTCACCAGGGAAGAAATCAGTGCCTGCCCCTCTTCTTCCCCTTAGGAGGAATTTGTAACTGCCATGAGGTCTCCCCTCAGTCCCCTCTTCTCCAGGCTGAACAGACCAAGTGCCCTCAGCCTCTCCTCATACGGCTTCCCCTTCACCATCCTTGCTGCCCTCCTTTGGACAATCTCTAAGAGCTTAATATCTTTCTTATGTTGTGGTGCCCAAAACTGCACAAAATATTCAAGGTGAGGCCGCCCCAGTGCAGAGCAGAGCGGGACAATCCCCTCCCTCGACTGGCTGGTGATGCTTTGCCTGATGTTCCCAGGACACGGTTGGCCCTCCTGGCTACCAGGGCACTGCTGACTCATATTCAGCTCGCCGCTGACTGCATTAAATCATAAAATGTAATTCACATCACAAACCTGCTCACTTGTCTTACCAAACCTGCTGCAGAGAAATTACATGGAAAAAATACTAGATTTGGGAGAAGGGTGGATAGATCAGCCACTTAAAAAATTTTGCTTTAAAGCTAACAGTCTGTATGTGAACACAAACTCATCTGAGTAGGCAGTATTCATTTACATAATCCCATGGAGCAAGGCATTTTAAGTGTGGTTTCTTTTACAAAACTAGGTGGAGAAAGAACACCTAAACCATCAACATAACAGGATCTTGATGTCATGATCCAAAAGGAGATTCTTTGCACACAGACATACCACTGAAATAATTAATGGTTATCATGTAAAAAATCTGTTCTCTTCTGATATATGAAGCATTCATTGTTCAAGGTAAAATTCCATAATAAAGTCAGTGACTCAGTCCAACAGAAGAACTCTTTCCTATTACTGCTGCTGTACTTTCAAAAAATATTTGTGAACAGATCTCTTCTTTGGATTTCCAAGCTTTGTCTTTTGCAGAATAGCGTTGTCTGTGATATATCTTAAGGGCATTTCAGCCATCCAGTCAACTAACAGTGTTGATGCTTTTGGCCCACACAGAGCAGCTGCTTATGTCAAAGATCAGAACTACAGTTCTTAAATCTATGCTGTTTTCTTGACAATATTAATCTATATATTAAGTATTCCAGCATACAGCAAAAAATGGCATCTCGTTCATAGACTAAAAATCTTTTCATCATCCAAAAAATGAAACAAAGTGTACCATTAATGTGAGAGCCTAGATTGATATGGAATCCCAAACCATTCCTGTAAAAATATTTGTATTTTCATTCTTTTTATTAGTGCTCTTTTTTTGTCAGCAATTGAATTATTTTTTTAAACACAGTCATATATATGACAAAATTGAGTTAATTAAAAACTTGTATGGTTTCTTGTAGAACAAAGTTGTCCTATACCCTTCTGCTAAGCACATAAAAAGATGCACTTCAATCACGTTACTATCCTCAACATCTTTCTTAAAATCACATACCAGGAAAATCAGTATGCATCTACAGTAACATGTTGGTTTGGATAGGAATGTGACTTTGAAGTGAATTGCTTGATTGTACCCACTTAGCACATTTTGTTTGGATCATGGCCTAGTTTTTGAGTGCACAAACTGGATTAATTTCGAATGAAGCTAATTTGACAGGTTTGCTTCCAGAAATACATGCAGAGTCTAAAACCAGATTAGGACTGGTCTGAAGTAAAAGCCCTAAGATGTGTATAGTACAGGTCTTTCATTGTTTTTTTTAGTTTAAAAATACACTGCTTTAGCACCACACTAATTGTCTAAGCTTGCATTGTTTACATAAAAGGTCTAAATTATTTAGAATGTTTCAAGTTTTGTGGTTTTGGGGGTTTCTTTTGTGTGAAAAAGGAAACAAAAATCCTTTTTCTAAATATTTTACCAAAGTGACTATTTTACTTTGAAATATGTTATAATTGACTCTAATACAGTGATTCCCAAGATTTTCTTCAACAGCAAGATAGGCTGCATATTATTATTTAAGAAACCCATACCTATTTTGTTACTGCCTGAAGACTTCTCAAGTCATGAAAGGACTCATCATGTAACCCACGTGGAGATTACATGGGAAGACTGTTTGGCTCATGTTCAGTTCCCAGCTCTGATCTTAAGCAGTGCTTTTCTTTCTCTTTAAAAACATAGTTTAAGAACCATGTATGATTTGTTCTTTGAAGTTGGATCCTATTTCCTCTCTGCCTTGAACTAAGGAGTAGTCTTAAGACCTTGGCCACTATAACAATGCATAAATTTCCATTTTACACATGACTCTCACTTTGGCATACATATATAATTTTTTGAAGGTCCATTATAAAATACTTGCTGAACTTGAACTTCCAGTCTTGCCTAGTTTGAGGTTTACTCCACGTTAAAACACAACCAGCAGACGATTCATGAAGCATTTCTGAAGGTTGTCAGTCTGTTTGACTATATAGAAGTATAAAAAGATATTATTTGCACACTTTGGCCTTTTTTATGGGATTTTTTTTTGAGTGGAGTCTGTATTTTTTTCCATTGTTTTCAGTTTTCAGTGCAACCTGACAGAGCCTTCATAATAAAGTATTTTACATATGGTAAGTTATCAGTCCACGGAAGTGTGGTCTTGTTGCCTTGGAAAAGTTTTATTTTTTAAATTTATGTCTCTATTTTTGAATAGATAGGCTTATTTAGAATTCAATTTGCAGAGATAATTCAAACTGCAGAGATACATTCTGTCTCTCTTGGAAATTGTTTTGGTATTAGTTACTAACAGGCAGTTAATTTAATGTCATTTACAAGGCCTCAAACAAAACTCAGTGGCTGACTGAGAAACTTTAGATACAATTCATTTTATAAAAGGAACATAAAACATTATTAAATGTAACAAATTGAATAGGCAATAATGCTTAATAATATTAAAATAGTATAATTTTAAACAGAATTAATTTTATGAGATTATATTAGCATAGCCATATGAATTTATTTTGCATGTTAATGCCTTAATTATTATCTGATTGTGTTTTTACAGAACATACAAAATTTAAGGATGTAATATTTGTAGCTTATTCTTTCCTGTTCTGATTACATTTTCTACTGTCAGCAGGTAAAAAATCTTTGATAAAGTGAAAGATTGTAAAGGCAACATCATTTATTCATTACTAGCTCTTCCTTTTTCTTTAAAGTCTATTTTGTTCTTGGGAAGATGTAGGCATGAGTTCCTATCGCCTACAGCAGGAACTATGTCTGTTCTTGGACTTAAAATGCACACCAGTACTCATTCAGAAACATGGTGAAGTACAATAGGTTAAGTTAACCTCTGACATAAATTAATTTTACTTTGGCATTGGTAGCCTTCATTCAGAACAACCATGACTTTTATCAGCTAGCTTCCTTCACAGAACTGGAAAAGGTTTTTTTAAATAATTTTGATAGAAAAGGTTACAATTTTCAGCAGTGCAGACTTATGTCCTTCAGTAAGGATTAATCTGGATATTAGCATAAAAAATTAAAGTTTCATACATATATACAAAATGTCTGGAATATTCCGCATCAAGGTAGAGGATCTAATGAGCTGTCCTAATTGGGTACCATATTTTGGATGTTCTGCTTTCTCTTTCAGCTGGTTTGGTTTCTGTTCCTTTGTTCTTTCTTCCTTGCTGCCCCCTTCTTATTTCTGTGATTGTACTCACACCATGATGCCTGTTCTTCATTCTTTTACTCCTCTTTTCTATATAACATTGTGCTCTGTTGATCTTCATCTTTTGATAAACGGAGTGGTTATTATGAATTAACTAGAAACATACACTTTATGGTACATTGGCTTATTTGTAAAAGATTCCCAGGTCTGCATTTAGTTTCACAGTAAAGGTGAAATAGCTGATCCATTTGTAACAGTAAATGCCCATATGGAAGCTCTTTCAGTTGCTTCTGCTCAGAGATGGAATTCCTGTTCATCTTATTAGTTCATCTTCTATTGATCTCTGGGCAAGAGGATTTGGTTTGTAAGCCCTTTAAAATACTTTTGTGATAGTTGAATAAAAATATTTAACATACTACTGTAATTGGCCCTTAAGTGTGAGATGAAATATTTTGTCACATATTAAAGGGTATTTTGTATGCTTCTTAACCTTGGGAGTTCATATTCCTGATCTCATTACTGTAATCTGCTAGTTTAAAAATTAAAAAAATACAATAATAAAGAGTAAGACTTACCTATGGACATAAATAAGCATGTTGAATTGTAAAACTCTCCTGAGTGTTTCCAAGAGGCCCAGTGTGTGCTATTTTATCATTAAAAATTCTCTCTGTGTGCAAAATATGTATTTTCTATACATTAAGGATTTAAATTGGCAATTTAATTTCCTAATACACAAATACTTTTCTCCTTTTGACTTCATATATGTTCCTCATCATCTTCCACATTTTTTCTCGCAGCTTATTCTGACCTTAAAAACTGCTGTGAGTTCACAGCCTGGTATCAGACTCCTGCAGCAGTTCTCCTAAGACTTCTTCTGAGGAAGCACTGCTTTCGATACTAAGGAAAATTGTTTCTGAACTTTTGTGAGTGTCCATTGGTTAAGTCAACCTGACATTAGTAAAAATGCTGAGAAGCGGTCTACAGAATTTAAGTTTTCAGGTAAAAATCTGCCTTCTTTTAAAAGAATGATTAGAAATGACCAGAAATACTAGTTAATAGTATTTGCTGCTTATATGCAGAAGGAATTTTAAGAGCTTAATAATAAAGTTTCTTGATTGGAAAAGTGACATGTGAAATTCATGTCAATATCAAAAGGATACTGTACTCAAAAGTTCATATTTGACATTATTTCAAAGAACTTTAGAACATTTTATGGCTGTGGATAGATCAAGATGTTTTTAATTTTGATCATAAACCATTATAATGTCCCTTGTTGCACAGTAACACAGGAAGGAAAGTGATACAGTGCATTCTTTAATTCCCCTGATAACCTTCATCTAGCCACCCACAACAGGTGTATAAATCACTCCATGGATGTACCTTGGTCTCTATAAATAGCTTCCAAATGACAGACTAAGGCTGGATGTCTGATTTTCAGAAAGTTAAATGAGATGAACCTCAATACTTTCCCTTCTTTAAGTGCCAACAGTAGAAGAGGAAGATTTCATAATTTTCAATTTCTTTAAAACAAGCGGGGCCTGAAGGAGACCGGGGTGAAACTGAGTTGACAGAAATATTGAGTTGGCTTGATTTAAGGCAAACAATTAGGTGGCTTGGGAAGAGGTCACCAAATTATGGGATATTTAAGGATTCTTTCTCAGTGTGATTATGTATTGTAATAATTATAAAACTTTATCTCTAATATTTAGGTAAATAGGTATTCGTACATAAATGATTTTATGTTTATACATAAATGAAGACCCTATAGAGTCTTAGGATCTTATCCTCCTTTGATAAAGTTTAGTTATTAAAAAATACATTTGCACTTTAGCATAAATTTGTTTTCATAAAGTATTTCCATTATCAGCTTTTCATTAAAGGTCTTTAACTGTGGAAGTCAGAAATCTCAATGTCATGTTAATCCAAAGGAGTTTTTTTTTTTTTTCTTCAGACTTGTTCTCAAAAGATTCATTCTGAATACTGAGACCACAGGAAAAGAAAGTCTCAACTCAATTATGCTGTGAGTGAGTCCTGAAGGAACCTGTAAAACAGTCCCAGTGTATGTTCAGTTGAAGTGCTTTGTTATTAAAAGAAGTATCTAAAACCCAAAGAGGTGCTTTTTATAGCTGATGAGATGAATGTACATAAGAACATAAGCAATATTTTCTTGAACATACTGTTTCTTATTATTTCAGTTCTAAAAAGGCCACAGTTCCCACATGTTGTATTATATAAGCCACTAGGTATCAAGCCACGCAAGCTGAAAAGATCCCTTTCTGAACAAAGTACACCAATTAGGCTTAATTTCTTTTTTCATAAAAGCAATGAAAGCGTTAGTCAGTTGTGTTTGTCAGAAAACTGTATTTGAAGCAGATAGCACTGATGTATCTGAAAAGTCCCCTTACTGATATTTAGTTAGTTAAGGTTAATTCTAAGGTTCATGAGACTACATAAACGAGATTTAGCCAATGTGCAGGCTTTATAGAACATTTGAACATTAGTAGGAGAAATTCTTCAGTTCGAGATTTAGATGAATGTAAACTTTTAAATGACCCCAGGGGAAGGGAAGTACAGGGATAATACCAAGAAACAGTAGGTATACAAATCCTAATTTGGAATTCCATCAGAGGGTGAGGGAATCTAAAGAAACATTGTACCCATTAAGCAGCTTCCATCTCATCCACTGAAAAAAACCTCTAAATCTGTGAGAAAAGCTCATGATCAAAGTTCATCTTTTCCATACAGACAAGGGGATCAAGTTAAGAGAGGATGAATAAATTTGTTTTTGCCAATTTGTGTGTGTACTGAACCTTGTAGCCCATTAAGGGCTTTTTTTTTCTTTTTCCTTTTGGCTTTCTCTATATACAATTAATTCCTTTTACAAACAAAGCACTGTCTGGATATGAAACACCAATATCTTTTACTGTTAGGCTGTCAGATTGCTAATGGGTCTATTTTTGTTACGTATTTGATGTATTTTAGTCAGCTCAAAGTCACAATTTTAAATTGAACTGCTGTGACTTAAATGCTTTAACATTCCACTGGAAGCCACTGTACAAAAAATGGTTGAAAATTTGAGAGAAAAGAAAACATTTTTAAAAACAAACGTTGTCTTTGGCTAGGGAGATAGAGCAGATATGATGGAATGGAGTGTCCTAATATTTCTGTTGATTCTGTGCTGCAGGTTCTGCACTGATTGAAAGGTATGGTTTTCCTATCTAGGATCGTATTTGCACAACTCTGAGTTAGGGCATTAGACTTCCACGATTATATCTGATAAATCATCATCATCATCCCTATCATCACTTGGCTTCAGGAGACTTTTAGCATTTTCTTTCTATTGAACAGAAATATTTACTATAGATGGAAAGTCTGTCTGAAATGTAAGTGCACCTAAATAGTAACATCTATAGTAGATGGGAAAGCTGCGAGTCTATTGATGGGGGCTACAGATGCCTAATGTACGCAAAATTGCCATGCATTAGTGTTTAAAGTTCTATTTGTATAATCCTGCATGCTTTCAAAGACAGAGTTGATTGCTGCTATCCCAGGAATACCCAGGAAATATCCACGAAGTGAATGCTCTAATACATCCATACTATGGTGGTAAGTGGCAAATTCATTTATCAGACAAAGTAGTAAATACTGTTACAAAGGTTTTGGCTCTGATTGAACTCAGTACTTTGCTACTGAACTTTATAAAATTGTTACGCCAGACCATTTTGGGACAAGCCTGTCATGGTAAGAAATAGTAGATCAGGTTAGTACCGGGGTAGAAGACCTTGCTGATTTAGATTTTAAGCCAGACCCTAAATTTCTATAGTTGATTCAAATTAAAACCAATCAGATTGAGTTCAGACCTTTAGATAGCAGTGGGTAGGTATTTTTATAATTAGCATAAAAAATCCGTAATTTGGCAAGGTGTGTTTCAAGTGCTCTTTGAAAGTGCGACAAAACAATTATTTTTGTTCTTAATTTTTTCAAGAGCGGCATGATAATGCAATGCTTTGATCTAATTACAAACTCAAATGCTGCATTCCAAATCTGAGTAAAATAAGAATAATATATAAAATAATTACTCTGTATAGCTTTGCAAAATAAAGCTAAATTTGTAAATATTTGTAATCCATTTAGAATAATAAGGAAAGGGGGAAATGAATTCTGGTAATTTTATTTTTCTCAATACTCATATTAAAACAAACTTTAGATGCTAAGGAGCAGATTGGTGTTTCCAAGAGTGTTTTTGTCAGATTGTATGTCATCCAAGAAAAGGTTATTCGTACGATTCTCAAATACTGAGCCTGAAGTCTCAAAGGAACAACGGAAGACAAGACACATAAAGAATAAATCTTTAGTTAAGCTTTTGACAGACATGATTCCCTACAGACCTAAAATGGTCAAAAAACACACTAAATTACATATTGAACAACAGTTTACAGAATGGAATACACTATGGGAAGAAATAATAATAATAATATGGAAGAAAATAGAGACAAAACTGCAGGGCATGAAAAATGTCTCAAAATGGGATTTTTTTTTTTAATTTTGTTGTCTTCGTCTGAAGACACTTAAATATTTTGGCCCATGTCTTTCAGCAAAAGTGACAAATATCTGAAAGGGATATATAAAAATATAAACTTTATTACATTTATTCTAACAAGGAATATCATTGTACATGATTTCAAAGACAGGTACATGAAAAGCAAGTTTAGAAAAGCAGGCTTTCTTAAGGATGATTTGCTTTGTATGGATTGCAGGCTTTTCCTCAGAGTATTTTACTCCATAGTAAATTAATTTCTACTTCTTTTTTCTTCAAAACACAACTCTCACATTAGCTCTAGTGGTTGTTTAACATAAGTAGTAAAAAATAGTACTGTTTTCTTAGCTTTCATGCTCCATTACCTCCTGCACTAGGCAGGAACACTACATAGCCCTACACCAGTGTCAACCCTAAAAGCTGATCCCTGTTCAGCTGGGATCACAACAGACACCTCATGGGCATATACAGTGCAAGCGTTCACATTTGAGGAACCCGAGAATCTGAAACTGTCAGTCCTGAAACTTGACTGATGACTATTTCCCATAGTTGATATCATTCTGTCATGATGCTCAAAATTTCACTCTTTTCCCTAGCTGACCTCTGGTAAAAACAGTAATTTCCTTTCCCAGAATCCAAAACACATTGCTTATCACCCTCTGCTTATCATTTTACCTCAAGGCAAGATTTGAGCTTCAGTTATTCCTGACTAATGTACCTTCTGTAATCCTTAAAACCTCAGAAGACTACACAGACTCCCAAGGAAATATAACTCTGTACTACACATCCTCACCACTGGAAAACAAACCTGTATCTTATATGTCCTGCTTTGGTTTTAATATTCTTACACAGGGGACACTAGAATTTAACATGGTATTTCAGATGAGCTCTTAGCAGAGCGTTTTACATCATTAGTGCTTTTCTTTTGGTCCTAAGAACCTCCTTCTCAAGTGATGTAACAGTACATGCTTCCCCTTTCTCCATTGTGACTGTTCATTCTCACAGCCCTTTTTAATAAACAAATATACAGGCCCTTCTCATTCTTCTGTTTCTTCCTGCCTATTTGCATGTTGCCCTTATTCACAGCTTCTCACATGTCTATTGTCACCACAGTTCATTGGGACTTTTTCCTGATAATCGTGCAAGCGGAAATATTTAGTAAAGTCTGTCTAAAAGCAAGCTCATGAGCAATCCCTTTAGCAAGTTCTCTCTTATTTACCTTCTAAGCATCATTCAGTACTCTTTTGAAAATTTCATTCTAATCACAGTCCTTTTCAGTTTATTAAATTTGGATGTCCTACCATACCAGGTGCTTTCGAATTAATTGCATGTTTACATAATTTAAAAAACACATCAGATTGTATTACTTAACGCTTACCTGCATGTTTTCAGCATTCCTTCATTCACAAAATCTTTATATAGTACAGAAGTCTGATAAGCTGTTCTGTGGTTCCTTGGGTTATTTTTTCCTTTTCTGAAAAATTTATAATACATTTTTTTACCAGTCACAGGCTATCACTACAGACACATTGCAAACCTCAGATTAGCATCTTTGTAACCCTTTCGTGGGCCAGTTCTATTCTGGAACATGCAAACAGATGTTACTTAGACTTTCTAAACTACATTAAACTTTGAAGAGTGCATCTGTTTCTAGTCTTTGGGTCTTGATAAGCATATGACAAAATGCAAGAGGTTATGGAGTAGGCCTAAGAGCATGGAGAAATAAAAAAACCTATGCATATTGTCTGCAGGTTTCATAAACAAGTTTAGTCTTTTACTTTTAATACAGCAAATTAGCAGGATGTTCAGTTACACCTGTTCTCTTTCCTCTATTATTTTTAGAATATCTAGTTTCATGTAGTGTTCTAGCAGTTCTGTTCCTCGATGCTGTTGCGCAGTGCTCTGTGAGGAATGCACCATTTATTTCACTGCCATCAAACAATCTCTGCACTAGGTATAAGCCTTTACGTACCACATTATCTGCCAATCTAAATCTCTGTATCAAAACTTGCATTAATTTTCTTCCCTGTGCATTAGTCTCGTGTTCTTCTGCACCAAACTCTACCCTGATTTGTTTTTCCACCTCTGCTTTTATATTAAAATGGCAGTAAATACTGAGCTATTGTCTCAACTTCTACACCCATTTTCTAGTCTAGATCTCTTTCTGAATTAGTCAGTTAAACATGTTATCCTGATTAGTCATTCTGTGCTGTATCCATCTTTTGAAAAATCTTTTTTTGCAGGAAACATGGGTGGTAAAACATATCAAAATTTTGTTCATCAGGTACTAGATAAGCCTCAGGCACAGCCTTTTACTGAATGATTTTGTAGAGGCAACATTTTAAATACGTGGAGTTACTGATGATTAGTCCTTTCATTTAGTCTTCTGCTTCTGTAAAGAAACCTTGAATAAACAGAATTGGTGAGTGCAAACATCTTAGAAATTATTTCATATGAATTCATATTAACTTTAATGTTTTTCTGCTTTTAAAGCCCCATTTTACGTTAAAAAGCATGCTATTCCAGAATAAGTTAATTGAACATTTTGGTAACGTGTTTGATCCACCATTAAATTTTACTCAACATAGGCAATGGAGTCACCGTCAGGTCATAAAAACTTTTAAATATAAATTGTATGCTTTATAAACATATATACATTTAATCACATGCAGCTGTGAGATTAATACAGTACAAAATGTCATATGTTTCTTAGTGCTTCTCTGGAGAGACAATTTGATATTATACCCTATAGTAACTTTCTGAAATATTTTTATTCTGCAGAGCTTGATTTCTGTGGTATTTTTAGTAGACTAGATACTGAATAGTCAGTTCTAATTTGGTTTTCTTGAGTTCTTTCTCACAGTATGGCGATTATTTATATTACAGAAGCATAAAACCTTCAAAGTTCAAAAGGAAATACATTATTCAAAAGAATTTTGAAATAGTCCTAAAAATCAGAAGAAAGTGCAAAATACTGGTTAGCTTATAGGACACAAGAACAAATTAAGATGTATCTATTTCAGTTTGTGAGTGTGACATGGCAAATGTGTAAAACACGCTGTGAAGATCAGAGTATTTTGCTATCATGTTTTTACATTCAAATTGAAGACAGGGAAACAGGAGTTTTCCATTCGTGAAAAAGACTGAAACAATTAAAGGTTAACAGTTGAAGGACCTTTCCAGCAGCTGGCTAAATACATTACAGGTCCCTACCTCAGATTCCTTTATCTTTTTTGTTTTTCTGCTACATGGCAATGCTTCTGACAAATAAGCTTTTTATCCCATTATAAGAGAAGCCTACTGTGCTCCAATTAAATAAACTGAAAATTCTGAGTGATTTACTAGAAGTGTACCTATATCTTCAATAAAAAGAGTATAATTATTCCTCTGGTACACAAAATGATGGATTTTCCAAACAGAAACTTTGAAAAATGCCTTTAGTTACCTGTAAAGCTTTCTCTTTCCCATAATGCCACCTTGGTCGGCCTGTACTAATGTACAGAGAAAGGCAAGGTTTTAAAATCAACTGTAGAGAATTCCTTCTCTCTTACATTTCACAACATCCAAAACTTCCTTCAGTCAACAGCAGCAGCAAAAAACGGTGAGTTAATAACAGCCACTGGGGATCCAGTAATTGTGCCCGCCTCAACAAATGAAGATAAACCAAACCAAATACTGAAAATCCTGCTGAAGGTTTGTGCAGCAGTAACTAAGGAGTTGTAATTAAGACAAGCAAAACCCAGTAACAAGGTAAATACCGTCTCTGCCAAGAAAGGACGGTCTTTAATACCTTTGCATACTGAACACTAGTGCTGTGAATTAAAGATCTAGCCTAAAGAAAGCCTACCATTGCCAACCTGGAAGTATAGTCATAACCAAGTAGCTCAAATCCTGCTTTTTTTTCTGCCAACAGCATAATGCTGCTAGTCTTTTGTGATGAATTCATCCTGCAAGTGACTGTTCAGACTTCATCAAATGGTACAACACGATCCAAAAGGAAAAAAGCTTTTTCATTTAGAACACTTGCTCTGCATCATGCACTGATGTCTGGTTTGATGTATTATTTTTACACTACTTCTCAATAATTACCAAAGTTTAGAGTTCAGCTTTATTTTGTCTTGTATTACTTACACAAGGAGCTATAGAAGTGTATTTAAAACATTACTGCATAGTAAAATGTAACTGATGGACACGTCCCCTGTACGTAAATGGAGTGAAAAGGGTTGACAAGCATGGTGCATGAAACAGATGATGTAAAAAATACATGCAACTTTTTCATCAACTCAGAATGCTGAAAAAATCCCCTTTTTCAAACAGATAAAGATGCATTGTACACATTTCAAATGTAAGTATTTTTTATTAATGTCCCCTATTTTCCACATTTAGTTGTATGCAGTAATGGAATTTGCTGTCTTTGGTGCGACAGCAGTTTGATATATGGAGAAACAAAGTGCTAACATCTGAGGAATTTGCAAAAGCTCTTACGTATGTTAATGTATTATTATTTTTAAAATGTGTAGTTTGTTTTTTTTACATAAATAGCATACATAAGTTTTTAAGAAATAGTGACTTATCATCATGTTGGTAAAATGTTTTAGGTCATACCACTCAGGACTACTTAATTCTTAAGGTCTTGAATACCTGCTAGGTTAATACCAATAGACAACTATCTGAACCACAAAACTATTTGAATACAAAAGTAGAGGCATTTTGTGTACTTAGTCCTTGGCTGATAAATCTCAGCTCTTCTCCACATGGACTGATTCAAGGAGCTTATACTGTAATTTTCAGCTACCTGTCCATTCAGTTGTTGGTTAAGAGGACTATAGTGAAACAGCTTATGCTGTTTCATCCAGCACTGAAAGGTCATGAATGTTGCCATGTAGCCTCAGATGCAAAAACATTCTAAAAACTTTCTTTCAAGATTATTTATCATATCACTACTGACTGGTTGGTAACTTCTTTCCAGAAATGACTTGGGTCAGTCCTCTGTCCATCTTTAGGATATAACATGTTGACTGTAAGTCTTCTGCTCTTACCTGAAGAAAACAAGCAGTCACATAAAATACCCTATGATACTCACAATCTGTACTTTTGTAAGACTGCTGAGAATTACTAAGTGGTTGGCTCAATGCATTCCTTGTCATTCCCTAACAACCTTATTTAAGTTGGTATTCACTAATGGACTCCAGTTTAAAATCCTATTTGTTTTGTATTTGTAAATTGCTTAGTTTTAAATAAATATTACAAAGTTTATACTCTTTTTCCACTTAGCTCTTTTTTTTCCATCTAGTTCATGCATAACAAAGAGCTAGATGTGAAGGCCATTTTTATCTCTTTGCTGTATCTGGAAAATTAGGTTTGTAGGTATTTGTTTTATCAAGCACAAATATGGACCACAGATGTAAATATGTATGTCTCCAGAAACTCTACTCTGAAAAAAAAAAGACTAAAAATAATACTGTGCTACAACTAAAAAATAATTTGTATTATCTTAAGATACTGTAAGTTTCCCACCAATATCCTGTTAACGTGACAGAGCCTGAAGCTCCAAATATATTATATTTTGAAGGACACAAAACTGAAAAAAAACCCAAAAAACAGTACCTCTGAAAGTAAATACTAAGACTGTATTGCTTGCCTTTCCAGTTTGAATGAAGTAATTTGTATATAAAACATATGCAACGGAGGCACTTGGAAAAAACCGGAAAGTTTTCAGCATTCTACAGAGTTACACTTTATTGCTCAAACATTACTATAAACAGCATAACTAGCACAATATATAAAGTAGCTCTTTTTATGAATGGAAAATAAGTAGCTGGTAAAGAACATGTTACAAAATGTTTAGCAGCTATGAAATTGAACTCTCTTTTACTGTAATCCGTAGAATGACTAAAGGCCACATATTCCTTAATTTCTTAAAGTAACTAAAACAGAACAGACCACTGGGGCATTACATCAGGCTGAAGCACTGCATGTATATGTTATCTCCATGACTTCCCACTCACAACAGCACTAAATAAGTTAGCACTCATTCGGATTATCAATGGCTAGAGAGAGAGCATAGTACCTAGTACTGCTGTTGTGAAAAAATTAGACTTTGTTCAAAAAACCATGATAACAAGTAATATCAGCACACGGACCTTACTGTGGCACGGATAGCACAATAATTTGGGAATTACCCTCTGAAAGGGATGCAGCTCTTTAAGGAAATAGCCATTTAGGTTAAGCACCATTTTGACATTTTTTATAATTTGCCTTCCTTTGTATCATAAATCAAAAGCTCTGGTTAGCAGACAATTTCATCAATTAAAGGCATTTAGAGAATTGTATCTATATTTTGAGGGACAATAATAAAACTGATGTATTTTTCACTGGGGTATTATAAACACCAGAACATTGACTTCTTCTCCATGCATCCATTTACAGATTTTAGCAGAGTATAGAAACAGTGGGTTTTAGTCCTCCTGACAGGTGAAGTTCACTTGGATTCACAAAGTTCGCACACCTTCTAAGACTTACCGGAAAAAGTAAAGTAAGTGATTGTAAAGGTTTGTCTTTAAGTCTGCCTACTATGAACAAAAGCACTTTATTACAGGATTTCACTGACTGCAGTCAAGTACAAAAAATTTGTTAAAGGTGCAATCTGTGGAATAAATCCCGATTTCAGTCAACAGTATTAACCTGGGATTCTGAATTCCTCTTGATTTATTCTGGCTTGGCCAAGAAAAGAATTCTCATTTGTCAATGCATACATGCTGTATATATACAAATGGACAACTCTTGTTGTTAAAATATTTTAAGTTTACTTCCTTGTATGTTTGGAACTAGAAGAAATAAATTTGTGTACAAAACCATGGATAAAAGTTTTCCTTGTTTATCTATTCCCCAGAACAGGGACATTGTTAAACTGGCTTTCATTTTGTCATGTTACATTTGGTTTGTGTTTGCTGTTTTTCTGCATTCTGTGTGAAGTGATATTTGCATTCCGATTTTCACCATTTTTCATAAATTCACCTCTTCTCTCTGGTAAAATCTACGCACACAGAAACACTCAGAACACTCCACTTTTGCAGACGGTCCTGCAGTTTGTTCTAAGTCTGTAGCAGAGCTCTACATCCCGCTGGAAGGAGTATGCTTACCATTTCAAGTGTTATTTTCCCCTTTCTGCCAAAGAAATGTGAAGCAGGCAATTTTCCTGAGTTCTACCAAACTGACAAGAACAAATGTAAGTGGTAAATGCAACATTTACAATAACAGATTACACATATTCACCAAGACTAACCTGATAATGCTGCTGGTATAGTCCATATTCTATATAACTTGATATACTATTGGTATAATGTCTGTTCTTTTCAACAGTAGCTTTAATGATGCTGTGTATTTGTTAAAAGCAATGATCTTTTTAAAAATGCAGGAAACTATGAAGTGTTACAGAAGGAGCACTACCAGCAGCTCGTAACCCCAAATGAACCTAACAAGAACAAGGTAACAAATATTTCCGGTAAGTTGACTGTTTTTAAACATCAATCAACAACAATTGATTGTTTTTAAACATCAGCTTTTTCCATGCTAATTATGTCAGTGTTTTCCTATTACTGGTTAATTAACATTTCATATCAGTATTTCCACTTCTCTGTTACTGATAATTGACATACTATTTTTCTTTTTTTTTTTTAAACATTTCTATTGTAATGCTTAGTTCATCATATTCCCCCTTTTTCCTCTTTTCCTTTTTAAATCTCATGTAAGTATTAAAGTGAATATCAGCACTTCCATTTTTGTGGCTTAAATGACTAGTATAAAGATTCCTATTGCACACTAACTATGCAATTTTATAATTACCTGAAACCATCCAGAATATAATCTCTTCAGACACCTGCTTACACACCAAGAATTAATTTGTCTTGAATTCAGCTGGGAAATAAGCAGAAACAAGTGAAGTAGAAATCTCATATTCATGCCAGTGCAGCTACATGAGAACATCTGAGAAGAATATTCATTATCCAAGCAACAGAGCTTCAAATACAAAATTATTCATGAGCTATCACTGTGTCTGGAAATACAGCCTTAACAGACACAACCCACCTGCAAAGCTGAAGAACTCCTCATGTGCAGGATGCATAATCCTGTCTGCATTGAAGCAAAAACCAGCTGAGCACCTAAGCTTCAGTAGGGAAGACAATATTCTCTGGAGTTTGGTTCACTGGAAATGATGCAGACGGTTTTTCTCTTATTTTTTGAGGTTACATATGAATAAGTATATTACAAAACCAAAGCATGACATTTAGATCAGTACATGTGGCCACCACAGCAGTTCTGGGGTTGCTTTTTTTTGCTTTGAAATTAAATTAGTTTAAAGGTAAGTGGTTTCCAAATTTCCACATTTTCATTATCCATTCCTATAACGAAAAAAATTTAGGCCTGTGTATGCAAAGTGATGTTATGCGGTAGGCTGGAAATCTCAGCTGCCCAACTCCATTGCCAAAGGCCCAAGTGGTGCTTGGTGCAGTCACTGGCTGGAGTTTGGCTCTCAGGGTCTTCTGGAGTATTTGCCCCTGTGCTGGGGTTGCAGGCAGTACCACTGTGTGATGGGACTCTTTGTAGTAGGTAGTGTGGAGATGTCTGGGGCTTAGATTTGTGATCAAAGCTATGCTTGAAACATGCCAGTGTTTTGGCTACTGCTGAACAGTGTGTGCTGAACAGTGTCAAAGGCTTCTCTGCTTCTCACTCATCCCCTGTGAGTAGAATGGGGGGTGTGTAAGAGCTTGGGAGGGGACACAATCCGGCAGGTGACCCGAACCAACTGAACAAAGAGAGATTCCATGACATACAGTCCCTACTCAGCAGTAACATGCAAAAGAGTGAGGTTGAGGTAAAGTTGGGAACTGGCTGTCCACTGCTCTGCTCACAAGATGTGGTGAGTGACGGATGTTGTGCCACTTCTTTTGTTTTGTTTTCTCTTATTTCTTCTGCTTCTCTCTTTATTAAATTATTTTCACCTTGACCCATAAGCTTTCTTGCTTTTACTCTTCCTTTTTTTTTCCCCTGTCCCGCTGCGGATGGGCAGCTGGTAAGTGATGGCTATGGGAGGCTCTATGGTGCCTAGCTCCCTACCAGGGTTATCCCGAAGCACACTGTGTGCCAACTGGGGTTGGCTCCACAACTGGGCAAGGATGGTGGGATCTGCCCAGGAAGAGTCACTCAGACCATATCTCCATTTCAGGGATAACCAAAGAGCTCTCATGTGGTAACACTACAGGCCAAAGCTGGATGTGGCCAGCGATCTAAGCATAAAGAAGGTGAAAAGCTCATTATAACTTCTACTTCGCTACATAAAAAAACAAAACAAAACAAAAAACTAAAAGGACTTGAAGGTTGTTTCTCAAAGACACCTGTAACTCAAAATATAATCTCTTTAAGAAATCAACACAGCACTAGGTGTCAAGATAAATGAGCCCAGGAAGTTTCATACGAAATGGAAAGGACCAACTTATTACTACAGTAAAAATAACATAAATATGTTGGTAACAGGACTGAAAGACAGAAAAATATTTTGGAAAAAATGTGCAATGGAAAATATTTATAAAAGCTATACCAGAAAAACACACTAAAAATCATTTAAAGTTTGCACTCACTACTTCAACAAAGACAGAACTCCCCAGAAGAACAGAAATTCAAAGCCTAGGAAATGGTACACGGCTTAACAAGAACCTCCATTGAAGGAGCAGCAAAGTGTGACTAGTCTAAGGTGAGATTTCAAAGAACTTGAACATTATGGCCATACACTGAAAGACAAAAATGATGAGTTTCTCACAATTTCACTGAAAAAGCATGTGTCTCTTAGACACCAAGCAGCCTATTTGGAAACGCAATCCCACACAGTCCACCTTCTCTGCTCAAGTTGCACGGCTCCTTCCTTGGTGGGTATACTTCCACTTGTCTCAAGGAGTCATGCTTGGAAGACCAGTGGCAATCGTGGCACTTTCTCAGAGCTGCACAGATACTTGATTTCAGTAAGAAGAGGCCCATGAAGCATGGGCCTGACTGACTTAGGAGCTAGCTTTCTAGCTCCTGAGGACTACTGGCTCTTATGAAATGGATAGGTATACTTAAAAGTTTATTATGATTTTTAGACAAAACATACCTCCTTTACTCCCAAATAATGCACAGTGACAGACAGAAACACGCTCAAAATACAGACATGAGGTGATAACTGGGATCCACTGATGTCACTGGCAAAAGTCCGATGGTGTTTAGGAGTACCAGAAAATCACACTTTGTATGTATGAAAACCAGGTAACCAGGTTACACCATGGGAATAAGTAGTAAAGGGTAGGTGAGAATTTAAGCAAGTCATCTGATTTTAGATATTGATTCATCAAGTCTTTCCTCCATCAAATGCTTAAAAGTAAAGTCATATTTAAGTGTTTTCTTGAGCCTTTGCCTTAATGGGTATTCCAAGCAGATGTAATGTTGGAGTTGGCGATGAACTAAAAACTAAAACCACAATTAATGTAAGCAAAGGCTGTTGGTGGCTTAAGCACGGAGATATGATTCACCTCACATGTAGTCAGGGTCAGATTCCATAATAAGAGCTCTTTGATGGATTCGAAGACCTAGTTCTAAACCTTTCTCCTCAATACAAACCCTTCTCCTACCCATAGATTAACAATGTGGCCACATCAGTCCAGGCTTGCTTGGCTGCTGTAGCCTTTCCGAGCTGCACTTCCCCAAGTCCATTAAGCATCACATTAAGGATGCTGCGTGGTTACTTACCGTCATTTCCACCAGCTATGTGATGAGATATTGTTTATATCACAAGAGAGATTTGCCACCCTGACAAATTCTTTGTATGAAATTAATACTAAGAATTGAATTTGTCTGATTAATATTTTGTATCAGCTGCTATGAGAGACCAGTTTTGTATTAGCCACTCCTCCAAGTTATCTTGGCTGTGGAGTAGGCGGCAGGAGCACCAGTAAAAGTAAGAGATGGTAGCTGATCTACCTCTACATTACAACACATTTATATTCATAAATAAACACACTTTCTCAGAAAGCATATTCTACTCCGCTTTTTTCCAAAAATTAGAATGTCAAAGTTTTGTCACACGCTGGCTCTTTCCTGCCCCACTAAACTCAAAATATGCAACCTCAAAAAACCCCAACCCCAACCCCAAAACAAAACAAAACAAAAAAAGCAAGAAAACCCACATATGGTGAAACTAGAATAGAAACGTAATGTTTTAGTCATGGCGCATGTATACAACAGGAGAGGCAATGATACAGTACTTCAACCTGTATTGTCTATATAAAACATTTATTTTTAAGCTCTATAATGATATTATAGAAATACATAGAATATTTTATTGAGTGTATTTTAGTGTACTCACTGTGAAAATAACACATTTAAGACAGGTATTCTTATGTCCAAACGTTCTAAATATATGCACTTCTTTGCCTTGCAGTATTATGTTACTTTGAAAAACAAAATATCAGTGTTTTATTCTTTGCTCCTTTCCAGAATCTTCTCAGTCAGATTCTCCTGGGTCATCTAGGGTGCTCACTGCTGTGAGATATTTTATAAAAACCACGAAAAGTACGTAGATTTGTAGAATTCCTATATTTGCTTGCATTCATGTCTAGTGCACATCGCTTGCCTTTCAATTCTCCACGTGCCTTCTTCATAAGTACAGTGACATATAGTGCATTCATCAGTTTTCACCTCCCGGCCTGCTGGAATGACAAGGGTTTCTGCAAAGCAGTTGGGGCCTAAAAGAAGGAAAGAGATCATTATGTGATACCAATAGCACACTGTAATCCAGCCTAGTGCAGTTTTGGCCTGAACAACAGAAAACCTAATGCAAATTGAGAAACCCTGGGCACATTAAACAAACATGAGCATCGTGAACAAGGCACAAAAGCAGCAAAGGATGTGAGGATGCTGCCCTCCAAAGTGGCTGGATGTTTTTGGTACAGACCGTCCTGCCCTCCCCGGGAAGGTGCAATAAAAGTCTTTCCGCGAAACATGAGACCTGGGCATACACTGACGGCGCAGATCAATACAGGTTTGAGCTACAGAAAATGCCAGCTATTGATAATATAACAGTGCTGCTGTAAGCTACTAGAGAACCTGTTATAAATGTTATTAGTTTTTTCCCACTGGAAACAAGTGTTTTAGTTTGTGTAGTAATCAAAGTATCAGATTAGTTTATTTTCCATTTTGTGAGAATATAGTCATTTTCCATGACAGTGGAATAGCTCAGCCTCTTCTGAATGAAGACACTTTTCATGTAAAAAAGAAATATTCCACTTTATGTAAGTCACCTACAAACACCTATTTTCATAGTACACTTGAAATAACTTCATTTCCAAGGATGAGGCAGGAGAAAAATCCACCAGTGCAATGTTCACAAGACAAATCTGATCATTTCAACAGACATCCTCAAATCTCTCTCCTGCAGAAAGCTGCAAGGGCTGCATTTTCTATATTTCTGTTAAAAAAAAAAAACAACTCTATTTCTACCTTGAAAACCCACACACACTTGTAGAGAAGCACTAAACCCTCCATCTGTTTAAACACTCTCATGTCCTCAGTGAAACCTGGCTCTTCCACTCAATAAGCACACACAGCAGCTGCTCAGGCAGAGCCTTGCCACTCAACAGCACTTCAGTACCACTGTCCATCAGGGCAGGATGTGTAGCAGGGGCCAGAGCACATTGATCTGATACTGCTGAAATTCTTAAAGGCTATGGGTGTTCAAAACACTTACTGGCTAGCAACCTGTTTGCCATACCACTAAATATATCCCATATGGGCTCAGTTTTCCATTGCTGGGGGTCTACTCGTAAGACCTATGCCAAAGAATATGAGTTCTTCTTCTACAGAAATGTATGCTTCACATTTTAAAGCACAAACCAAACAGTTTTAATAGTTATCTCTTTGCTACAGGTTATGTCTTCGTGTACTGACACAACACCCTGAGAATCAGATGCCAAATCAGCACAATGAAGGCCTTTCCTCAAAGAAGAGACACCCTCCAGAAGAGACCTGCAAGATTTGCAGAAATTTTCTTCCTAAAGTTGCATCCATTAATGTTCTGAATATTTAAGCCCATACTTTGTTTTCACAGGAGCACAGAATGGCAGAATCATTAAGGTTGGAAAAGACCTCTAAGGTCACTGAATTCAACTGATAACACAGCACCACCATGTCCTCCACTAAACAACGCCCTCAAGTGCCACATTCACGTGCCTTTTGATCACTTCCAGGGGTAGTGATTCCACCATTTCCCTGGGCAGCCTATTCCAATTTTAGGATTGACTGTTGGCAATTATCTCTAACATGTGGCTACTTGCAAAGTTTTGGGTGACTTCTTGACCATTCAAGGCTTTGGATGCAGAATTGATAGTGAAATACAGCATATCTCATGTACAATCGACTGCTTAACTACCCTAATGTTACTGTGATACTTCTGTGTTTGCAGTCCCCTCAGTCTGTCCATGCAAAGTAATCCTGGGCTGGACAACACAGGAAGAAGAACTCTGGGGTGTAAGCCACGCTCCTGGGTCCCACTGCAAACTGGGAGGTGCCTCAGCTTTCAGCCAAGATAAAGCAGCGTTAGCTATGCTGTCCCCAGTGGACCTGTGCTTAAAATATTTGAATGCTAATCTATATAATTCTGTTTCAGTAAAATATAGTACTCTTCTTACACCTTATAGAAGTTTCATCCCAAGATAAGTTCACCTACACTATGGGTAAAGATACCTGAATGTTTTGCATGCTGGCCTGTAACAGCCCCGTGATTTACAAAGCTATATGACATAAAGAGTTAAAATACTAAAAGCAGAATCTACTCCATGGAGAATTTGTATGATACCTGCAAGACCACTTGAAATTTAAACAATATGTAAAAGGCACCAGAGGAACAAAAGTGATGTCAATTCCCTGTGAAGGATTTATTTCATTCTGGAAAGGTAAATGTTACAGGCTATACTTGGTTATAAAAACCAACCAGGGAATGAAGTAAAAACGGTGCAAAACCCATATTATAATTCACTAGGATTTATAATGCAAATGCCTCTAGTCACAATTAGCAACACCTTAATGCCATGTGTGACGAGTCCTTCTTACATCAGAAAGTTATTAAATGTAAAGATACAACAAGTTAGAAACTTCAACTGTTAAACTAAATATGGGGGAAATCGTTGCTTGGGTAAACCTACAGAAGAGCAATACCCATCTACTTAAAAAAGGGACTCGACAAAAATTAATGACAACAACAAATGTTTTTTCAGTATCATGGAACTTTTCTATGGAAAACTGCCTATTTTCTGGTTCTGCATTGGCATCCATAATTACTGCAACTTCCAACCCTATAGTACTTAAACTGGCAATAGTCAACTGGCATCCTTGCCCTTGCCTTTTTCTTTGCAATATCACGTGCGCACAATATTGTGGTTAATGTTACAGAAACTGTCATCAATGAAAAGGCTGAACTAACTGTATTACTGCAACATCATGCACATAAATGTCAATATAATATAGTGTCCAAATAAATATAGTGTCCAAATACAGGAAGTAATTCCACAACTCTGCTTTTATCATTTCTCCAAAGCCTCTGACTTCTAGGGAAAAAAACCTCTGAGCTTCATCCAAGACTCTCACTCAATTTTCAAACTGTATGAGCTAGTTCTGGCTCTTGATTTTCTGTGGCTCCCTTTCCACCAAGCAGGTAATGCTCATCCCTATCCATTTTCGTTTCCTCTGAGGAGCAGTCACAGAACCCAGACTTACATAGCTGGACTGGCCCAAAGCAACCAGCCTGCAGAGACAAGGTACAATGTGGGACGGCGGCAGTGTACCCCCCCGTGCAGGGCTGCCCTGACTGCACTTGAGCCTCCAGCAGCCCTTCCCTGGGGACCTTCTGCCAGGGACGGTGCTGATGAAACCTCTACTGATGCTCTGCCTGCCTAAAAGGACAGTGGGGAAACTGAGGAATTGAAGATTTTGAGCAGACAATGGAATGGTCACGAGATTCAGCAGACACACAAAAGCTGGTGTTGACAACTTAGGAGTGCCATTTCCTCAGTCTCAACCTTAGCAGAGGGAGGCAGAAGAACATTTCACAGCATCACAGAATATTCTGAGTTGGAAGGGACCCTCAAGGATGATCTGGTCCACCAGAACGAATGAATGGCCTGTACAGGGATTGAAACCACGACCTTGGTGTTATTAGCACCATGCTCTAATCAACTGAGTTTCCTCCACATTCAGAGCGGACAAAATACTCTGAAGGCATGGCAGTTGCTGAAACTACTGCTTTACTTAATGCTGGGCAGTTTATATTGATTTAGCAAAATTTTCAGATTTCCATCAAAAAAGGTGAGCTGTTTTTAAGTTTGCAAAATTACCTGACTTAGCATACGAAAAGCTAATTCAAAGTAAACTGGGGCTATTCCAACCCCAAAGTAGCAGTGGGTTTTCTTATTAAATGCTGCTGCTGCAGGAGTAGTGTATTTCATCTCCTTGGTCTACAAAGGACGCTGTCTGCTTTCTAAACTCCTTGGCAACATCACTACTCTGCCCAACTTCAGCACCTGGTACTTGCTCAGTGCAGCACTGGCTGTACACTATAAACTCCTGGGCCCTATCCCCAACTGTATACACTTATATAGCTCTAAGGCAGTCAATGGTGCTGCACATCTTCACAGCAGATGAAGATCTTGCTATATCACTCTTAAATCTGGCAGAAAATTCAGTATGACATATTGTATCAATTCTGAGTGCAGCTTGAAATCAACCACGACACTGTTTGTTTTCCTGAAGTACACAACTGGCAAAGTCAGACTCCACTTGAGCCACACCATGCTGCTATCAGCACAGATTTCTTTCCCAGGGCTAAGGCACGGTTGCTGCCATCCCACCAATGTCTCAATGCAACAAGTTCAATACAAATCCTCAGTTCTCATACTGAGCACCCAACTGGCATGAAGCTCTTGGCTTTCACGCATCTGAAACAGTGAATTCTAGCTTCCAAAAAAACCACATATACTGGGATCTAAGAAACTAGGAAGGCAGATTTGGTGGTCAATTCGTTGAGAGATTATAATGGGATCCTCATCTCTGAAATGGTAAAAAACTTAAGGTTTCAAAATATTACTGGGTAAATGCTGCTATTGTTTTTTGTTATTTTAAATCCTTACACCGGTCCTGTGAAAAGTTTCCAATGACTTGTGTTATGCTTCAGTGTTGACAAAGGCAACAATCTAATTAAAATGCAAATTCTGTTCTCTTGGACAAAAACAGCTAATGCCAATTGTCCGGAGATAATGCCCAAGCCACTCACCTACAGAAGAGACAGCACCTGTAACCTTGACAGCCTCGGAAGCGGTTCTCTGAAACTCCTTCCCTATTCCTCTCCTTCCACAAAACCACAGCTGTACACCATGGAGCTGTTCCTGTTTCCTCTTCTGCCTGTCCTTGCTTTTGTACAGGAACATGTTCCGATCAGTTCAAAAATATGAGATACAGCAATTTCATAAACCATGATTTAATCAACTGTTTTCATCACGCGTTAAACAAAATTACAAAGAAATGGACAAAGAAATCTGTTCAACTGCAAGTTGATGTGTTTGCCCAGAGTCATGGCAGATTTTTGCCAATTAGAATTATAGTGATAACCTCTGTAATACAACACTGATGCGAGACTGCTTTGGGCTCTGGTTTGTACTTAAGTTCTTCACAGCTGCCCTTTTAGCAGCTCCTTGCAGCAGGCAAACAGGCCACTTACTTCTAAGGTGCCTGAGAGCAGTTCCATCTACCCTAACAGTTTTCTGGCATGCAACACTGTGGTATTGGAGCACTTCATAAATTACATAACTGTGACATTTAGCTTACCCCCCTTTCCTAATTTTTTTTTCCAGTTTTCATGGAGATATTTCCAGTGGTTACAACATGAAAAGACAGATCCTACACTTTGGAAGCCTTGAGAACCATGACATTATACCAGAAGCAGCTGTGCTGGGTGAGATCAGATGTCCACCTGCAGCAGCAGGAAGTATATAGGGACAGAGTGAGTACATATACCCAACTTCCAGAATTTTCTGAATTTGTAAATGGCTCCTGCTTGCTCAGTTTAGGGAGTTAATGGATGGAGTTAACTGATTTATGATTAACTTCTCCAACATCCTGCTGAACCCAGATAAACAGCATTTGGTGGCAAGGACGTCCGCAGCTCTTTTGTGCAGGGTAGGACAGTTTTCTGTTGTTGTCCACCCACTACCTAAACTTGGTATTCCCAAATCATCATAGTGGAATAGGCACTAACAACCACCCCCACCTTTGTCATGCTCTTGGTGAGCTGCCTGACCTGTACCATGCTTCCCTTCCCTCCCATCACCTGAAGCCGGAGAAGGCCAGTTCTACACCCTCTCTGTCCCTGCTGAATTCCCCAGACCTCTTCCAGTTCTGCTACCTCCTTTTGGAGCTGTGAGGACCAGATTTTGCACACCACATACAAGCTGTACAAACACCATGGACTTGTACAGTAGGACAGTGATACTCCCTGGGTTTTTTTCTGATTTTTCTCCTACTTCCTGACATTTGCCTTTCTGTTGACTGCTGATGAAAAAGTTGAGCTAATGTTTTCATGACTTATGAATTTTATACCAGATAGAAATCTTACAGAAACAAACATATCATTGCACTCAAGTCAAATCTGCTGCTGCCCTTCTGTGTTACAGAGAAGTTTTGCTTTTCAGAAATGCTACTTGACAGTCTTCCACGTACAAGAGTGTTTCTACTGCTCAGTAATTTCAGGAACATAGTGGGGAAAGCAAAGCCTTCCCTTCCACCTCTCAGATCTTTCTTCTTTCTGATGTTTCGACACTTCCTCCAGGATCTATTGCAGATGCCAAAGAGACGAATGAAACAGTGAGTTGGAAGATGCAGAACTAGATACCTGCCTGCTGCAAATGACCCGGCATGCCACAGTGCAAAACCAAGGACTCTTTAGAAGTTACACCAGGGAGCTAGGACAGCCAAGTACTGAACCACGGATAGATGTTGGCTGCACGTATCTCTCAGCGCACTGGGACATAAAGTACCTTGTCACCTGCTAAGATATTTGATATGGGTTTCAAAACGTGCTCACACAGCATGGTGAGACATTAAAATAAGACTGCTGTGCCACATAGCACCGCAGCAGCAACATTTCTGAGACACAGGTATTACCTCCCTCATTCCTCTCAAATATAATCACTTTCTCCAGAGATGGTATCAGTACCTACTTTGTATCCTTTCAATCTCTAACCTCTTCTAAAGGGTCTGTATCTCCCTGGCTTGATTTTGTTTCACTCTCATGTGGATATACATACATATTTAAAAAAAAAATCTACAAATTTATATATATATAAATTTACATCTATCTCCTCCAAAACATCAGCACAGAAATAAAGCACAAAAAGCAGATGGCAAAAGTAGTCTGTGACCAGGATTAGAGCATACTCTCATTCTCTCACAAAAATAAGTTCATCACCCCTGCTGCTGTCATGATTCTGACTTCTACCAATCCAGTGCAAACCTTTACTTGCCTCAGCACCTTTGGATGCTACTGAACCAAGTCCAAAAGAGAGTTATCAGTTACAGAAGAAGGATTCAGGTAGATCCAATTTTAAAATCAATTTGAGACCCTGAAAAACCAAGTACTGTGTCCATAGTTTAGCAATGCTTTAAGATATTGGCAGCCAGAGAACTGTGGCAGATACCCCACAGACTTCCAGGAAATGTGTATATATACATGACAAGAAGAAAAATCCATTTTGTGATTCTTCCTAGCTGCTATGGGAAGTACAAAAAGGCAGTGTATGCAATGTGCAACCTTTGATCAAAGCATCGGTTTTTTTTTTTTTTTTTTTTTTTTTTTTTTTTTTTTTTTTTTTTTTTTTTTTTTTTTTTTTTTTTTTTTTTTTTTTTTTTTTTTTTTTTTTTTTTTTTTTTTTTTTTTTTTCATGCTATACAGAGCTTTGGTGATTTTAAGAATAATAAACTCCCTCCTTCTATTAGGGTCATACTTTGTTAGATGCACAGGTAACTAACAGATTGGAAGAAACAAATAAAAATAACATTTTGCTACCTAATTCAGAAGGATGTGTATAGCAGCATCTTCTGTGAGTGGACAGACAGAAGAAATACCAGTGAAGATTTCATGTAAATAAAAGGGGTGACCACGTCATCAGTGGCACTGCTATGACAAAGTGGGTATCAAAACTCTGGCACTTGCTATAGTCTCTGTGTGCGCACATGTGCTTTAATACAGAAGATAAAATCAGCTATAAAATACTTAAGAGCCAGGCTTTAATATTCTGGTTATGAGACTACAAGCCCTGTTTACGGTCATGTTCTGTTGCTTTACTTTTCCATTTATCATGCATGACAGCACCACTGAAGAACATTTCATTCTGGCCCCAGTCCTAGAAATTGGAGTAGTGTCCAGAAAGTCCCACAGGACATTAAACGAAGCCACCACAGCCCCTCGACTGATCCTTTTCACCACTGCTTCTTCTCAGTTCTGATTCTTCATCGACTTGCACTTTGTGGTGATGTTAGCATCCATAGAATGACAATGCCAAATGTTACCAAAACCAGGGCTGCACAGTTTTGCACAGATGGAAATGGTTTACAGAAAGGGAACAGTTCATAATCCTGCCACTGCTGCAGGATTTAGTTTTTCAGGTGCATTCAGAGAGCAGAATTTTAGGTATCTGCTTTTTGCATACTGAATAAAAAGAAGCAGAGAAACACTGAACACTGCACAATCCAATACTGCAAACAGAAAGCCTTGGAGCATAAAAGTGCCCAATTAAAACATAAGGCTTGAGTGTCATAAAAATAAACTACATCAAACAACTTCCTTAATCGGAGGAAATACAGAAAGACTCGATTAGGCTACTTAAAATGATTTTCAAAGGTCCTACAACTTGTAAAGGGACATTGCATTCCATTCAGAAATGGCACCAATTAGACATGAGCTGAACATTGTGTGTATCTTCCAGAAAATTATATAAACACTTAGAAGCCAGCAAGCCATGCATCGATTTTGCGCTCAGCTTGCTTGCAGATCAGTCACCACCCAGATGATTAGGAAATTAGAGACACTGGGCTTGAACGCATGGGGAAAAAACTATGTCAGATGCCTCAGATAGCACAGAATCACAGAATTGTTTAGGTTGGAAAAGGCCTCTAAACTCATGAAGTCTATATGTTAACCCAGCACTGTCAAGTCCACCACCAAACCCGTGTCCCTTAGTGCCACATCCATGCCCCTACTGAACACTAATCAGGCATGGTGACTCCACCACTTCCCTGCACAGCCTGTTCCAATGCCTGACCACCCTTTCAGTGATGCAATATCCAATCTAAATCTCCCCTGACACAACTTGAGGCCATTTCCTCTCATTCTGTTGCTAGCTACTTGGGAGAAGAGTCCAATCTGCACTTGGCTACAATCTCCTTCCAGTTAGTTTTAGAGAGCAGTAAGGTTTCCCCCAAGCCTCCTTTTCTCCAGGCTAAACAATCCCAGCTCCCTCAGCGGCACCTGATGCCCTTGTCCATGTCACTGATAAAGATAGTGAACAGGACTAGCTCCAATACTGAGCCTTGGGGAACACCACTGGTGACCAGCCACCAACTGTATGTAACTCCAATCACCACCACTCTCCATGTCCAGCCATCCAGCTTATTTTTCAACTGAGCAAAAAAGTGCACTGGTCCAAGCCATAAGCACCCAATTTCTCCAGGACAGTGCTGTGGAAGAAAAAGAAATCTTCAGGGGTGTGGTGGTTTTAATCTAGAATGGTATTCCGGGCCGTTGCATGGGGCACTGAATAAGGGGTTGGAGCTCCTCACCCTGCTTACCACTGCCCCTGCCTGCTGGGAGCATGTTTTCATCGATGTTATGCTTGCAGAAAGCTGCCTGCCTGCGCTCCACCATGAATCTCTTTGTGCTCCCCTCTACACTGTCCAGGCTAGACAGTGAATCAGTCTGGCTAAAGCCAGCCTGGAAGAGAAGTCTGGGACATGACCTATGGTGCAGCATCCTGCACAGATGCTCGCAGTGGAGCAGAGCCCAGGGACTCCGTGGGAGTCAGGGTACACAACAAAAACATCAGCTGCTTACTTGGAAATTACTTCTGAAACCTAGGGAGGGCAGTCACATCTAAGAAAACAAATCAAATCATCACTTAATTTTTCCTCTGTTACAGAAACTGTAGAAGTATTGCCAGACACTGTGAGGACTGCCAACAATGACGGGACATTGTGTGGGCTGCAGCAGGGTGAGATGCCTGCCTGCCCCAGCACTCGTAGCATAGGAGCTTAAAAGCCCTACTGTTGAGGTTAACGGGGCTAATCCTTCCCTTTATTAAGCTGTTTATTCATCCCAGTGACCCTGCTGGGCTTGGCAGGGTTACTGGGGGCCTGGTGAAAGACCTGCACAGTACTAAGACATCTTCTTTGCACTGCGAAACATCGGCTTACTCTTCAGGCTAAGCCAGCTACGTGAAACGCCTTTGTCTAAAGATCCTCAACAAGTTATCCTAAAAACTGTTAAGCAAATTTAAACAGACTCTGCTCTTCTACAAGCACATGCTACAGGCCAGTAACTTAATGCCTCAGAGATTTGCTGCAAACACTATAAATAAAAGTACATTTTACTTAGCAAAAACACTGTACACTGGTGGGCTGTAGCATCGTCTGTCATGCAGGTTAGTTAGGTCTCTGAGAAGTGTACAGTAACTCTGCAATAATATACAGTCAGGATTTTATACATCCTGAAACACAGACTAAAGGTAGGATAAATGCATGAAGGAAAAGATTTAGATAATTATCTTTGGAAAATTCCTAAAGACTTCAACTAAATCAAAAGCTAAAGTGGTACCAAAGTACAGTATAATGCTGCTTTAGCAAAGAAGTGAATCTAAATCAGCATATTTTTCCAGTCACTATAAAACACTGGGTAGTGAGAATTTGGTATGTGAGGATGGACAATGGCTACCTACTACTACAAGAAATCACTCAATCAAACCAACAAAACATTACCAGTCAAGCATCAGCAATTTCTTTCACCCCATTTTAGAATAAATACACTGAATACAGTTAAACCAGGAGTTATCTTTCTTATTGAGTACGACTTATGTAAAAATTCTGAATGTAGCATCATTCAAGTCCAGACAGACTGTCACAGCAGACAGTGACAACTCTCCCAATTAAACAGTCCTCTTGCTTATGAGGGCTTGGTTTGCCTTTTTTGTTATTATTTTGGCTTTTGTGTCATCATTACTGATCCTTTGGGTGTTCTTCTTTTTCGTTTTAGTTACGACCTTAGGTGCTTGCCTACGCAGACAGATTTTTAGTCCCTATTCACTAGAGTTGGTTGTAGTTGTACAGATGTACCTAACATGTCTCTCTCTAGGTGATCTGCTGCTGAAGTGATACACACCGACCGAGAAAAAGGCATCATCACAGAAGGAGTCCCATTTTGGGGTCTCAGACACCTGTGTAACCCTCTCACACAGATAAGCTGCAAGCAACACTGAAAACTTCTGAAAGAGGGAACAGAGTTTAAGATTTTTGAAGGGAATAAAGTTTATGAATTAAAAGAAAAAGTAGTAACATAATAAATGGTCCATCACAACTCAGCTGCTCAGCTTCGTACTTGAACACTTTGGTCCTGTGGCAGTTTTTGGATCTTACCTGTGATTTTGTGCTCATTTTATCCATTTCCTTTAAGTTATAAAAGGTAAGTACCCGGCCAAGACCAATCTCAGCACAACTGTTGCTTAAAATATTTAAAAAACAACCCTGTCCCACAAAGGACTTTCTTTAATGTGTACCAAAAACTGATCACCTTCCTTCCCCCTTCGACCTTTCTTATTAAGAATGCTTCCAATAACCTTCTTCCTAAAACCAGAAAAATGGTACCCTTTTTTTCCAGGAATAGAAGTTACAGGGATCTGTGCCAAAGTATGAACTATAAAGTTCAGCACATCACGCATCACTTTAAAATATAATTAATTCTAACAACATCCTTTGCTGTGCATTGTTACCTGAATCGACTGAAATAAAAACCTATCCTTCTAAAAAACCAGGTGTAATGCATGTGAATCAGAATGGAAAAGCACAGAACCCGTTTACTCACCAGTCCTAATGAATGATCACTATCTTTAGGTGTGAAAATTCACAAAATATATAGTTATAATTGCTAGTTTTTTTAATGTGGTACTATTTCTATGTGAATATACCTGTAAAAAACTGAGTTAACTTTTTCCTGAGAAAAAAAATTCCTTATCAGCTTTAAGACCCACCTAAGTTACTACTCCACAACAGAGAAAAATCACTGTATTTTTATGAGCAAAAGAGAGGTTATGCTTTGCCTTCCATGCTGCTCAATCAATAATTCTACCTTTTCATCCCCTTTAATGATTATCCCCTGGTGGTTATGAAACACAGCCCTGAGACAGCTTGCTTTGGAAAGACTGTATTTTGTACCCATGGAGAAAGCCAAAGAGAAAATAACAGAAAAATGTTGCTGTGAGAGCATGCTCTTCTTGTCCCTGGTACCCTGAGGAAACCTGTTCCCATGGCCGGCCTGGATGTGACCTGGGAAAAGTTTGGCATTGGCCTCTGCTGCAGCACACTCCACCTAGAGAGATACAGTCCTGGGCATAGGACCCAACCCTGACCCCTAAAAATGAGGGATCTGGTCCAAGCCAGCCATCTGCGGACCCCATGAAAGGAGGGAAAGGAAGAGGCACCTCTGGTGCAAGTCCTTGTACATCCTGCAGACAGATGCTGCCACAGCGGCTCTCTAGTCTGGTCTGCAGGCTGTTCCCTTCACCAGCACACAGGCACCCTCCTCAGGTTTCAACCCCATTTCTGACATGGGCTCATAGTATCATTTTCTTACCTTTTCAGGGTCTTGCACAGAATAAAGACTGAGACACTAAAACAACACAGCCACTTAGACAGAAATACTCAGGATAGGAAGGGGTGCATCAAATAACAGTTATTATTTTGTTGATCAGAAACTGTCAACAAGTCAGGGCTGCAAATCTGAGACACCATTCCTGAGGAGACTTCACATACTCCACTTAGGACCATGTGTAAAGCCAGCTGTTTAGAATGAACCAGGTACTAAGTGATCTAAATATATTAAGTTGCAACATGAAAATCCATCACTATCAGAAGTTAATTCCCTCTTGCTTCTGTCTGTATCACCCCCCCACAACTTATGAATCAAAAACTGGCCAAGAGAGATGCTTTGGAGTAGGAAACCAGAAGATGGAAGGGTGATTCACTGCAAAGGAAAAAGAGTAGGAAGCCGCTGGTGTTAAAAGAAATGAAGTTAGTGGGATTTCAAGCAGGAAGGAAAAAGGCAGGCAATCAGGCAAGGTGACTGGCAAAATTATTTTAAGTAATCCTTTTTGTGGAGATGGAAAGGCAGGTGATTTGAAGTGAGAGACATCAATTATGAAGCTTCGTGAAATGCAAAGATTGCCTCTGTGAGTTATACAAATCCTTTCATCAATGAGAACTGAAGCAGCACAGAAATTTCATGTCACTCACAGGGGCAGACATAAAGGATACACACTACTGAAAATAAATTTTCCACATAATATTGCTCAACTTCTTCACTTTTGGTGTCTGAATCAGCACTTATTTTCCCACGTGCTGCAGAGCAAAGACCACCATTTGACAGCACAGTGTGTTTCTCCCATGACGTTGTTAGTGCACGCACTTTCTTTCCACTACACGGGCGTGTCAAACTGGGCAGAGCACAGCAAAGAGCACAACCCGCCTAGAGCAGCCAGATTTGTACGTGCACAGATGTATGTTGGCTGGGCCAGGGTCTAGTGAAAAAAAAAGTAAAGTAAGGATGACAAGATGAATGTTCCCTTCAACATTCTCACTGCAACTTGGTAAGAGGTATCAATGGATCTATTTAGTCTATTTAGTGCCTATTTAGTCACCAACCCTAATGACTCAGAGCAGGTTGTTTTGACTAGGAAGATTCAACAGTTCATCCCAGTCAGAGGGCAGGATACAAAAAACACCAGGGCTCGTGTAGAGACCGCTGTTTTTAGCAATCTAAGTAGCCAGAATTTGTTTAATGGTTGCCTGCTCTTCTAAGAAGGAAGAGACAGGATATCCTGTGTCAGGGACTGAACTATTTAAATGTCCTACCACTAAGCCAAAGCACTAAGCATGTTAGGAGGCAGGCACTTACCAACATCACTGAAGTTCCTGTTTACAGGAGCAGCTGTCAAGCTCTCACAAAGATGCACCGGGAAAAGTAAGAAATCATATTCGGCCTAGTCCAGAAAACTGTGTCCCCCCCAAAAAAAATCAAATTGGCTTCCAGAAATGGCCCCAAGATGGTGAAGGTGGCACTGGAAAACTGGGCTGCTTCCTGGAACTTTCTTATCTTTTTTTTTTTTTTTCCCCAACACAGACTGCTGGAGCAGTTACTGGGGCATGAAAACTAGTCTTTGTATTTACAGTAATAGAATTATTGTAAACATATTCTTAAATATTTCCACATATTATACGCTTCTTCTTGCAAAATTATCTCCAAAGGCAATTATTATGGAAATAAAAAATTCTAGGGGAAAACAGCTGGTGCTTTTATGTTTATCTGAAAGCTATATTTGTTTTTTCCTAGGCAAAGCCAGAGCCTTATGCAATGATTCCCAGGACACTTTGAACTGATTTTCTTAAAACTCAAATTAGTGCACTAGAAAAAGAGTAGTAAAATAATACAGAAGTGGCAAAACTAAAAATTATATTATACTTTTGTTATGAAGCTATTATTCAAAAATGTCCTACAACCAACAATTAAACACTTGAAGTATGATTATAGTGACAGCTGTCTATTCTTCTACTCTATGGTGATAAAAATGATCACTGCTCACCTGCCACACACACAGCATAAGCAAAAAGAAGAGCTGGCAAGTTGGTGTCGAGTATAAGTTATTAGGTTAGTTATTAGTTATGTCCCTAGAAGACAAAACTAAGTTAAATTGAGAAGCTTTTAATTACAGAGTAAATCAAAAGTGCTGTAAAACGTGGGATTCAGAGACGTGGAAAGAGGATGTTTCCTTCAGAAGAACTGATGTCCTACTGAAGGGGGAATATCAGCCCAAGAGGAAGAAACCACCAGCTCATCTAATTCTTTCCCTTTTGCAAGGGGAGGTTCATCCCTGTTTTGCTCTGGGGCTTAATTTGCAAATATTCCCCTTGCACTTGATACCAGAATCATTAGTAGCACAATATGTACTTTTAAAGTCTACAACCATTAATGGATTAGTAACTTCTTTTCTCATGCTTTATTCCAAGTCTGTGTGTAATTTATGCATGTGCAATTCAAATCCGTGTATTAACATGCATAAAAATGGATTCTGTAAAGAATCTTTGTGGAAAAAAAGCCTTGGATGAGTTTTTAAGAGAGAAGAGAGAACTGGTCAAGACAGGAGTTTTAAGGGGTCTCATTTCCACTAATGAATGCACAAACATTGGAGGACAAAAGATTCCAGTCCACAAACAGCGAACAGATTAAGAGGCATATGGTACTGTCACTGATTTCCTTTCCTTCCTACTTGTACCTTTTATTGCTTATTGCATTGTAAACTTTTGAGTGCTGAGGCTGCCTCTTGCAAAATTTTTTGCACAGGATCTTGCAACCTGAAGCCCCAATGATGATTTGGAGATTTACTGCAATAATTATCATCAATATTTTTCTTTCTATAGAACCATATAGGGCTTCGCCTGACAGTCCAAACACTAAGTGCCAGTTACTTGACATCACTACTGAACTGTGAAGTAACAAACAGCATTGAATAGTGAGGAAAAGTTAAACAGGAATTCTCTCACAGGTATGTTAGAGATAAAGCAAACAGCCTCAAGAGCTTTTAGGGCTGTAATATTAGTAACACAAACCCACACATGGTATAAGGCGGTTCTGCAGTGACAGAGTTGTGCAAGGATCTGTATCCCTCCAACACTAAAAAGACACTAAAAAGGAAGAGGGGCAGCCTTTCCAGTCTCTTCCCCTCTGCCAGCCTCATTCCCTCCAGCAGCTCAGCTGCTCCTCTCTACACCTTCTCCATGTCCGCTGCAGCAGAGTCCAGGTCTGCACAGTGCTCATGTGTCATCGGTAGGGAAAAAATGCCACCTTCTACCTTATTATCCTCCTTGATTATGGACAGTAGTTCTGATTGCAAGTAATACTTCACTTTGTTGCCTGCCACCGCACATGGAGCTGGGGATTTCGGAGACCTCTCTGTAACCACTCTTGATCCGCAACCACTGCTTCCCGCTCTAGCACAGTGACATTGTCTACACTGTTTACCCTGTGCATATCACAGTACAAGGAACTCCATTTCGTGAGCTACTTTTGGAGATGTTTGCTACTGGTAGAGCATCTTGACTATGTGAAAGAGCTTCATACCATCCAAAATTATGGAAATCAACTGCATGCTCCCTGTTACCAGTTTACTGATGAAGATGCTGACTCCTCCAGGAATCAACACGAGAACGCCTTGGCCCCCATGCTCCTTGCATTTTGTTTTATTGGAATTCCTCTCCATGAATATATCTAACCATTTTTCAAATCCTTGCAAACTCTTAACAGCCAGAGCAAACTGTGGGAATGCCTTCAAGAGTCACACCTGGCCATGTATGAAAAAGAACCTATGTCCCTTTGCTTGCTTTGACCCTTCAACGAATAATTTCCTAAGGCTACACTGGTTATTTTAATATAAGAAGACAGCAGAGGGATTATTCAGAAGATGAACAGCTGCAGTTCTCAACAATAAGGAACTTCCCCTTTTATGGTGCCTTCCAGTCAAGGATTTCAAACAACATCTTGGGAATTATATGCTGTAGGATTAGCCAGGGGTCACTTTCTTAAGCACAAGAATAGAAAATATTTTTAACATATTTTCGCCCTTATAATTTGAAAAAGGGAAAATCACCCAAGTCCTTTAGATGAAATTGCAGTACAGAGCTACTAGCCAATTTTTGAATATACTCTATCTAAACTGTATGTAGAAATAATGTCCCTAGTATTATTAATTTACAGGCTAAAAAGGAATAATTTTATTTCTAAACTGTAATCAAAAACAAACATCCCCCCCAAAAAAAAACCACAAAAAACAAACAAAACCTAAACCAAGCAAAAAAACCCCAAACCAAAACCCACAGTAGCTTTTAAGGGAAGCCTTGACCATAACACCATGAATAGGACCATGTAAATGCTTTAAAATAGACTGAAGCACTTTGGAATAGAAACTTTTATATAGAATTTGTATCATTCCTGGCAAATTACATCAAGGAAGAAAATACGTTAGGAGTCTCATCCCTCATGCATGATTGTCAGCTGATTTCTACTGTATTAGGAACACTCTTCCAGGTAAAAACATCCAATAGCAGGGCAAAATAATCCAGTTGCAAAGACAAGATCCCACGAGGGAATTATAGCCAAACAGAAGCAACATCTCTTCAAAATGCCAGCAATAAAAAACACAGTGAAAACACATCTTCATCTTTGGCTAGTGCTGTAAACACCAGAACTTTCAAAGGATACTGGAACTAAGTCAAACTACCCTAATCATGGTTAAATAAACAGATTGATAAATTTAGAATTCCGATTTTAGGCCTTGGCATTTTGTGTCATTTTTTCTCTGGGCACAAAGTCTCAGCAATTATTGCACCTCTACACCTGTAATTATGAGACTCATATTTCATCTAATTATGGCATATTTATTCTTATGGAATAAAATCATGTTCAAAAGTAAGGACTGAATGCAGATGCTGAGAATTCAGACAGGGGAAAACTCTTAAAATACGATAAAATGACACATATAATGGAAGAAAAACTTTGCTTTTTATCTCTTTGGCACTTCCCCTCCTTAGACTTCACTTCTTTTCAAAGTGAAACTTCTAAAAGCTGCACTCAGTCACTTATTTTTTCCCAATAACTAATTTATCGCCAGTTCTTCCTGCAGACGACACTGCTTTTAAAAGACCATTTCTAACATAGGTTTCTGATTAAAAGACAGGTTCCACTTCCAGACTGTTAAAATTGAGAAAAAACATCCAAAGGAGAGGGCTAGCTTGCCTAGCCATACCTGACCACATTTGGCTCCCATTACGGTCAGACCTTTTATGGCTTTGCTACTTACTTGTTGTCTGTCTGTTAAAAGAAAGATTTTAAGAAAAGTTTCCACCTTCACCACATTTATTTCCCCCCCCTTAAGATGCTCTTCTACCCCTGTTCTGTTTTCAAATGTGAGCTCTGTGAAAAGATTGCAGGAAGACTGTGCAGGGCATTCAACCATATACACTTAGTAGAAGAGAGCACCTTGATCACACTGCAACAGAGGGATGGGGATGGTAAATAAACTGTGAAAAAATAAAGCGAAGAAATGCAAGAAACAAGCAAGCAAGACTCCCATGCAGGAATGTGCAAGTAAGCAGGTTATGGAAACAAGCCCAGGGCATTAAAAAGATTTCAAAAGAGCTCAAGCAACTTAAATAGAACTTCAGAGCACACTTTCTTCCTGCAGCTATCAGGGTATAAGCATCTCACATCTAAACGAGTTGTCTCAAATCTACCCCACTGCCAAGTCCATATCTGTAGCAACCCCCAGCATTACCCTTAGCACATTCCTTTTCTTACTACCTAAGTCCCTAACCTTCCACATACACACAAGAAGTAACATCTGTAAGGAATTTTCCTATCTTTTAATACCTGGGTTCTATAAATTAAAATTACTGTAAGCAAAGAGCTCCAAGTTTTCATTCAATTTATTTTTCTGTCTTCACCTCTAGCCTTTCCATTTCTTCCTGATCCAGTCAGATTTAGCTTGCTTTCTTTCTTGCTCTTAACCTCTCTTGATTTCTGAGACAGTTGCAGGACCTCATACATTGTGCAGTAACACCACTTCATGATGCCTGTTCAAGCATACACAGCAGACCTGACCAGAGGGGTGCACTGTATCACATTCTCACAGACAGGCACTGCAAGCATACTGGGCTGCACATTCACTTCAGATATACCATATCCTGGTGAGGGATGCTTTCTCGCTGCTTTCTCATTGTGGATGTTGCAGTTTTCATTTCATTGAAAATGTCCATGTTTCTAATTTAGGCTACACATTAGCTTTATTTGATAGCACTGAGGTAATACAGAGCTTTTTCATATAGTTTCTTTTCCATAATTAACACTTTCTTTTAAAGACTTACCCAATATGTAGCATGTCAAATACCTCAAAAAAGTTTTAATCATTCATTTTTTGTCCATCCAATATGCTGTGTCACTTCACAGTTGTGGGGGTCCCTCACTGTATGATTTTTTTGCCCTATGGTTTATTACGGTCTTTGAGAGTTAACTGCTAATTTAGGCACTAAATGCTGATGACCACCCACATTTTTGCTCACAGGTTGTTCTTCTGCACTTCAATAGACTTTTCTAAACCCTCCAAAACCTAGAGATTCCCCACAGGTTTTAAGAAAGAAAAGTTGCACATGCAACTCCAAGACAAAACTTTGATGTCACGTTGCTGAAAACAGTTGTCTTCGTGGACTTCATACAAACTCCAAAGAAGTTAAGCAAACTGACGGGGAATCAAATCTCCTTTCCCAGAAAGAATTTCACTGAGGGAACACACTAAATAATTATGAGTATTTGGGCATTGCTAATCTATGTTCTTAGTATATTATAAACATATTTATTTGAATGTTCCCTAGTTCATGCTTTTAGAGTAAAGGTACTTGCAGAAATCATAGACCAAGCAAACTATAAAGCACCTTTCAGAGGATTAATGGCAGCCTGTGAACTTTTAAGAGGGGGCAAACAGACACCTGTCATACTTAAATACATATACTTCAAGTTTCTTTTGGCACAGATTTAATGCACATCAGAAAGTAAAATGTACAGTCAGTACGTCAGTCAGAGGTCCAACACCTCATGGCTCAAGCAGCCTGTCCTCCTGCTGACCCTGGTGAAGCATGGGCAGTGCTGATGATTCCAAAGACCAAACGAGATGTCAGACTTAGGATGAATTTACACATTCAGCCAAATAGGACCCAGGACAGAAGGAGGGAAGGGATTTTTTTAACAAATGTGGAAAGAAGGAGAGAACGGAATAAACTCTGATCAACTGCAAATAGGAACACACACTGCTTGGTATAAAAATTTCTGTATGTATTTGAAATTTCCATTTGCAATGAACATAGCAAGTCAACAAAATTCTACCAAGGCTTTGCATTGGTAAGAATATACTGGAGTCATTTTCAAAAGAATCACTCAGAATAAAGATTACCCTCCTCCCCTCCAACTTCTGTTCAATAAATCTAACTGAACTAACTAAATTAGTTTTAGATAGCACACAACTTCTATGTGTTCAGGTGGCATGCAGACAGGCACACATGCTCAAATTACTTGGAAATTTAATATTACTTATCTGCACAATACAAAATGAAGCACCTATGCACACAAACACAGCCAGAGGACCAACATGGACAGAAACTGAAAAGCAAGAACAGTTGCTTAAATGAAAATCATACAGGATATAATATACCTATCGGAGACCTTAACCATGATACAATGTACTACTGTATAATGAAACTTTTTCTCCTATAATTCACATTCAAGTAAGAAAAAACAGATGAGGGAAGAGATTTTCATTCTCAAAATTTTAAACATAAGAAAGCTTTAAAATCTTTATTCCAAGGTCATGAGGAAACTGTGGCAAAGCAGAAGTTTGTGTGAGCATATTCACCAGAGTTCCCAGCATGTGAAAAATGTGCCAGATCCGTGGCTCTTATACACCAGATTACCTCCACGGACTCTGAAGTACAAGCTTGAATGACTTGCATTAACAGGGCCTTGCTGAGAATGCAGACCAGTGCTCTTTTGCTGCATAGCAGTTAACTATGTATTATTAATGAAGGCAAGAATTTAAGTATTTTCTTTTGAAGGGAAGCTTAAACTTTCAGCATAAAGCCAGCACCTTTGCAAATGGAAAAGAAGAAAAGCTAACTGTGTCCAACCTGAGGGAGATAAAACCACTAGGTGCAGAGATGCCTAACAGGTACAGGGAGTGCATCATAGACACACAGCCTGGCACAGGAGGAAATGTCCAATGCAGAGATACTTTTATTGTGTTATAATTCGGGGAGAACAACTGAATCAGGATTTGAAATGGATCAGGGTGAGAGACACAGTGGCCAGACACTTCTGGAAACCTTCTGAAATGGACTCTAACATGAGCCTGAACCAGATCCAGCTTTAAGCTCTTTAGGGACTCACATGCACCAAGAATGTTTTCCAGTCCTTCGCAGTAACCACTGCTCCTGAAAAGAAAGAGCCAGACTGGGACTCACGGTACACACATGGCAAGATGAACCTGAACTAAAAAATGGAAATATGCAGGAGCCCCAGGTACCTCTCCCAGAGCAAAGGGGTAGTTGATGACACAGAGGCTACTCATAGACCAGCTCCTGCACTTCTCTCATCTTTATGCACAGCCCAGAAGAACAGCACAGGACAAACACCTGAGCCTTAAAAATCATCATAGTCTTGGTGAAGCTTTCCAACAATTTGGACAACACACAAAAACAAGCACAGCTCGCAAGCTGACTAACTTCATCCCTGCCCTTAGCAGCTGCAGACAGGATTTGCAAAGAATTCTTCCACCATCTACAGCTGATGATTCTCATCATGCATTCATCTGAAATGTTTGTCTCACTGGCACCTATATGTTTGAAGATAGTAAACCCCTGAGACCCTGGTTTTATTATTAATTTTCTGCAAAAAAGCATACATTGTTTGTTTTTTTTTAAGAAACTTCCCAAGAAGTCACTCCCCTCTCCCCGTCAAAGCTTTACACTGCCTGCAGAAATTAAAGTAATTCTATAAAGACGAATGAGAGTTTAGGGGGAAAGCAGTCATCACTCAGAACTTAATCACTGGACATGCTGGGCTAGCATTTCTTCCTCTGTTGCTGTTCTCTCTGTAGGTGATGCAAATAGGTACAGACGCCAAATCACTCTAGCAGCTGACTATAAACAAAGTCTTTTGAAAAAATGTTTGTTTGAAGGATTAAAAGAGAAAGATTCTTTGAAGGATTAGAAGATGAATAGTAGGAAATCTGAAACAGTGTCACATCCCTTAAGCTGCATGAGTCCAGGTACGGGCCAGGGACTTTTAAAACTTCAGGGAAGCTTTACCCAGCTAGAGGTGTAATTAAACACAGCTGGAGAGCACACTTAAATAGTGCCTCAAGGACCGCTCTTGGATGTGTGAGTTTTGTCCGTCTTGATCACAACATGGAACTCATCCAAGCACTTTCAGGAAAACACAACCAGGGATCAGTCTTCTCCGCAGGTCCAGCTGGCACTCTTCGGTCTCTTCAATGCGCCAGCTTGTAACTGCTCGAATTGCTGCTCTGTGCTGGATTGTGCTCTCACAACAGCAATAGACAGAAGAGACAGATGAAGTTCCTTGCAAACACAAAAAATCAGTCACAGAATTATTTAGTTCCCGTCTGGTATTTCAACACTATCATCCATAGATATGTAAACTTTTTTTAGATTAATTTAAATAAGACTGTCTCTAGCACACATATAAATATATACGCTGTGTCTCTCTCTATATATATAGGTGTGTGTCATCAGTAAGAATGTATTCATCACTCCTAGGCTAATGCCGCAAGGTGGTCATCAAGGCCAAACCAGAACATACAAACAGGCACAATCCAAAAAGCAACCTAAGCATTTATGTTCTCAGGCTGTAACAAGTTGAAATTTCTGATTACAACTCAATGGCTAAAACAGGCTGGTGGAGGATATCTATCCTATCGGAAGCATGGACTGAAATATGTTTACCATGTATTATGGCAGCCTTGCAGTGGCATTTTCTGCTCAGGGAAGCTAGGAGAGAGATCAATTAAAGCAATTACAGAATATGTACCAGGGGATATCTACTAATGGGATCAAGCTGTGATCCTGCCACTAACTTGTTGTAAGTAGATGATTTTATACACAATGTTCACCCCCCTTCTAGTCAACAAGATACTGTAATTACACCAAAACCCACTACTCCTGCAGGAGGACGGTTTTCAAAGCTAAGAATATGTGTATGCACACATAAATATATAATTGCATGTCACGCGTATTATATCGTATGTTATTGTAGAATGTACATACAATTATTATATACTATTCTATATCTTTACATTGTACAAAGTGTAAAGGGAAAGATAGTATTTTACTTCATATTATAAATCAGAGAAAAAAAATATACGTATATGGTTAAAATATTAAAATACAGTGGCAAACAGAAGATTACCAATGACAATAAATTCTGTTTTTACAAGACCTGTATTTCCTGTACCAGGCTGCTTTAGAAACAACTGAATCATTTTTCTAACTCTAAAGCAGCATTCAGGTCGCAGGGACATGCATGTGCTCTACCTGTCTTCTAACCAGTTCCAGAAGAGCAACAGTAGACTCTGTGGCAACGCTGCTCTGGTCATCAGCTCGATATGGTTCCCTTAAAAGCTGCCTTGGAGAGCTCAGCTCTGTCAGCATTCACCTGTCCACCATGCAAGCTGAATACTTGATCCTGGGAGTAAACAGCCTTGGTTCACGTGGAATGAAAACTCAGTACAAAGGAAAGCACAAAAAGACTGACAAAGTCTTTGTTCTGCAAGATGAAATTTAAAGCAATAGCATTAATCATGAATCGATGTTTGTTTAAAAAACTAACACTATGCTATCCAGAAAACATCATAACAGAGTTCAGCATCCCCTGCCAAATAAAATAAATGAGTGCACAAGTACAGACTTCTCTTCCCAAATAGCTAGTGTAGTCCTCTCTCACCCACACTGTGAGAGGTACCTCTTTTTTGACAGTGGAACAAAATAACTACGAAAAAAATACTGGAAAAAAACCATCCTCAGATAAGGGAACAGGAGGACAATTCAGATTAACTCGTTCTTAGTTCTTTAGCCACTTCTCTTGAACCTTTGCCTAAAAGAGAAATTGAACCTGTTTAAGGAGCACCAAATCTACCTGGTTCAAAAGAATATCTTAAAGGCCTGACTGAGGCTCAAGACTTTCTTACACTGTCATGCCACGAAGTCAGGAGCAGCAGCGGAGTCTGATCCCTGCAATTAACAGAACCACTTAATCCTCAAAACTCAAAATCAGGGATAAACTACTTCAGAGTATTATTAATATTGGGCACATAATTATGGGCAATTATTACAGAGATGATATCTGCAATATTACCTGTCCAGAATCACTGTCATCCCCAAAAGATTATTAGTGGAGTCTGTGTTCATTTTACACTAATTATATAATATCCATTTTAACTCCCTCCTCCACTTTTAAGAAAGTAATTAGAAAGTCTAATAATCAAATAAAGAAAATAAAGAGTAGTGCAACTGCAACAGCACACTGTATACGAAAACACCAGTGTGTGGTTCCTCACCCCTGAAAGACTCGAAACTATTCATTAATGTTGAAAGCACCTTAACTACGACCTTCATGCAGGATTTGAACATAATAATACCATTCAAAGAAAACTGCAATGAAAGAAATAATTACTCACAGGCTTCCAATTATAATGTTTTGTATTGTAACAGGAATAGGGTATGATTAAAGGGTGCCTAGCCAATGGAATTTCATATGCTGTGCCTATTTCTTACATTAGCTTCTACCAAGTTGTAGAACTGAAATCATTAATTTAAAACCCTAAAATATCGACATGATATGTTTACTACCAAGTCTTAAAAATAATTGGATCATTATCATTAAAAGCTCCTTAACTGACTGCAACTTTAAAGTGTTTGCAATGGTGGAGATATGATGTATAAAATGAGCATGTTTTTAATCTCATTTTTAATGCTATGTGATCTAAACAACCAAGACATCAAAGACTGCACACTTTCTAATGGGGGGGGTGTCAGTTTAATGACATCCAGTTTTCCATTGCACTTTTGTCTTTTGTTCCATGCCTTTCATTTTGCCCATTTATTTTAAATTACATTAAACCTGCAGCAAAGAACACACATACAATCCTAAATGCCTGGGTGCACAATTCCCACAGTGGCAACCCCCAGTTCCACGCAGCCAGCACCACCTCTCTCAGAGGTCACTGTGTTTCCTCTTCAAATAATCATCAGCTTCACAGCACAGGCAAACGGTTCAACATATCCTCTAATTATCAGTAATCCAACAATGATTTCCAGAGAAAATGAACACAAACTATGATACACCAACTCTCCGCTGCTGGTTTTATCCCTATTTCCACTGCTTAGCAGAGCTGTCACTGACCGTATGATGGAACACCTGACTATAACACTGGCTCATACTAATATATATCCTTTAAACAGTATAGATGATCCATTTCTATCATGCACCCTCTGCAGTCACATTAGATATCTCTCCGTTTCTCTACTGCCAGTTGTTTCATGCTACATGAGCTGCTAAGACTGAGGTTTACCCTGTTTTGCTTGCTGAGACAGATGGAAGCCAGAAGAGGAGGTAGTAGCAATCCACATATGAAGAGCTGAAGTGAAAGGGGTTCCTGCCCCTTTGTGGGTGAGCAGGAGCTTGAAAAGTCCTGGAAACTGCTGGTCAAAGGCAGGAAAAACAGAGAGAGGCCTGAACATCTTGGAAAATACTGGGCAGCACCTCAGATAACCTGAAGCCTTGCTTGAAGGAAGGGTGGAGACACCTCTCCCCAGTTAAACCTTTACAAGCCATACACATCTCATCTTGGGAGACACAGAGACACTGTGGACAATCTCCTATTGTAGGACACACTCCAAATCAGCTGTTGAGACACAGATCAACAGCTCAGTAGAGAGCTAAACTCACAGGCTGCAGAGGGGAAAAAGAGGTTCTGAATAGTTCAGCATCTTTTACACCTTTAGCACTGAGAAGTACTAAGTTTCAGAGCATCTTCACACACCCAAGTCTCTGCATGCACAAACTCACCCTCTTCCTTCTCCAGTTCTCCTTATGCTTGCACAATCATTTATTTGTGAGTTGTCCAGAGCAGGGACCATCTGCTTTCTCACCTCACAGCTGCTTTTCAGTTAACAAAAAACTGTAAAATAACCCAAGTCTGTCTTTACTGTTAAGCAGATGTAACATAGTTACATAGGTCACTTCATTTTTTTTTTCTGTGGTGAAATTCAACTGTTGATGTTTATTACAGGTTGCAACAGAAGACCTTGTCCTAGATCAGGATCCTGCTGAAGTGCTGTTGTCTTGTCTTGGTGTTTTCTTCTTTGTTTTTTTGTGTTTAGCTTGCTTGTTTGTTTCCTTTTTCTCCAGAAATAAGGTTAGAAAACAGGGTACACTAATTTCAACCTGTTAGGACTGCAAGACCACAAGACATGCAACACAGCCAAATCACACTGGGTAACTCAAAGAGCTCTGCCATTGTACCTACATGTCTACATCCAGGACAAGGAATTCCTTCCTTGTAGTTGTGCTAAATAAAATCTGTAAAATTTTTGCAATGGCAATCCGAATTCTCCTGTTCTGCACAACTGCAAGCAGCAGAAGCCCATAGGAAACATTTATAAGAGAAGGCACAAATCAACGCCTGCACTGTCTACTTTCAAAACTCTAGAAACAGGCACTGACCCCAATGTAACTTGGCTACAGTACAAACCAGTGAGTCTGAAGGTTGGCAATTAAAATTATACCGACCCAAGAGAAGCACCTGAGAGACACTCCACCTTCATTCAGATGTAAATCCTTATCTGAGAATGCATCTTACACTTCTTTTTTTTCAAATGAACTCGGCAACACGGCAATATATTGATGGCACTAATAAATGCCTGTACACATATTCTTAATAAATAGATTGAAAATGGAAGTGAAAAGCTTCCCATTTACTTAAACATTTACACCTTCTTTGTGGTTTAATGAAAGTAATTAAAGAAACTGAAGTCAAGGTTAAACAAGCAAGATTATTAAACTGGAACAAACATGCTTATGAATAATAATTAATTACTTTTAAAGGTGTTCTGAAGGTTCCTTGCTTCCTTCAATGGCCAACCTTCCAGATTAATGACTGACGCTATCTTCTATCTTTTCAATACTTTCAGACTTCACTTTGGCACAGGATTATCAACAAAATGTACTGAACTGTTCCATTCACAAATAATAATAATCGTATTTTTTCCCCTCCATACTTGATATACATCCCTCATTGCTAGCCAAATCCCTTGTGTTTTGTACTTACAGAAGATGATGTGTCAGGATGAAAAAACCACTCTGTGTACAGGATAGGCAACTGATAGTTTAGGAAGTGATAGTTTGAGGACTGTGGCATTAAGAATTGTATTAATGAAAACAACAACACACTCCTTATGAGAAATGTGCATTTAGACTGTATACCTATTAAAGCAGGGATTTAATTTTTATTCTCCATTCATATATTACTTACTAACTAATGCAGTCCCGGTTCACAGATTCAGACTCTATAGTGCTATTGACAACATAAGACAATTGCAAAAGTAGCGAAAGCTGGTCCAAGACTAGAAGTGTCCCTAAGCTTTTTTCATCATGTGGTTTGAGGAAGTTGGCATTGAGATGCTGAGGTACATCAACTGATCTGGTCAAGAAACCTATGCTAGAAATCCTTTTTGAGTTACTTATGCAAGCAAACAACAAAAACACCCAAAGGCAGTTCAGAGAGAGTCGCTTTATCCAAGTAACAAATTCATTACCACTGCCAAAAAGTCCCATGAGCTATGCATGTCACCAGACATCAGAAATACTTGTTTCAGAACTTCCTGTTTGAAACAGATGGTATGTCCTTAAAATGAAAGAGGAAGAAAGAGCAAATCATTCCCCAAACCTCACCTATTTTTCCAGCCAACAACCAGCTCTGATGGTAAAAAACAGAACTGGGCTTCACAGTCTTCCCTTAAACAACAAAGCATAGCAATGTTATTGACTTAGAGAGGGTGAGATGTCCTTGAGTCCCCATTCCTTGAGTTTCTCATGCTCAGGATGCTTGTCCTAGACATTGAAAGTCTGTAAGTCCCTAAAGTACATAACAGAATTTATGTACGATGCTGACCTTAGAACAAAAGAGAACCTTCCCATCCGTCCTTCCTTTCTTAAAAAACTAAAAACAATTTCCTTGTGATTTTTGTGTTTGCAAAAGACAAAATGGTATCTTTACAACCTGAAGCAGTGAAGCCTTTTGCCAACAATGAAAAGCATCTTATCTGTTCACCCAGAAAAAAGAACTCAGAAGTAAAATCATTCAATCTATCCTTAAATTCCTGTGTTGTTCACAATTAGTTCCAAGGTCATGAAAATCCATTATGACTAAAGGCAACAACTAATTAAAAAACCCAAGCCAACAGCAAAAACATCTATGAGTTTTCAGTGCCTCTACTGACTATACTGACTATAGATCTCTATCACCACATTCCTCCTTTTTTTTTATTAGGCATTTAGCTGTGCCAAGGTCCCCCTTTGTTTCATACATTCAAAAAAAATTTAAAAAATTTCCTGCCAAAGCAAAAGAACTGTGCTTTGATGAAAGCCACACTGTCAGATGCATATAAAATCTCAATAAGCTCATCAATAAAATGGCTGCTTAGCTCGTATCGTAGGACGAAAGTACTAAGAAGCTGATGGATGACTTTGCTGAGGATGATTAAAGCAACTATATAAATCTGGTGCTTGCAGGAGTGCAGGATGGACTCAGGGAAGACAGAGAAGCATGCACAACACAGTTTGCTCCTGTCCGCCTTGCAGGGTTATAGCCAGCCAAGTAGATGGAGGTAGAGGCTCTGTGCAGAATATACGGCCACCATGACTCTTGCTTTCCATGTCTCACACTCCCTAATTCTTCACTTGGCAAACATTTGGACTTGACCCTGTGACTGGGTATATTCTTCTCCCCCAAACAAAGATTACAACATACATCAGACTGCGGTAAGAGTGCATCTTGCCTACCTTGCTATGGGTACACAATCTTTTTCTTAACTGTGTGTGTCTGATTCTCCTTTCCTTAAATCACTTAAGTGGTATTTGAACTAAGACACTGGCAAAATTAAAGACCAGCTTAGATGATCAGGAAATATTCACACCAGACTAGTGTAGCAAACCAAATTTATTAGGAAACAGTATCGCTTTTTTCCACATTGCCAAGGTATTATAGACTTTTTCTATCTATTTTCCAACAAGTGAATGGTAAGCTTTTTATTGAAACATTTCACATTTCAATTATGTCAGAAAAAGTGCCCATATTTTCATTGCAGCACCAGAAGGGATGGGTTTACTCTCTCTACAAGTGTTCATGTTTACGAGGACATAACACTCTTATTTTATTCATTTATGAAATTGTTCTAAACAGAGGTGGAGAAAAGAAAGAAGAGGCATGATTTTCCTTTGAGATTTCCCTCCCTTATTACAGATTTTCAAAACCTCTACATATCAGCACATTCTTGGGAAACAATAACATTTTGTTTCCTTTTATCATTCTAGTGCATGTAATCTTCATCACAGTTTGGCACGGCTTTGTTCTTTGCCTCCACAAATATGTATAGTTCGTACCAGTGGGAAAATGGCTAGTGACAGAATTCAAGCTGCAAACCTGATAGTTAAAGACCTATCTCCATCCCTCCAGCAGTCTCAAAGCTCATAGAGAAAATACACAGACTGCACACCTGTTTCTGGTTAAACAAAGAAAATTGGATTTTTATCAGTTTCACTGCCACCTTTTACATAGCACTAGTTTGTCAAGAGCCACTAATGAAAGAGCTTAGCAGCAGATAAAGTTCTGACTGAATTCTTAGATTTATCTAAAACATTTTCCAGTCAGAATTATATTACATTCTTTTCAGAGCTGAAATAGGATTACAAAGCATGGAAACAGATGTCTTAAAATATACATCTGTAATATTGCATATGACTGAGGGATTTTATTAATAAAGACATCTCTGAAGATTTTGGTTTTGCACATAGTCCTGGAGAAAGAAGGTTTAAATATACTGACGGTCAGAATCCATATGAATTTTGGCTGGCATTTAAATGGATGCCCCAGGAAACAATAGAAATAGTTCATATGCTAACACAACACCCAAGGCTTAACGTGTAATTCTTTTTTGGCCGTGTCTTGTGTGTATATGATCAATGTGCTTGGTACTTGCTCCACCAGCATTTTTCTCCAACACTAGTTCTATGTGTTACAGAGGTACTGTGTGGCTAAACTGCATTAAATATTGTGCTTGTGGAGGTCCGTATAAAGATTTAAAGCAGACAATGCTAGCTTTAAGATGCTGCAGCTTGAAGAGTCGGGGGTCTTTCTGAAAAGCCCACCTAATGTTTCAGTGGTATGGAAAGAATGAAAGAAATTTCTGAAACACTGAGAAGAAGTTCTGAACCAACACACAGCTTTCAACTGTCCCCTGAGACCATTACAAGAATGTGTTAAAAAAAAAATAATGGAATGGAAATGAGAGTCCCAGCAGCAGAGCACTAGAGGAAGCTCTCCCCATAATACTGGAGATGCAAACTCTTACCCAGAGTCACATCTAAGGCTACCCCGGGCAATGCAGCTGCCAGCAGATACCTTTCTGCTCATCCAAGGAGTCAGAGCTGAATAAATAACGTGCTAACCACATCACTTCTTTGTGTACACAAACTGCAGGAAACTTGTGTGCCTCAAGCGCACTTGCCAGATGGGATAATTAGGCTCAGACAGATCACTGACCTTCCTAATAAAAATAGCCCAGAAATAGAGGCTGACTGAATAAATCTGTGTCATGTTATCAAACTCCTAAACAATGCATGGAAACCCATCTATACTGACTCATTCAGCAGCTTGGTATTCCTGCAGACACACTTCGAATACACCTCATGAGGACAGAAATTACTGTGTTTGGGGTACTCTTAAGTATTTCTTGAATTTTCTTTATGGAAAACAGGCACTGAAATTTCACTGCTGGGAACCGCTCAGTTGTCTTTCTACGAAAATGACGAAAGCAATATATATGCATTTATGCTAAGCTATTCTCTCTTTAATTATCATTAAGGCTGGTTTGTCACACTAAAACAATTCTGGAGACGTCAAGGCTTTGAAACAGTACAAAATAAAAATGCCATTTCACCTTCCATAAATGGAAGGCATGACACTCATTTAAATAACACCATTTTAGCTGGAATTAGAAAGGTAAATATAATAAAAAAACCCAATGGTTGAAAATAAATTAATTATTTTGGAGTTTCAAAGTCTATATGAGACACCATGTTCTCCCTGTACCCTGGGAGGTTTCCATCCCTTCCCATCAATTCTATTTTTCCTTCCTTGACGTGTACCACAATGTTCAAACCCATACTGATGAATAATCACATTCACATGAGGTTACTCCGTTATTTTCTAGGCATTGTCATATCATATAATTCTCTTCCACGTCCTAAACCAGAAAGGTTTAGACATAGTGTCAATTATTGCTGAGCACAATCTGCTGTGAACAAAGCACAGACTACAACCCCAAAGACAAGCAATTTTTCAAGTTCACAGGAAGAAGACAACTGCAACTCCTCAAGAGTCCCACCTCACCCATGAAGATTAGGGCTGCCTCAGTGAGATGCAGCAACTGGCAGCACCTTTTCTTGTAGACCCATGGCCTGGCATCCTCATGCAGCCAAAAATTTAGTTTATGCAGATTTTTATGAGCAAACATATTACCTACCTCAACACAGACAGGCAGCTCCACTAGGCCATGCAATGGATGCTCATGAATGAATAGATCCATCTTTCTGTTTGACACTTAGAGCTACATATGCTACTTCCACAAGGAAAAAGTAGGCAACAAAGGCTAGTCCTTATTTTAATAAAACAAATATATTCCAAAAATCAAAATAACTATTCTAATTCTACTCAGAACAAGATCTGCCTTTTACAAACAGTGCTTCTTTGGCTTGAGTATTCAAAGGTGACTGAAAGAAGCTGCACCAAAGTTACAGGCAAGGCTTTGGTGAGCAAGTTTTATGTCTCTGATTCCATATAAGATGCACGCGTACACACGGACAACCCTTCCTATATATCCAGCAGCTGATTTGCACACGGACAACCCTTCCTATATATCCAGCAGCTGATTTGCAAAAAACAGTGAATCACAACAGAATTGTAACAGTATCTGTGTATCTAAATTCTGATTCCAACCCTTGACTACAAATTGCATTAACAGCAATTCAATATGAACTCTGCTAAAGAACTAACCCACAAATTTGAAAAGGAAATCACATTTTTAATTATAAAGCAGGCAAGTAAGCAGGGAAGGGAAACCAGAAGATAATAGATCAAATCACCCTGTCATCTCTCTGGAGGTAAATCAGCAGTAAATCTATCAAAACTAGAGGTAACAAGGATGTATGAAGTGACCTGATACAACTATTTAAGCCCCATATCTTACTCATTTTATGCAAGTCTCACCTGTGTCAACAGCCTGAATTTACTGACAATTCTCTACATGGTAAGAAGAGATTTGACCTTAAAATTACTTTAACGCTGTCTTCTAGTGACTGATGGGAATTTACCTTTTTATCGGCCTGCCCATTTGGGAATGCATCTTCAGGCTTCTTTATAATTACAGGGCTTTCTCTTGCATTTTCAATCTAGAGCTATCCCCACTGCAAGGAGCATGCAACCAAGGAGGGACCTCCAACTCACATGGATTAGTTACAGTCATAGGTGAATTACAGGTGATTCACACAAGCTGTAGAAATATTATGATTAAATCCAAACCTTTGCTTTCACTTATTAAAAAGAGGAAAAGGCAACAAAAAAGGAATTCAAATACTAGATTTCAAGCCTCGTAACTGTAACAATTGCATTACACTCTAAGTAAGGCACATCTAATGACAAGACAACTGCCCACATCTTCAGGCAGCCAACCAAAATGTGATCTTTCATCTCGGGGACTGTAATACCGAGGCAACCTCTTAACCTCTAATGCCCTGCAGCTTAAGCAGTACTCCTGAAGCTTTCTGTGAAAAACAAGTGTGCAGTGATCTGTGGGCCCATGGGAGCAGGTATTTCACCCCCACACACGTCCATATAGTCCAGATGGAAGGGTAAGAATGTCACAGTATGTTACCAACCACCTTAGGAAAGCCGGGAGGAAATCACAGCTGCCAGTCCACTGGTAGCCCATCTTACTGTCTTTGCATGCAGAATCATAAAATACTTTGGGTCGGAAGGGACCTTTAAAGCTTATCTAGCCCAAACTCCCTGCCATGGACAGGAGCATCTTCAACTACAGCAGGTTGCTCACTGCCCCATCCAACCTGACCTTGAATGCTTTCAGTGATGGAGCATCAACAACTTCTCTAGGCAACCTGTTCTAGAGTTTAACCACCTTCACCATAAAAATTTTCTTCCTTTTATCTAGTCTAAAACTATCCTCTTTTAGTTTAAAACCATTACCCCTTGTTCTATTACAACAGGCCCTACTAAAATGTTTGTCCCCAGTATGCAGGAGGCAAGGTAAGAGGGTGATGGCCACAGTCCACTGCACAGAGGTGTTTTGAGGCAGTTTGAAAAGTGGGAATGGCTTTCACAAAAAAGGGTGTTTGATGATCTCTGTACCATATATATATATATATATATATATATATACACACATGTTTAAAGAACATGCTTAGTCAGGAGGCTAGAAATCTGCCAGCTGGACCCCAAAGGGTAAGAATGTCCTTTGGAGCTGATCCCAGGTTGGGGTAAAATATAAGTGAGTTTTATCTCATCTGAGTCCATAAAGTTAGCTTTTTCATTGTCCTGATGTTATAACCCATGTATGTCATTACACTGACATGACCAATGCAAGGGAAATTTCCACCTTCTTTCAACCGTTAGCCCTTGTACTGGGTCTGGCTGAGCTGGAGTTCATTTCCCCACAGCAGCCCCCACAGTGCTGTGCTTTGCATTGGTAGCCAGAAGGGTGTTGATAACACATCGGTGTTTTGGCTACTGCTGAGCATCAGCCCTGTAACATTCCTTCCTCAGTTGAAGGCAAGATCCTAGGAGGGGACACAAGTAGGCCAGCAGACCCCAAACTGACCAAAGAGATATTCCAGGCAATATGACATCAGTTGAGATATAAAAGCTAAGGCAAGGAGAAGGAAAGGGGGCATTCATTGTCTCCAGTGGCTGCCTGCTGAGGAACCATTACGTGTGCTTAAGCCCTGCTTCTTGGAGGTGGCTGGACATCGCTGCTGATGGGAAGTAGAGAATAAATTGTGTTCTCTTTTGCTTTGTTTTTGCACACATGAGCTTTTGCTTTACTTCTGCTTGAATAAATTGCCTTATTCAAGCCCACAAGCTGTTTTCCATATTACTCTCTCCCCCATCCGGCTGGGAAGGGGAGTGATAGAGAAGCTGGGTGGGTATCTGGCGTCCAGCCGAGGTCAAACCACCACAGCCCTGAATATTTATATCTTGCAGCACTGCTCAAAACCCGAGTCCAGAAAATTTCTGCCTTCGCCAAAATATGCTTTCAGATCCATAAAAGTTTCCAGGCTGCTTCCCCACTTAGCTGATACCACAGAGATTTTTATGGAAGCATCTTCTGGTGTACAGCCATGGCCAGGTGACAGCACAGACAGCAGCATAGCCAGGGAGAGAGCACCAGAGCCCTGAGGGAGCAGGCACCGCAAAAGACCTTGGAGCCAAAGCCTAATCAGTCATACTCAGGCACAAATACAAACCCCACGTATTTAAAGATAATTGACTTGACTCTCCAGTCATTTTGACTGGAAAGAATCACCTGTCACAACGAACTTAACTAAGAAGACTGAAGATTAAGCACTCCGCTGATGTGAAATTAAAAAGTCCTCTCATAGTGACAAATACATCACCTGCTCATAATGAAAACTGCACAACGGTTAAAACTTCTCTGCTGAACAAGCTGCCAGCAAGAAAATCCAAGGAAGCGTTTATTTTTCATCACCACAGGCATATAAACAGTACACTCATTGAACACCTGCTCGCCAGCAAGCCTGGCAGCCTTTGGCAGCAAACCTGGGCCTTGCTTCCCCCAACACTTGGGCCTGAAAATTCTTCCATGTTCTAGCAACTTATCTAATCGCAGCAAAACATGACAGCCATGTGAGAAGGAAAACATACCTTATTCAAACACACTGAAATCAAAACCCAACTTGCAAGTTTAATGTTTAGGCTATAAATGAGGTAAATGAGGCTTCCTCATGTACTCCAGCTGTATGTATGAGTGCTCAGAGATGTGCATGTATAATCAGATTTAATTATCTAAGCAGGTTGGGGGGGGAGAAGAGAGGG
>NW_020955241.1:1475720-1477727 GCF_003031625.1 Empidonax traillii | reverse complement strand
GAGGGAGGGAGGGAGGGAGAAGAGAGGGAAAGGAGTTTGAGGGAGGTCAGAGGCTAAATAATGAACGCAGAATTGCCTATAAGTTGTCATAATCACCACCTAGCTTGGACATCAGCATGAAATGGTCTTAAAAACAAATCATTTGCTCATGTTAGTAGCTGCCAAACCTCCATCTAATCCGTTCATTAACAATATATCAGGTTAGCAAGCTGCCATGGCAGGAAAATAATTAGTTTTCTATTGTGGGGTGGCACATTCTCTATTACATTGACATAACAAATAACTCCATAAACTGCTATAATTTATTTGCTTCTGAGCCTTTTTTTCCCTCAATTAGTTCTTCAGTAGACTGTATTAAACACACATGAACTACCAATACAGAGTCCTTTGACAGTCTCAGAGGTCTCAGACGGCATGGATAGCTATTACACAAGAAGTTTATGGGTGACTTGCCTTTAGGTCATTTAAATAAAGGTTGATAGAATAGCTGAAAGCAGACCATGCCAAAAGGCATCCTCATTAGGTCTCATCTCCATCATCTATATGTACTAAGTAATGTGCTATTGTGGCCCTGCACACAACACAGGATTGTGGGAAAACGGAGAAAATGATTGCTGCTGTTTTAAGATCTCTTCATTAGTCTGTCTTCTTGCCTTAAAAAGAAAGTATACATACTTCCAGGATGGGTTTGGGTGGACTAAAATGAAGACAGACTAGTTGTTTTTCTGCAAAGTGCTTTAAAAAGAGGCAGTTCAAAAAGGAAACTCTAGGATGTGGACAGTAGAAAACAATAATATTACATTTCTGCTCCTGTGAAAATGAACAGGTTTCTACAAGGCTCTACATCATGTCACGCTAGGCTGTTTTGCTGTAGCTGGGTTAAGATATTTTATTCCTTCTAACAAAAATATGATCTTTTTTTTAATCCTAGAAAACTGTGTACCAGCATTATCTTCTGCAGTGTTCATGGGCTAATTACATGGTGCATTAAAGACCCTATGTATGATGCTTTTTGAATTTCTTGCTGCTCCCTTGATTCCACATTGTGAGCACAGGGAAGATTTTCATTGGTACTATCCCTCTCCCCTGGTATCATACTTTATCACATAATTTTTAATTCATGTGCCTATCACTACTAGAGGCCTCATCTGTTCTCACAGGAAAATACTGAGCTTTCTTGCTGCTCTTTCTGTACTTCTGCAACCTTTTCTTGCTGAGTGCTCAGCAAATACAGAAGATTATACAAACCAGGTGGGAGGAACCAGTCTTTAGTAGCCTATGCAAGCCTTTCTTAATGAAGCCTGACAGATGTTTGCATACAACATTTCACACTGATATTTAACTAAACCCACTTAGCAGAAATTTTAACAAAAGGTCATCAGAATACCCAAGCAATTTCTTTCACTACCTTATATATGGTTTTGCTGAACTTCCTTTACCATTGTGCTGTCTTGTTGCTTGGTTTCATAAGATATTAATGTTCACTACTCCTTCTTCCTCCTCTGTCTTTAACAGGTCTCATTAACTCTGTATCTCCCCCACAACTGCCCAATTTAACCCGTGATTTCCCTTTTGAAATCAAAACGCTCGAAAAGCATCATATTCTCAAGAAAGGAACAGAAACTATTTTGGAGCATAACAAGTAGCAGCTTCACTTTTTTCTGGAAAAAGCAATTAACATCACACTTCAGTGAAACTACCTTTGAGAAAGGATATAACACTGCAAGTATTTCAAACACAGGAGGCCCAAAAGCAATTGCCTGGATATAGGTCTTCCTTATTCAAGGCTATTCATCAAATAAAAAAAAAAAAACAAAGAAAAAAATTAAATCACATGTTAGATGAACACGTGGTGAAGATAGTTATCTTTTCCATGGGTAATAAACAGTATGTGACTTGCTGGTTGCAAGCACCTAAAAGAAAGTGGTCAGTAACCAGCATGTAATAGCAGTGTGTTGCAATGTGAGAAGAAATGATGCAGGAGAAAAACCACTCATCATCTACAAG
>NW_020955241.1:1357765-1475536 GCF_003031625.1 Empidonax traillii | reverse complement strand
AATCACATGTTAGATGAACACGTGGTGAAGATAGTTATCTTTTCCATGGGTAATAAACAGTATGTGACTTGCTGGTTGCAAGCACCTAAAAGAAAGTGGTCAGTAACCAGCATGTAATAGCAGTGTGTTGCAATGTGAGAAGAAATGATGCAGGAGAAAAACCACTCATCATCTACAAGACTGTAAGGTAAGCTGAATTTATGCATGCAGTTTTTTAATGGGCCCCTATCCAAGGGCTACGAGCACAGAAATAAGCAAACAGAGCTGAAGACTCAGCAAAAGAACAGGACATTTAGAAGAAAGTGATGTTTACCAGTAGGAAGTCATTCCTCTAATGAAAATTTAATGAGCACTAGTGTAGGCAGCAAAAAAAAAAAAAGAAAAAAAAATTACAGAGCATTCCCAAATGAAAACAGCAATCAAAGTTTTTGATTGCCTATCAGCTTTTCAAATGTTAATCATTACTGTTACTATGCTGGTGAAGGTAAGGAATTACTTATAATGTGTTATTTTCTATCTTTGGTTGTGTTTTTTGTTGTTGTTTTTTAGTCACTGATGCTTTAGTCACCCCCATGGAAGCAATCCAAAGGTTCACAAAGTAAATGCTCCTTCCACCTTGAAGATCAAGGTTTTAAATTAGGCAAGTACTTAAGTCTCCAGCTGATAAGGATGTTTGACCTGTTGGGCAAAGGTAATCGCCAGGGACTTAATTCAGGACTCTCACAGCACACAACATAGGGGAGATCTCCAGTGCAGTAGTTTGAAACAGTAAGATATTACTTAGAGCAACAAGGAAGACAAGTGCTGCAATTTTATAAATATTAATAAAAAATATCAGAAGCTTTTAGCCTCTCCCCTAAGAACCCATCACTGCTTTTCCTTCAAAACCCTTTTCCAAACACTGGCAGAGGCGTCCAAGTCAGCCCCTCATCAAGCTGATGTCAGGAAAGAAAAAAGGTTTTCCTGTTCTTCATCAGATCTTGACTTCATTTACAAATACAGCTCAAACAGGATGAAGAAAACGAACTTCTGAGATTGCTGTCATGCTCATGTAAGACCGATGACAAACTCTAAAGAAAGAGGAGTCATGCCAAGTTAATACAAACCTCGTATTAGCAATCCTGCACTGCTTGGAAAGGCAATTGGGATTGCAAAGCACAGCCATAGAAAAGAAAGTGTTAAGGAAATGAAGTTGAACGAAATCAGCTAATTCCCTGCTTCCATCAATCAGTAAGTCACTCGGATGAATTCACATCTTCCTATATGCCTAAACCTCAACTTCCTATGAAAAAAATAAGCAGAGAAAATTATGCTGCACTTAGAAGTAAAAGGAGATTTTGATTATATAATTTATCATCAGAGGACAACCATTACTATATCAGAGAGATATACTAACATACCACAACACTTTAATATCAGCCTCCATCTCCCCTCAAAGCCAAGCAAACTCTTGGATGCCTCATTTAACATAATGGAATACCAATGAAAAAACGCAAAAGAATATAAAGCAACACAAACAAAGGACGTATCTTTCTTTACTGCTCCTTTTGATCCCACTGCAAAATACTAATCAGCCACGTAGTCCTATTACTGCATCACTCTAGCACCTAGCTAGTAAATAGTTTCTATTTACAAACAGGATTATCTGCAAAGAACACAACTAAGAGCTCACATGGACATTGACAGTAGCTCAGCTAACACTGGATAATGAATTAACCTATGGTAATGCAGTCTGGAGCAAGACAGGGTTTCAGAATCCAAGAGGTCACAATTTAATCAAATAGTATTGTGTTCTACTGACAGGGAATATTACTCCCAGGATGTAGCACACAGCAAGATGCACACAAGTATTTCAGACCATGGAATCCTACGTGCCCCCCAAATGTTTCCCACAATATCAGCTAGTGATAGATACAAAACTAAAATAAACATTCAATAGCAGAATGGGGGAGGGAAATTAACACTGGAAATATTTCCTGTAATAAACAGCAAAAAAAAGAAATACTGGAGGTAGGAAAAAAAGCAACTCCTTTAATGTTTCCTGAACTTTCCTTGAACAGTAAACTGCAAGTGCTGTGAGCAATGTGTGGAGGAGGAGGGGACTATAATGTGAGATCTGGGATCTATTTTTTCTTTTAACATCTTGACTATCTCCACATGTGTGGGTAAATAAACCTGCAATATAAACTCAGAAAACTCTTATATGAAGAACCTAAAAATACAAAACAAACAAGGGAACAAAAACCCTAAACAACTGATGACTTCATTTTGGAGAGCACAGGCTAATTGTTTCACTAGAAAACAAGCAAATCCTCAAACGAATCTCTGTGTAACAGAGAAGGGGACAGGAAAGACATATCAAGCAAAAATACAGTTTACTCCAATATACTGGTGGATATTAGCACAATGGTACTTTCCTGCCTTGACCAGAACTAGCTCCTACACAGGAGGGCAAATATGTGAAACTCCCATGATGAGCAGTACAAGGGACATCAGACCTTTTTTTTTTTTTTTTAATAACATGGAAGTTGCTAGAAAGGTTATTTTTCTTCTCCCATCCCAGAATTTCAGTGTTTTTCTTTTTTTTTTTTTTCTATCAGCACAGTGAGCATGTTCATCTTCCTGATCCTGAGGCTGATGCAAAACATCTTTTAAGAACCAGGTAGTTGTTTTGACTTAAGTTTTGACCACCATGGGAAACTGGCTGCTTGTTTCCCACACTCACCTGGGACCACCACTATTAAATAATTGTTTGGGGAACGTCATCATTCAACTTTTGCTTTAAACTACAGTAAAGTAACACCCCCTGCAAGCAGTTGCCATGAAAATGACTGACAACAGCAGAATTTAGCTGTGACATATGAGTTAAGTCTGCAAGTAAGGTAAGAGATGAAAAACTGACTGCTGAAGAAATGCTTTTCAGGTTCACTGTAGCAGCCTGCAAGGACAAAATATTGTAAAGTGAGTTCTAAAAACTTTATAGGATACACTGTTTTTATAGTTTGATAGGCTCTTCTACATCTTCCTACTCAAGTATGAAGTACCACTTTAAATACCAAGGTTGGTATAACTTCTGATTGTCCTCATGTCTGAGCAAATTTATGGGACATTATAACTCAGGGACACTTACTGCCTTTTGATAGCAGAATTCCCAACTGAGAGCATTCTGGCCTCTTGGTGGAAAAAAAAAAATCACACTTTATATATAGGTATACACACAATAAATATGTATATACTATATAAATTGATTTATCCTTGAAATTGATCTAGTCTCAGTATAACTTGGATACTTTTGCCATATCTTCAGACAGATCCTTCTCATTTCCCGATAGGTTTCTATATTGGAGAAAATAATCATATAGCCTCAAAGTCAACATAATTTCTACATTAAATGAATACCATTAGAGGAAATAACATCTAACACTATGTAGCCAGTTGATCATGAAAACGCAAAGTCAACCGTGGCTATATATCCATGTGCATGCATGTACATATTATGTTGAAAACAATAAGGCCTCTGTGGTTTTGACACAAGGTTTTGCTCAACCCACTTTGCCGTGGTTACCCACGCACATTTAAACAGGTTCAGATCTAAGTGGAAAAAATTGCACAAGAATAAAATTCTCTGATTTCTGCACAGGAAGTATAGATAAATTACGTAGCAATCAGCTTTCCCACGGTATAAAGAGAAAATGGGAGAGGTGAGCAAAGAAATGAAATGAATGTAAAGGAATTCCCTGAATTAAGACAAGATGGACCAAACTTCCTCTCAACTTCATCAAGAGCAAAATCAAAGAACAAAAACTACTGCAACAAGTTTACCAACTACACCTATCAGATTTGAAAGCCACTTTAAATGTCCAGTGCAGCCAAAAAGTCTGCTGTTTTCAATAAATGGCTGCCAAAATATCTGCTACAGTTTTTCAACCTACCTGCATATTCACTGGGCAGTTTCAATCACATATAGCTGTTCATGCAACTTTAATGGTGTTTTTCCCCCCTCAAACATTCATTTCCCCTAAAATATTAATATTTCCTGGTTAAGAGTCCCATATTATAAATCATTTTTTGAAATACAGTCTATTAAAGAGGCAAGTCTACATAGAAGTTTTTGCAAAATAACTCATGGACACAGAAACATGGAACAAATGTTACCCTGCATAAACAGGTATTCAAATGTCTGAACTAAACACATTTAGAAGGACATAAAAATGCTCTGGTGCATACAGTGAGGGCTGGAAATAGTATCAGTTTGAAACAATTTCTTGTTCATCAGGTTATTGCTTTTTAGTGTAGATTCTATTTTTTTAATAAATTAAATACTTATCAACAACAATTTAAAATAATTTTATGATACCTAAATTTGACATTATGTCACAACCACCTGATTTGATCCTCTCCTTATAATGTAGGCTTAAGAACCACTCTCAGGCTTTATAACTTCTGGGTCTTCTTTGCTATATATAAATTAGCTGCCAAAGCATGACTGAAAAAGGCATTTAAAAGCAAAAGAGGAAGAGAGGACGATCAAAGGCACCGATTACTTAAATTTCACAGCAGCTACATTCCTGATGTTTGCAACAGTCCTGCCATGAACATGCCTGAACTTGACCTCTACCTAGACAGCATGATGATACTTTCTTTATTGCTGAGATTAACGCATATATTGCCAAGGGCATATCATATTTTATTTAAACACTCTGAAGACACCAAATTTTACAGGTCAGATTCTCCATGGTGCTTGAGCAAAGTTGGGGCTACAGGGAAGAGCAAACAGCCAGCTCATACAAGAGCTGCCAATGTGCTACTTCCCTTTATCTGCCCAGAATAAATATCCTCCTCATCCTTGTCATGGCAAGAGAGGTCTCTCAGCACAACACAGCCTCTCTCCACGTGGATTTTAGAGGAATGACAGTTCACAGGGGCAACAGTACTGCCTCGATCAGCAACATTTTTTAACAGACCTGAGTCCCGCAGTGAGATAAACAACTGTACAAACAGTAGCAGAAGAGGACAGCTTCATTAGTGGTTATCAGGGTTCTACCCTCTTGAGAGCTCCTTCCCACACACATAGGTCCCCACTTCTCATTCAGAAGTACTCTCAAGTTACCTCGTGCCCAAACACTGTAATTGTATGTAAAGGTACCAAAGTACTAAAGTTCCAGTGAGTCAACCTCACAGCAAAGGTATACAAAACCATGACCACTCACTGTCCCTGGCCACATCACATTAGATCTGCACCTTGCTAGCAGCAATCATTTCAACCAAATGGTGCATGCATTTCAACAGTAACTATGAACTCAAATATGAAATGATGTACTGACTCATCCCACCTAAGACACCTAAGATGACTGCAACCAGAGTAAAGTCTCCCTATTGCACGGCCATAGACAAGACATCTGCAGACTTTACAGCCCTGAGAACACACCAGAGCCCTTGGGCATCAGCGTTTTTATTTTCAACTGTGCAGCTATGAGCCTTTGCCATAAGGAGAAGCCCAGCTCTCCCTGGTGTAGACAGACAAGCAACACTGACACACAGATAGATAAATGCTAGAAAGGACACAGGATCTGCTTCATCTTATCTGGGGCAATCTTTCAGCCATATAATGAAATAAAAATCTCTTGGGGACCTTAGATCAAAATGTTTTTTGGTCTAGTAATGACGTCTCCCCCTCCAGGCTCCATGTGGGTTGTGGGTTTAATCTCATCTTCCTGCAAAGACACCGGGAAGAGCGGGGTCACCCTTGATTCCATTGGCTGCTCCACAGCTGTGGGCTTCAGGCAAAGCTGCATTCAGCTGTGTATGCCTATTAGGTCTCTACTGATGGAAAGTGGAACACACAACTAAGGTAATTTAACCTACAGCAAGGTAATTCGCTACCAGTATTACCCCCCACCCCCTTCCACTGCCCCAAATGCATGATTGACAAGTGCCCAGCCTTTTCCCAACAAAAGGGCAATTATATGCCTATCACCTTTACCCCTAACTCCATATGAACTCTGGAAATGTCTGTACCTCATTCTAAGCTTACTGATATTGCTGTGAATAGGGATGGCTTCCACAGAGGAAACTACCATGCTAATACTGGAAAGCAGGATTGTGATCTGAACTGGGCACCTGTTACATAATGCAATTTTCTGAAATTAGATTTAACTTTCTGGACGTTTTTTCTGATGGCGCCGATTCAAAAGCATGAAGCTCAACATGCCAACACGTATGAGAAGGAGGCCTCTCCTCCATTCCCCTCTGTCCTCAGTCTGCTTCCTTGCAGGGCATTTATGTAAGATAAACACTAAATAGCTCCCTTAGTTGCAGTAACCTAAGACATAAAAAGCAGGAAAGTTCCCCTCATCCCTAGATTTTCTCAGTGAGGTGTCACCTTTTATCACTTCTGTATACTACTTTTCAGAGCAGATATTTCTTTAAAGTACTCCCTGTCCCTGCCCACAAAGGAGAAAATAACATCTTCAGCTATGAAAGTATCTAGGTTCCCTTTTCAGAGTCAGGATGTGATACAGAAGATTATCAAATCCTACACATACAGCTATTCTTTACTCCACAAGTTTTCCATTCTCTACTTCTTACATTCAAATTGAGTCATGTAAGCCTGATGTGCAGTTACATATCTGTCCCTCCTCATAAGGGTTGACAGCAATTTTGTGAAAACAGGTTGGAGAAGTCAACTACACACCCTCCTTCCCACTAGAGGCAAAGTACAGTGTCTCACACCTGTCAAGACACTGAATTAATTTATTTCTAATAATTGCAAGCTTTCACTAGATTTCCTCCATAATTCTTAATCAGGCATTTATATGTGGTGTTACCAGCGACAGAGGTAGTTGCTCAGCTCTCACTGTTGGTTCACTGCCAGGAATCCACAGATCACGCAAGTTGGGAAGGTGGTATATGTTAAGAAGTGGCAGGAAAGGGAGGGAAATCAGAGTTTGACTGTGTGCATTTTTAACATACAAATGCTAGGAGAGAACCCAAACTTCACGTCCCACCCCTTCTTGCTCTACCAAGGCTGAGAAGCAGATCATGACAGTGGTTACCTGACCTGCATGCTTTCCACAGCAACACCTTTCCAAACATTCAAGTTATAGGGCTGAGCTTCCTGTCCATGACCCAAAGCTCTTTTGGGTCACTAACATGATGTCACTGATGTCATCACTGCAATTATCAACCCTGAAGAACAACATTATGATTGTTTCCCCAGTTCACATTCACAATACAGTTGTTCCAGCAGGCTTAAAAATGAGTGGAGAGGGCAAGGTAGGTTTCTCCACTCAGTAGATTTTTGCTCCAATCTAATTAAAACCACTCAGAAATTCACTGAAGTTCCTTGAGAACTGCACATGTCCCATGCTTTAAAATAAGCTCTAAAAGCAAACAGCTCTTTTTTTTTTAAATTTTTTAAAGGCACTCCCCAAATGGAGAGGTTTCCTCAGAAGTTTCTTACTATACCAAAGCTGCTGAACCAGAAAAGTTGAGCTGCTTCTGAATTATCTTGGTTTTGTTACTATTGCTAATGGTTTGTTTTTTTTTTTCTTCATCTGAAAACTAACAAGGAAAGTCACTGTTGGTTCTCTGACATGCAGAGAAGTGACAGTACAGCTCACTGGAAACAGTCAGCTTTGGTCACTTTGGTCTGAAACTGGGTCAGAGATGCCAGCTCATGGTAATACCCGAGGAATATGCATGTAATATCAGGGTTTCAGAGGCTGAGGACAAGATAACCCTTTTCTTGCAGACAGAACTCAGGTAATACAGCTCTAACAAGTCTGAGAAAAGGCAGCTTCGTCACAACAAAACCTATGTTTTATATACAATTTTTCAAAAAGGCCTCGTTTTTGGGAGAAGTGTCAGGGAATCTATGCAAACAGGCAAGCCCCACACTGCTCCACCACCTAAACCCAAATGCAAGCCACGACCAGGAGACTGCCACTGCTGTGCATTATGTTGATGCTTGCAGGAGAATGTGCACCAATGGAAAGTCAATACAGCTCCAAATAGCATTAAGACTACTGGACAAATTCGGTGGGAAAGACTAAAGACAGCAAATGCATTATGCTTTTTACTCCATCCCTGATACTGAAAACACACCTTTTCACCGCTGAGAGTCACTTCAACATGGGGAACTGCAGCAGAGCATGGCACACACAAAAAGCTTGTGACCATGTCACAAAGATTCTTACCATCAAACAAGTGCTAAAGGATCCTCCGGACTGGCTAGCTATCGCATCACCAGCTTTCAAATTCAGACTTTCTCAGGAACTGTCCCTAAATGCCTCGAAAAAGGCTTGTCTCCAAAAACACTGCACCCTTAAGCTGTACAGCCAAGAACAAATTCCTTCAGGGTTGTAACAACCAATTAAGGGATGCAAAGCAATTACTTTTATATCCATACAAATGAAACTCCTCCAATGCAATTAACTATCCCTTATCATCCGCTCTTGAATTTGTGGAAATCATATGCTGAACACTCTCTCCTCCCTCAACTTTTCCACAATTTTAATCAGTTTGCTTTACCCAATGTAATGAAACCTACCTATTCAAGAGAAATAGTAGATGTCTGCACGTTATCTGAATATTTTTAAATGTCTTTTTTAATTTTAAATAAAATTTCATTTGAGATTTTGCAGCTTTCATTTCTATTAATAAATTATCATTTCTTCTTTATAAGTGATGAGCTAGTATGTCATGTAATTTTTTTCCTCTAAATAGACCAAGACTTTGATCTAATGCAAGCTCTTGCTGGGAGTAGAGAGACTTTCTGTCTAATTTAGTTATGAAAAATATTCAATTAAACTTGGGAGTTTAATTCATTTAGTTATGAAAATTAAATGAGCTCAATAAGGTACATTTGATTTGCCTTGAGAAAAAAAAAAAAAAACAAAAGAAAAAGGAGCGAAGAATCTCTGAAAGGGGAACAAATAAGAATGGGAAACAAAAGTAACTCTTTCTGCTCATGTTGAAAGGTGGATAACATGACAAACCTGAGTTTCGTGTGCCCATATAAAACATAGCGACAACGAGTTCATGCAAAATTTATATCCAGAAGACACATGAGTAGCTGATATTAACATCCTAATTGTCTCCTGGGTAACAAAAACCCCTTAGGTCATAATTGAGTCCATCCCAGTCAAGGGACAATCTGAGTCCCTATATCACGAAGACGCCATCCACACACAATTCTTCTCCATCTCCATTCGAGGAAAAACATTTGAATTATTTTTCAAAGCCAGAACAGAGTAACACGGATCTCTCCAAGAGAAGCCTCCTTCAAGTTTTCCATCCACCACTTACCATTTTTGCAGATAGGACAGCACTGATCAGGCTCATACACCGGATCCACACACTCGGTCTGGGGACAGGCTGAAACTGTGCACAGCACTTCACCATTGGCTTCGCAGCGACACCTTTCACACGGAGAAACCTGAAACACAAATCCAGTCACCTTTTAACTCCTTCACTTAATGCACTCCTTCTCACGTGCACTGTTTCCTTCACATCTTTTTCCTCCCCACTTTAAAACAAATGGGTTTTGTGGTCTGAATAATGCAAACAGCAAGACTGGGCTCCTGCAAAATGAGAGAACCACAGCAGAAAAAACCCCTATGCTCTGAAACTATGCATCTAAGAAAGTCAAACAGATCTTGAAAACAAGAACATCACACACTTTTAATACAAATAAAACAAAAATTTCCCAACTGCATTTCTAATGAACTTCCAGAAAATTAAACTCATAATCTAGCTTAGAGGTTCAAAAAATAAATCAGAAAATAATATTATAATTAAAGAAGAAAAGTTTTGCTAAATGAAGTATGAAACTTCTTTTAATGGAAATTAAATCCTTCCCCCCCACCACCCCTTAAAGCATTTTGGTAGGAGGAAGTTGTATTTTATGGAAAATTATATTTTTCAAAGAGAAAACAGGAAGAAAACATTGGTTTTGAATTCAGATATTTCCCAGAGTTAATTGTATTTGGGCAATTTTTCTAATACTTGTAACTTTCTGAAAATAAATTGCAATTCAAAGAAAGGCAAATAAATGAAGCAAAATATAGGTAATCCTTTTTACCCAGTGAAGTGTTACAGGTTTTAAAGAACTCTAACAGAATTGGAATACCACAAGATAATTACTTGAATGACCTACTTCAAAGAAATTAATTCCAAAAAACAGTATCAACGTTCTGTTTAGTAAAAAATGGACTTTGAAATGTCTGTATTTGCCACATGTACAATTCCAGGTGCCCTCTTCAGCATTCCTGACAAGGCACAGCATACTGGATTGCTGACATCCTCCTACCACGCAAGCAGCTGGAGGCAGAGGGAAGCAAGGATGCTGAAGAGCAATAAATGGTGTACTGTAAACCTCATTGCTGCACTCCATGAAACCACATGGGCATCCATGCTCAGAACACAGGATGAAAATGCAGCTGAGTGTTATTATTAGTGATCCTCTAAATCTATAATCTGTGCAGATTATTGGTTTACTTAAGGAGGAGGTTGCTCTTTTCATAGACCCTTTCTCATTCCAGATGCCAGCTGATGCAAAAAACCACCCATTGCATTTCTCCAATAAAAGCAGAAAAAAACCTCAAATCTGGGAAAAAAGGGAAAGAGAACAATTATTTTCTGTGAAGAATCACCCAGATGTCTAACTTGCAGATCATCTGTTTCTTCTCCCTAATTTTTAGGCAGCCCATGACATTTTTTCCTCAAATCCATTCTCTGCTTGTTTGCCTCTCACATCCTTCTCACTTCCAAAGTTCAAACATGCTGCTGCTTGCACAGCATCATCTCCAACTAAATGCTCATTCATGCTTTGCTACTTCCCTTACCACCTGCCAGGGCTGTTATTTGCTTATGCACTCACATATCTTTCATTCACTCCCCTCTGTTCAGAAAGCTTAAATAGGGTCTCTTGCTGTGTTGCTTTCTGATTTTATTACTATAATTTATTTTGAGCTTCCTTTGCTAGCTACTCACTTTGTGTTTTCTCTTTGCTTTACACTCTACCAAGGATGATACCACAACACACATTTATAAAATCCTACAAGGAGTCTGACATCCCAGTACTGAAGATCTTTATTAAAGACTTTGGGACAAGAACTTAGTCCTGTAATTGTTTATAAACTGCCACATTCACTTCCAGAGCTGACATGTCAGCAAATGAGGAGGTTTCTGATCCAGTGCTCAGAGTTAAAAGGCTCAAGTATCCCAGGTAATGAACTGCACCACACGTGAAGTTTTGAGTGCCAACAAATCTGAGCTCCTAAGTATTGCCAAGCCAGTAATAAGAATCTTTCCTTATGGAGTTATATCCAGAAACCATACTTATTAAGTTATGAAAACACGCCATTTAGGGAGGACTGATTTTTATTTTTTTGAATTATTTTTAAGGAATCCTACTTCATCCAAGATACCAGAACTCAATTGCAAGGATCTGGGTCGACAAGGCAAACCTTTATTTTCAAACAGTTCTAACGCTTCTTGCCATGACTTGGAAAACATGCAAATTTGTCAACCCTCAAAGTTCAATGAGACCAGTAACTACAGCAACAGATATTTCTTCTCCCAGAAGACTGCTTAGTAGCTCTGCCATTCAATACTAGAAGTGGTGTAAAAACTAGAGTGTCTCATCAGGAAGCAAAGCAGCACACAGATGTTATTCCTAAAATCTTTCATCTGTAAAATTTAAACATATTCTAATTAAACAGGTTTACTAGAATTCCAAATTTGACAGAAGTCTAAAACTCTTAGAAAAAGAAGCCATTTAATGTAGCACTTAAAATACTGTTGATTAACAAAACCAATCTAATCTTTATCTAATAATGATGACTCATGATACACACTTCTGTCCTACACAGCACATACATCTGAGGACTACATCTTTCACAAAGAGAGTACATTATGCTAATGTGATACTGCAGTAATCAATACACTTCCAGTCTCACAGATCATGAGATTTCAGGGCAATACTTATAGTATGCCCTTGGTAAGTATTGTCATCTGTACAACCCAACAATACAAGTAATGGTAGCACAGATAAGGAAGGTCTCCACATGCTTATTTCTACAAAGCTCTTTTCAGGCATATAAATAAACCACAGTGGTTGCTAAAATGGTATCAGTGTCAACAGTTATCTGTTCACCTTTGGACAAAACAGTGCATTGCTTTTTATACATCATCAGGATGCAGCAGGAACTATAGAAAACCCCCACTCCTTTCAGCACTTTAATGGCAGCTTAATACATGGAGATAAAATCATCACTAGAGAGAAAGATGGTGAATAGTGTGTAAAAAAAAAAAAAGGCAGTAAGAAAACAAGAAAGACAGTAAGAAAAAGGACAGTAAGAAAACAAGAAAAAAGAAAGACAGTAAGATAACAGCAGCTAAATAAATCAGAAAGAAAAGGCACATTTGGTCTTCCATTTGCTCTCTTCTACTCATACAATGTAAGCGCCTTTCCTGCAGCACAGTTCTAGTGACAGTAAATGCAACCAGCATCCCATTTGTTCATCTGGGAAACGACCAGCCCGGCAGCAGTCACGCTCAGCACATCTGACACAACCAGGCCAGACTGGAAATAATACCACCTATCAACCTCTCTCGGGAGAGTAGCGATACCACATCTCTGTGGTCTGCAGATTATTAACTCTAAAGCAACAGTAGCTCTACCTATGCAAAAAAGACAGGAAGACGAGGCACAGAAGTCTTATGCATTCACCAGGCAGGCAGCAATAAAAACTATAGAAATCAGAGTACAGATGGAAAAAACAAATGAACAAAAAACTCTTAAGAACTGTTTAAAGGGAAATTTATGAGCAGAGGTATAAGCAGAGTCGCAGACATTGCAAAAGAGCAAACTATTGTGTAAACTGGTAAATTTCCCACTAGTGGCAGTGAAGAAAACTGTAGCTCAGTAAGAGTAGTAGGTTTATCCAGCAACTTAGTGTAAATTGTCATAATAAAGAAGTGACAAATCATTTTGTACCCACTGAAGTGCTATTCCAAAGTAATCTGAGTTTTCCCCTTTCTTTTTCCACAAGTCTAACTTCAAATAAAAAAACAAAAAGACACCAAAACCAAACCAACAAAAAGGTTGGAAAAAAATATATACAATCTATAATATTTGGTTCCTTGAGCCTTGAAAATATCTAAGATAAAAAAAACCAAACCAAACCAAACAAACAAACAAAAAAAACACACCACAAACCAAAATCCCCAAGTTATTTTCTTTTGTGCTAAAATTTTTATTATTACTTTTTTTGCCACTTACACAGCTCAGGAGAACGTGAATGGGGTTACACTGACAATAATAAACATACCAGCCATACTTTTACTTCTCTGTGCCTTCTAAATACCACAGATCTTTCAAAATCCATTTGGGTTTGTTGACTTCCAGATTTCCAGGTAACTCACCCACTAAAAAGTACAACTTGTGGTAGCAAGGAAATTCTAAAAGACAAATAAAGCAGTAACTTTCAAATATGTAGGTCTTTCCCAAACATTTCACTTCCAAAGATAATTTATGGCCCTTGTACGGCTATGACTTTATACATCAGCCTGCATTTTCAAATCTTACTTTAATACTGAAAAACGTCTGGTGGACAACGTGCTCAGAAACCTTCAAGAGCAGAACTTTATCCTCACTGCATTTCACCAGCTAAAGCTTTTGGTACCAGTCCTACTCACATGGATGCTGTGATTTCTCTGCCATTCTGCCTCACAATACCCACAGGGGACCAGAGTGGTGCTGATGGAAACAGCTTTATGAGACCTGATCTCTCCCCCACATCCAAGCTGTGTTTTGTGTTGACATCATGTCCTTTTTGAAAGCAGAAAAACACATACATCCATGTGCACACAAACAAAGCCTGCAGGACTGACTGAGAATCAAAGAAACACATCAAACCTCCCATTCCCTGGCATACTCAGTTTCTGACTCCAGTCAGAGCAATTTTTTGTCACATCAAGCCATATAGGAATTTTATATAAGCAAACTCCCAAATTTTTAAGCAAAATTACACATCTATACAGAAATGTTTTGCAGATAATGTCACTTAGAAGGTCATATTTTTCTTCCTTCAGTGATGTCCAGTATTCTTTGACACAAACAGCAGGTGCAGACACAAAGAAAAATCAGATCACTATCCATTTATAACTCCTTCCCTGACCTTAATCAAGAGACAGCATATTAGTAACCACTAAGACCATCAGCTTCAAATTCACAAAATGACCTCTGAAACTGTGTGCAATTGCTTGCATTTTGCAATTGCATTCACTGACTACAATCTGTACCTTATGTCACCAGACAACCCCTGTGATTACAGTGGCCTGGGCAAACAGCTGCATTTACAACTTGTGCTCACAATATTGGAAACAACACTGAAGCTCAACTAAAAATCAAAAACAAAGCAATAAGGGAACCAATGTGTCGTTTGAGGAAGGTATGAAGACAAGGACTGAAAGGTGAGTTTAAAAAGAAAGCTGAAAGCCAAAGTATTTTCAGAACATTTCTGTAAATGTCACTTTTCAGCACTCCCTTTTGACCAAGGCTGCCAGCCATTTCCAAACGTACCAGGGAGCCACAGTATCTTAAAATACTTCACAGCCATTAATACACCACCACCATATAAAAAGGCTAGGAAATGGAACTCTGTGTGAATGAAGGGTGGGCAGAAGGCTTTAAAACTCTGACCTACAGAGAATGTGTGAAGAAGCTTCATGTTTTGACCACCTCTTAACAATTAAGTTTGCTGGAAAAGGAAGGATCTCACAATACATCTCTGAAAAGGTCACACCAACTAGCTGCTGCTAAAGTAGCTGCTCCCTCTTCAGTAGAAAACTGCCGCCCTGAACTTGAATGCAATCCTTAGGGTGACATGGAAAAATGGAGGATGACACAATGTTTTCTGCCATGTTTTGAAATTCACTAGTGCTCTACACATCACTGACTAAAGAAAGCAATGGGAAACACTGTGATTTATTCTGGAAAAAGTTCTGCTCCTTTATTTATTTATTTTCCCATAACCTTGAAGAACATATGAAAGACATTATGAACCAAAGTTAAGTTTCCATAAACATGCAAATACCACAGAGAGTAGAGGTGGCAACTTTAGAGCCTTCACAAATATATTTTCTTTTTCTCCTTCCTGAAAATGGGCTCAGCTTTCAGAACTCTGAACTGGATTTTGGGCTCCCCTCAACATATTCAGCACAAAAATCTCTGGTGTGTTCAGAAATGGGTTTTGGACCAGCCCTGTATCTAACAGTCATTCATATAAACAAACTCACATGTCATTCTCACCGATCTTAACCACAAAAAAATGCTAGATGAAAAAAGGTAAGCAATCAGAAAATTGGCCCCAACTCCAGAACTTCTGAGTGTACTGTAATAAGCTGCATTTTCACTGATAATGACCTTGCACAATAATGCTAAAAAGGCCCTAGTCTAAGAGGATTTCCCTAAAGCTCTTCAAGTCCTTTTTTAAACTATCACTATAATTCAGACTGCAAAACACGCTCTTATTAAAAGAAGGCCCACAGTCATTCTCTGAAAGCAAACATTATGCAATCTTGGCAGCACCATTTAAATAGTTAAAAAGGAGAAATGACTTAAAAAAAAGCCATCATCACAGACTGATTACTAGAAATAGAAGTCAGCCTGTAAAACCCTGCTCAATCCCTGCAAGCTAGAAGTTTAACAGTTAACAGTTAAATAAAGAAACAAATGTATTGAAAATTTTCATAAAATACATAACACCGACTAGGATCCTTCCAAGTATCATTTTTTATTGTAAATACCAAAGGAATTAATAAATATCAGCCCTCTCATTTAAAAATGTTAGACTGTTAGAGAGCAATAAAGGTCATGTTTAAGGGGAATATTTTACAGCACTGCAGAAGCAGTATTAACATAAAAATGAAAAGGGGAAGGGGCAGGACCCAGAACACCCTCTGAGAAAGCAGATAAAGAACATAATACCACTTTAAACAAGAGAAGAACCCACAAAACTACTTTTGGCCTTACCATGAACTCCTCTAGGGTCTGATAGTTTTTGCCTCGGAACTCGCAGTAGTTCTTCCTCTCCTTGCACTGCGGGCAGCACTGCGTGGTGTCCACATGGATGCAGCGAGGGTGGAGTCTGGGGCACTCGGGCTGGATACATAGCGGGCCCTCCTCCGTGCAGAGGCAGGGGCAGGCAGAGGGGCCCGGCGCAAACTTCTCCCCGATGGCGTACACGAAGCCGCTCTCGTCCACGCAACCTTTCCCACGGTAGTCCGGATAGGCGTACTCCTCTGGAGGCTCGGGAGTGACACTCGCAACAGATGCTGGGAGAGACGAGTCTTCAGCCACCTGAGGTTCCTCGGGAGCAGCATCCCTTTGCTCTTGCACTTGAATGCTCCCAGATTTACTGCTTGTCACCTGGCTGTTCCAAGCCTGCTTTTGCTTAGTCCATGACTCCTTGTTCGAGTAGTTCCTGTTCCCTTTGCTCTTCCAATCCCTGCTACCCTCCTCCCTCCCGCTCCTGCCGATCTCATTCATTTTTCCTGGGCCTGTCTGGCTGTCCCTTGTAGACGTGTGATCCCTCTTTTCCTGGCTCGCCTTTATCTCCTGTTTGTCTTGAGCCTTGGCTAGTTTTTGCACGGGTATGGTGGAGCTACAGAGGGCAACCATGAGGCAGCAGGTTACAAGGAGAGAACTAGAGAGAGCTCCAATTGCCATTGCAGTAGAGCTGGGCATCACCTACTGCATCCCACAGGGGACACTGCATTCACATCGGAGGGAAGCGCTTCACAGATCCAGGGTCCCTAGGAAAAGAAGGATTAGGAACACTTCAGCTTCTACACTTCTCCCCCCCACCCCCTCGCACCTCGCCTCCACTGATGCAACATCTCAAACAATATGCAACCTGCCTCGGTAGTTTATGCAAAAGGCAAACAACAGCCTGGTGCTGCATCCCTACTCCTCCTCCCCCGCTCTGCCGAATCTTATAAATAGCAGGGCTCTTGGACACGGACCGGGCGTCTTCGGCTCCGAGAGAGCACACGCAAAACTCTGGAGAGTCAGCATTTGCAAAGGCAGGTGCAGGCAAAAATGGGAGGACTGGGGGGTTATTTTTCCTTTCAAATGGCAACACGTGAAGACGATGGACGCCCAATAAATTAAACGGAGCGCCCCGAAACTCAGCAGTGTCCGGAACAGAAATTACCCAATTAAGTGCTATTCCCTGACTGCACGCACGATGATTTTCATTAATCTCTGATTCAGTCTGAAGTATGCTGGTTTGAGTTTTGTTGAAATACCTACCAGTGAGCACATTTCTGTCACAGACAACTAAAACCAAGCATACTAAAGCGAGCAGAGACAAACCCCCTCCCTTCCGAACCACACACACCCCTCCTCATCTCCGTGTCTGAAAGGCAAGGCAGAGCCGCTCCGAGTTTCCGCAGCACAGGCTCATTTAACCCACATTCTCCCAGGAGTTCGGCAGCGCTCCCGACTCCTCTCCCTGAAACACTGCACGCCAAATCGGGGAAAAAAAAAAAAAAGGAAAAACCCAAAACAAACCCCAAACTACTCCGGCCACAACCAGCACTACCGCTCCAGCCTCCTGGCACAGCCCCACCTCCGCGGTACCGCTCTTCAAAGCCATGTCAAAGCCTCCCTCTCTGCCCGCTCGCCCGCCCGCCTCCCCGGCCTTCGGCAGCGGCACCGGGGGGCACCGCGCTCCGCCCGCCAGCGCTGCCCGGCCCGGCCCGGTCGCCGCGGAGAACCCGGGGAATCGCGACGCTCGCCCAAAGTTTCCGGAGGGCCGGGCAGCGCCACCCGACCCGCTCCCGGTGGGGCTGGGAGGGAGCCGGGCCAGCCCCTTCCCCAGCCCGGCCGCCTCTCCCGTGGCCCGGCGCGGCCCCTGCCTCCCTACCTGCGCTGGCGCCGGGCTCAGCCCCGCCGGCGACTCGGGGCGGGCAGCCTCGCCCCGCGCCCGGCTCCCATGGCGGGGCCGCGGGCGGGCGGCAGCGGCTGGTTGCTGCCCGCTCGCCTCGGCGGACCTGCCGAGCCCGTAGCGCAGCGCGGCGGCCACAGCCGGTCCGACCCCGCCGCCCCGGGGACGGGCTCCGCCGCGGGCCCCGCTGCTCTCACATGGCGGCCGTGCGCCCCCGTCCCTGGGGGCGGCGGGGCAGGACGGGGCGCTCCCTGCCTCTCTCTCTCCCTGCCTGCCTGCCAGCTGCCGGTGCGGGCCGGGCGCAGGGCGGGGACTCGCCGCTCGCCGGGGGGCGGCAGCGCTGCGCCCCTGCCCGCCCCTGCCGCCGCTAGCGGGGTGTGCGTGGGGGACGAGCTCGCTCCTGCCGCTGGGGCCCGCCGCGGCTGTCGGGGGAAAAGGCGGGGCAAGGTGGGCTCGTGTGGGGGGGTCGGTCTCTTACGCCGGCGGGTGAAACTTTTGGCGGTGCTGGAGGCACCAGTTCGGGCTGCGGCGGGGGTGGGTGGGTGCTCTCCCCGCGGTGAGAGTCGCGCCGCCGCTGCCAGGCTGGCACCGCCGCACACACCTGCGCGCCCGCCCGGCTGAACAGCGCTGGGCCGGGACAGGTGAGCTGTGCCTGCCCGCCCGCCCGCGCCGCCGCATCATTATCGCACAGGACTCCGCTGTAGCGCTCTCCCGCTAGCCCGTCCTAGCAGCGAAGCGGTATACGTGGTTTATTAGTTGAGATACTTACGCTTTCAGGTGGCCGGTGAACACGCCTGTAATTGAATATAATTGCATTTTTCTGCTTTATGGTTTTTTGATACCAAAAAAAGAGGGACCGAATCGTCTGTTATGAAGATGACTGCTGAAATTCTGTTGGGACAGAAATGTAGAAGAAAAGCTAGAGGTGCTTTTGTTCAAGATCTGAACAAGGGCTTGGGTTGCAAAAGGTTATTTATCTATGTAGTTATTTATTTTTAAGCTGCATTAGGTGACATACGAGTATAATCTTCTCTGAGTTTTGCTTTACAGATGTTCCAGAGTAGTCCCAGCTGCACTAACCCTTTGCTGCCATAGCTCTTTAGCAGGTGGCTGTGCCCTACTTGTGACTACGGCTGGATTTCTCAATGTACTTGGCACTATAACTGAAATTTTTAGGCTAGGTAAAATTTTCAGGTGTGGGGTTTTTTTTGGTTTTTTGTTTTTGTTTTTTTCCCCCATTAGAACCGCAGCACTGCAATATGAGTACTCAGGAGAGCTATGAAAATCTGCTCAATATTAATATTTCACTGTTTAAGTACCTTCATGAGCGGCTGTTATTTGTGCAAACCTAGACACTTAAATATCTAGCCAGGAAGATGCAGGTGCTAAACTCTTTTGGCTGCTCGCTTATCGATATTAAAAACTATGAGTCCTGTCTAGTTTTCAAAAATATTTCTACTGACACCACTTCATATCTTCCAGTCAGATGTTTGTCAGCTAAATAATGCTTTAATTCACTGAAACTTCAAAATACAAGACTAAAGTTTTGAAGGATATGAGGTCAAATTTTTCCATACATTACACTAATAAAATGAAATTCCGTATTGCTATGGGGTTTCTAGACAAAGTCTTAAGGAGTTAAGGTAGACTTTTTTCATTACCTAACTAATAATCATTAGAAAGTACTTGCCTTCAAATTGTCGTATCATTACCTCTGAATAAATAATTGAATCTTTAGCTTGTCTAAACCCAGTAATTTTATGCCTTACATAGCTTAAACCCTGAGGTGAGCAGCTGATACACCACATCATTAATTCCAGAAGAACAACCTGAATGATGGACCTTACCTTACCACCTTGTTGCGGCTAGAGCAAGGCAGAAGGAAACAGGAGCCTTTGGAAGGCAATGCTATGTCAGGGATAATGAGCAGAGAGAAGCCAATTTATGATTCTGACATTTTCACATGTTCCCAGGTGAAATTGGTATGAAATCGGAGACCTTCTGCATCCAGGACTCTATAGGAGCTCTGCCTCTCCCATGTGTAGTTAGGTGGCACACAGATCAGCTGAGGTTTAAGGTTCAAGGTGCTGCTCTGTAACAAGAAGGGCAAAGCCTCAGAGCACTTTTGTAACAACAAACTGCAGCTCATCCTAGCCTACTGGGCAAAGTAAGAAGTCAATATCCTTTAGTTTTCTAAAAGATTTCTCATTTGAGTTCAGCCTCTGTTTATTTAGATTTGTAGGTATACTAAATGATGCATTGTACCCAACATTAAGACCCTTGCAAAACTGACATCTGACCACTTCGTTAATGTCATAGTATCAAATTGCAGTATTTTATAGTCTAAGTGGATAAACGGCAGATAGGTAAAAAATGTTTGATGTCTTCTTCAGTGTGAATTCTGAACTAGGAGGAGAGTGAATAACGAAAATCTGTTATCTGAAGGCAGCTGCCAGTGAGAGTTGTATACTTCTGGTATAATATGTGAGGTCTTGTTTATTCACAGCGCAAACATGGCTTAAAAACACAGCTCCAAGTTTCCCCGCTCTGCTCGCCTCCTAGTCAACAGCAGAAAGGACAACTGTGTGTCTGAATGAGAATCAAATTCTGCATCCTGTTCAAGACTCCCTTCTGCTGCGCCTTGTCTGCATGAGGAGAACTTGGTATTAGCTAAAAAAGAGCTGCAGTGTACACAAAACTGTATACTGATTTTAGCTTATTTTTACTAGGAATTAGCCTAATTTTACTAGGAAGCAGTTGAATGGAAAACAAAAAGGAACTCAGTAGCTGAAGTAAAAATGGTTCTGGGGAGGAATAGCTTAAGTTGAATAGGTGTAATGACCATTTCCATTAGGCCAGGCTCAAGACAGTGAGAGTGGACATCCATGCTGAAAATAGCTGAGTATTAGTCAGAAATACTTAATTAAACATCTAGTCCATGAGAATGGGGGGACTAAAATTTTGAGTGACCTTTTAAGAGTGACCTTTGTGTGAACAAGAAAAACTGTTGAACAAGCCAGGTGGGGGTCGGTCTCTTCTCCCGGACAATCAGCAGTAGGACAAGAGGGACGGGCTTAAGCTCTGCCAGGGAACGTTTAGGTTGGATATTAGAAACAAGTTCTTTACAGAGAGAGAGTGATCAGCATTGGAATGGCCTGCCCAGAGAGGTGGTAGATTCACCATCCCTGGAGGTTTTTAAGATGAGGCTGGATGTGGCACTGAGTGCCATGATCTAGTAATCACAGTGGGGTTGGATCAAAGGTTGGACTTGATGATCTCAGAGGTCTCTTCCAATCCAGCTAATTCTATGATTCTATGAACTCAAATGTAGGATTTTTTACCAAGTTAAAATTGGTTGTCTGACTGATTAATTACAATATAAACTCAAAACCTCACAGGCTGACACTTGATCTGGACATCTAAGAGCACTGAAGACAACCACTTTTAGCCTAACATAGGGATAAACTGAGTTCTGGGATATGCACATACTCTCCTCAGTGTAGGCACATAGCTCCCACAAACCAGGGAAATCACCTAACATGCATCCCTTCCCATGATCTCATGCAGGGATCATGCCCCATTTTTCCTATTTTATTGAAAGAAGTGTTCCCTGTCTTCAGTGAGGAGACAGGGAGGAAAAGAGGAGGAAGCCGCATGGCATGTTCCCCAGGGCAGGGGGAAGAGAAGAGGAGCTGTGGTGAAACTGGGGAGTGGCCAGGGGTATTTAGAAAACCCCACACAGCAGCAAGATTTGCTTTGGTGTATCTGCAGAGTTTCTGCAGAGTCCATGGAGAGGACAGGATGTGATTATGGTGAGCAATGCCCCAGGATGTGTGCTGCATGTGCCCATACTGGTGCAGTAGCTCTGAAATTCTGGAAGGTGAGGGGGGGAAGACATCCCCAAAGCATGACTACTCTGGGAAAAGGGTTAGTTGTGCCTTTTTATTTTGCTTCATTTCGTTATTCCTCCTGAAAGGAAGAGAGTTGTTATATGAAAGGTATTTTTTATTGTTGTGCTAAAGTAGCAGTTGTTCAGGCAGGTTCACATCACAGCCTTCAAAAGATAGCAATTTGTGCAGTAGTATTTGTCCAGCCATATAAAATAAGGCCTTCAAATAACAGTCAATCTGAAGACAGAAAGAAAGAGACAAAGCTGAAGTAGATATGACTCTAACAAATTGTATATTTGAAAGCTCAATTATAAACAAGGAATTTAAACAAGTCTTAAAAAAAAAAAAGCAAGCTTCCATAACTATTTTTAAACTAGGTTAGCTTTCATCTTTTTATTTTTATTTATTTCTTCTGTTTTCTTTATGCCACTTGTCAAAGGACACTGAAGATGTTTTACAGTTCTCTTTTTTCACTTATCTGATTCCTCTTTAGTTGACTGATAAGTAATTATTGAAGAAATATTACACAGTATTACACAATCTGTACTTTCAGTTCTCTTCACTATTATTTTTAAATTATTTAGTTTTTTACAAATACTGATATAGCATTTTTTCTACTTTTCATGCGTGAAAACGAAACTTAAAAAACCTTCTGTCACTTAAAGTTTAGGATCTTCAGTACAAGGACTCTCGTTACACTTCTGTAAATCGCAGTTTGCATGCTGGGAAATAAATAATGAATTTTGTTCTGAGTTTTGCTTATTACTTGTAATACAAAAAAATCTCTGTAGACCAAGGGGAGATTTGAACTTTAGATGTCATAACGTTGTGAAACATCTTTTAAACCAGATTTTTGCTGCTACTGATTTATGTTAGAGGAACTCCTCCTTTAACTGAATATTTCCCTTATTATTAAACAAAATATAATGCTGTGCTGCTTTTGACTTTTGGGTGGAGTTAATTTTCTTCACAGTAGCTGATATGGGACCATGTTTTGGATTTGTGCTGACAACAGTGTTGATAATTCAGGGAAGTTTTCCTTATAACTGCACAGTGCTTGCACAGAGCCAAGACCTTTTCTAGTCCTTACCCCACCCCACCAGCAAGGAAGCATAGGGTGCACAAGAAGCTGGGAGGGGACACAGTCAGGTCAGCTGATCCCAACTGACCTAAAGGGTACTCCATACCATATGGCATCATGCTCAGCATACAAAGCTGGCAGAAAAATAGCAGAGTGAGAGGACACATTTGGAGTGATGGCATTTGTCTTCCCAAGTCACCATTATGTGATGGAGTCTTGCTTCTCTGGGAATGGCTGAACACCTGCCTACCCACTGGAAGTGATGAATCAATTCCGTGTTTTGCTTTGCTTGTGTGTGCTGCATTTGCTTTACCTATTGAAGTGTCTTTATCTCAACCCATGAGTTTTATCATTTTTACTCTTCTGATTCTTTTTTCTTATGCCACCAGGGAAGAGTGAACAAGTGACTGTGTGGGGTTAAGCCGATGTCTGGAGGTGAAGCAAAACAAATAGAAATAAAATACTTAATTTAATATAAAATATCTTAATTAAAGGTATCCGTAATGTGGCTTGTTTCAAAATGTTGGAAAGAAGACTAAGTTTCTTAAAAAAAGCTCTGAAAATCTCTCTCTTTGAGAAGATCAATTTCTCTGTCCTGCAAGTCTGTGGAGACTCAAGTGGACATATTTCACCACAGTAACAGTTCCCTTCTAGCTCCATGAAAGAGAGAGGGAAGTACAGGTTGCTTTTTTGTGTATGAGGTGCCTACAATTTCTACCACTTTTAATCACTTTTCTATTCTTACATGCCTATGGCATCTCTGATGATGGTTTTGCTAGAAAAATGTTATTACCATCTTAATCATAACACTTAAATAACACTAAAAATTGCACAGTGAAACCTTTGGAGAGTGAGGAAGATTCCGTTCAAGACCTGTACATATGGACTCATTCTGAGGAAAAAATAAATTTCCTGCTCACAACGCAGTATTTTGTGCTTGTAATTACACGACATGAGAGACATTCATAAATGAATTTTGATGCCCCTATTTTTACTACAATTTCAGTAGCCTGGAGAAAATGGATAATCACATCTCACAAAGTTTTCTGATATTTGTGCCTTTTTGCTCAAAAAGAGGTAACAAAACATTTTTATGGGTTCATACACATGGACGTGCACAAACAACATGAAACATTTAAATACACAATCCTTTGTATAAACAAGTCTTAATACTATACCTTGTGCAAAGCCAAGGGATGCACTACCACTTTTTTTTAGTTTTTACGTTGTCATTATGATGGAAAAGTGAACAAAGTATTTCTTAAGCTTGTGTTTAACTCTCTTCACATAGAATCTGAAATTCAGTTGAAAGTACGGATCAGTATTACTTTTTCTTTTATTACTTATAATTACATTTGTGGTTCATATAATATTTAAGTTTCTCTAGGTACATTTTTGTTTACAGTAAAGTTCTTCAATAAAGGTAATATTAACTATCAAAAGATTTATTAAAAAATTGGTTGCTGTGTTATTCTGCATTTTAAGTTAATAGATCTCATCCTTCCACTACTCTTTAATACTACTGGAGAAAAAACAACCCCCTAAAACCCAAACTCCAGCATTGCTCTCTCTTCAGTTCTCACAGGATTTCTTCGCTTTTATTGTATTAAAAATTGACCTAAACTTAATGAATAAATGGTATTGAAGAAAAAAAATTCTTATGTACCTTACAGGAAGATAGGGAAAAATAAAAGTTATTTTTGGCAAAATTGATTCAGCACTGTAACTCACACTAATATTTACTTCCATTCTCTAACTTTCTTTAAAACTTCAATAACAGGAATTTTACTGTTTAGTATTGGTTTTCCTTTAAATTATTTGAAAACATATGTATATGAAATAAAAGTATTTTAAACCACATTATTCTTATTCAAATACTTTGTTAATATTATTAGTGTGTAGTAAACACATTCATTATATGGTTGGTAATTATAAACTTTTGTCTTTTAGAAAGACAACTCCTTAAAAAATAGTGAAATTAGGTTTGCTAAGTCAAGAATTGGAAAGTTAAGGAATTCACAGTATCCGTGTAAAAGCCTGTCTTCTTCCCACAATTTATAGAATTAGAGTATAATCCTCAGGCATCTGACCCTGTAATATTAAAAACAAAACAAACCTTAACCCAAACAAAAACCAACTGTCTGCAGGCTCAGAGAACCATCTTGCCTCTTAAAAGATATTCTCCAAAACTTAGTGAGCATAAACCCCTATATACAAAGCCCTTAGTGATGTGCTTCCTAGAAAACATCTTAAAACTTTTCCTATTCTTTGCCTTCTTTTTCTCTCGTTATTACTATCCAGTTGGTAAAAGTTGAAGCTCTCGCAGTGACACTTCCTGCATAATGCATCCACATCTGATCCTGCAGCCCTCCTTACTCTTTGAACCTGCTGGCTAAGTTCAACCAAACTTGATGAAGGAATTGAATTCTGAAAATTTCACAAAAAGAGGTGGATTAATAGAGAAGAGCAACCTCGTAGTGGTTGTCCCCAAAGATGTGCTGTGACCTTGTGCCTTATTAACCACCAGTGACTCTGCATGAGACAGTACTCATAAAGGTGCCCAGGCTAAACTAGGCTCGTAGAGTGGAGGTAACAGATTTAAAAGCACTAATCCATAAGAAAATTCTACTAATTACGTTCAAATGCTTTTTGCTTTCCTGTCGTTACCCTTCCCTACACTACATTAGAAGTCCCTATGCCCCTTATCAGGTGTCTGTGATAAAGTATCAGGTAAACGGGGTATTATTTTGTTTGTCTTCTTAAAATAAAGGCCCAGTGAGGCCATTAAAATACTTCATATATATTTGATAGTGTCATCATTTTTAAAACTGAGCAAATTATTATTTGTAACATATTGGAAGTTTCATGAATTACAGAATCCCAAGTGGTCTGTCTTTAGATCTAATTACTGTAGATGATTACATTCAGGACCTTCTGCAATCACAGAGGCTGATGATAGAGTTTTCTCTCTAATGAAAAAGTTACGTGGCTCAGAAATCATGATTTAGGCTTCAGGCTGTCAGAGCAGAGCAAAGCCAAAAAAAGTCAGAGTAGACAGTCTTTGGGCTAGAACTTGAGTTGGGAAACAGAGAAGGATTATTTTGATGTGTTTGCACACAGGACCGAGACACCACAGATGCAACTAGGTGTCCACTGCAAAAATTGTCTGGTATCCCTAGAGATGCATATCCTTCAGTAACCAGGAAAGAAGGGAAAGGAGAGCAGAAACGAGTGGCCTGAAGTCATACAGCAGGTCAGTACCTGGACTGAGAAGTTTGTGTAAACCTCATGATTCTCTCTCCTCTTTTCAATTCACCATTTACTAGTCCATGTTGACTCTATTCTCTAGTAGAATATTGACTGGACTGTTGAATAGCTGGCATGCTAGGTCCCTCATACATGTACAAAAAATGTAGGTGTTCATCTGTTCAAAACACTTGGAGCCTTGTTCGCTTGTTACCACCAAGTCTTGATGTACTGATGTCCTTAGGTTGACAGTAGCAAGCAGGGTACTCAAGCACCATGGTAAAAGGTTTAACATGAAAGAAACAGAGGTATTCTGTAATTGTGATAACAAATGCCAGCTGGTCATGCCAATTGAGTTCACTATTTGTTGGAAGAAGATAACAGGGAACAACACAATGTCCCTTGCTACTAACAGTACTGCTTGAGAGTTATTACAGACAGGGCCTCGTAAGTAAATGACTTTTCAGATTGCGTCCTTGCAAAATCAGTGAAGAAAGTGACAACCTAGATGCTCACAAAAACTCCCCTGTGACACTAGTGACAGTGAATCAGGGACCAAACACCATACAGAGCTACAAATTTCTTCCCTCTCCTGACTGAGGACATTTAGCCCCATAGTCCTACCTTCCCAAATCACCAGGCTACTGGCAAGTAATGTCTCACTTAATACTGTTCTGCTTTATATGCAGGAAATATTTTCTTGGAGATGAGACCAAGACTCAGTCTTCAACACTGTCAATGCACAGAACTTCAGCAGGAAAAGGTAAGCAAACCCTTACCTATCCCTGGTCTACAGCTTCACTCAGAGCTTAGAAACAGATTGGATTCAAGATGTAATCTTAGAGGTCTTTTCCAAACTTAATGAGTCTATGATTCTATGCCTTTTCTTCTAATAATTCTATGAAATCTAACCATAACCAGAAAATATTCTCTAAGCACGACCCAAATAACTTTTCATGTGAACAGGGCCCTGTGCCCTAAGGTTACAGTCCCTACTGCTGCAAAACCTGTTCTTCTCTTGATTTTAGAACAAAAGCCAGAGACCAAGAACTGGCAAAAACACTGGCTAAAAATAAAAATAAAATAAAATAAAAATAAAAAAAAGGCATCTCGCTTTAGGGGTAAAATGGTTGTTGGAGATATATAAGGATATTAAACTGAATCAGCCATAAATTGGTTTGCCTGATTCAACCATACTTATCTTGGTAATCCTCACAGTGTTAAACTCTTACCTTCAAAGGCTTTCAAAATGCATCCTTCCTGCTCCTATTATTAAAATTAAAGCAGATTTAACATGATTACTGTTTCCTAAAGCAGATTCAGGCTGCTGAACCAATGTGGTAATTTCATAGGAAGCTAAAAGCTATAGCTCAGCTTCTCCCTAAGAATAGCACCAACAGTAGGGAAGAAGAAAAGAAAGATCAATGTCTCTGGTACCTTCAGGTCTCAGGAAGGACTTGGCTAGCTAGGACTTTTCACAGTCCTAACTGGCCAAGCAAATGACTACAATGACAAGGAGCTTGTTTGTCAAAGGTCCTCAGTCTACTCAGTCCTCAGGGTGATGGCTTGCTCTGAAAAATCATGGAATCAATCAACCTTCCTGGGTTCGAAGGGACCTTAAAGATCATCTAGTTCCAACCCTGCCTGCTGTAGGAAGGGACACCTGTCATGGAGGAATGAAAATAATTGAATATCATGGTTTGCTTTTTTCTTGTTTTATTTCACTTTAGGCTAAAAATAATTTTGACATTCCTGCATTTGAAAACAGTCTCAGAACTCCATGTAAAAAATATATTTCTGAAAAATTTTTTGCTTAGCAGTAACTTAACTGATACGTCAGTTTTGCAATACTCAAGGTTTATAACTCGGAACACGACAGAAAAAATGAAAATACTGGAAAAGAGTATTTCCCAAATATGTCCATCTCCCTCTTGAGAAATCATAAATAATGTGGAATTAATATGACACTAGAAATAAATTATTATCCAGGACTTCTGAAAATTTAGCTCTTAGCATGTCCTATAAATGACCTTGTTTTTTCACTTGGTTTCTAACCACAGTTCAGCCCCCATCATTATTTTCTCCAAAATAGCTATCTACTGAGAAAGTAATCTAGGTTTTGACATTGAAATGAGCTTTGTTTCACCAGCTGTTTGATTTCTGAAACTTGGGCAATTACAAGTCCTTTTGGCTCATGCCGTCTTTTGCCTTCCTTTTCTTACAAGGCTTTACTTAAATTTCTTTTTAGAACAGATTCAGAAACAGGTATTTATGTGCACATTTACAATTTTCATGTATGATTGGAAGAAATTCTTGATCTTTTATTCAAAAAAGTATTTTTTATTTTCCACCAGTAACTTCTACATAAAGACCATTCAAAGAATGGGGAACCTCAGTAATTCCCTAGCACTAAAGCTATTGTACCATTCATATTGTGCCTTATACTCTGAGTTTAATTTTCCTTCTGTATCTGATGGAAATCAATCACTTCCAATTGTCAAGCTTGTTTTGTTTGGTTTAGGGCTTTTTGTTGTTTGTTTGTTTGTTTGTTTAAATTAAGGAGAGTAACAGTTGATATGAGTTGTAACCACAAAAGTAGATACCCTTGCCACTACTCCATCAAACACTGGCTTGGGCCTTTGGAGAGATCCTTACATGGCAGCTTGCAACCACCCTAAGCAGTCATATTTCTCTCTGTAAATTAAATTTCTTTAAAAAGTCTCATTTTATCCTGAGGCTGAAATTCTGTTGCAGTAAATTCTGATCTACAGAGACATCTACTTCCCATTGAAGTTGATGAGAGCTGCAGGTGACCAGTGCCTCTATAGCTCAGCCCCCTAGGCTGGATTTCTCCCAGAGTATGAATATGTTATTAGTAAGAGTTAGCTATCTTTGGCTAAAAGCCTGGTGAAAAACACTTCTATGCTTTTCGCAGAAGTTGATTATGGCACAAACTTTCAGCTCTCCTTCTCAAAAGTTTTTGCTTATTTTAAAATGATTTTTTTTCAAGTGAAGCCTTAAGTAAGAAGTAAACATAAGAACAGGCTATCAGAACTTTTCTATTTTTTCAATTAAACATAACTGAATGAGATAAAGGGAAAAAAATCAAAACAAACCTTCTTCAGTCTCCAATGCTTTTTGTCTCAGTTGGGATTATTTTTCTTTAGAAAAATAGAGGTTGTAAATGGTTTTGGAAAAAGAAAATATCAAGCACACCTGAGGTTTTAAACAAACAGTTCCTGCTGTTAAACAAATCCACGGTGAATTGTAGATGGAAGAAAAATCCCTGAAGCAGAGGCAAATAATCCAGTAGTAGTTCACTGGATCTGTATCTAGGCTCTTGCTTTGGTACTAATGGGATTTCTTTGATAGGTTGACTCAGGCTTTTGATAGAAGCAAGATTTAGTGCGAATACATTCACAGCTTCCTTTGCTGCCTTAGCTCATATGTTTGGTTTCCAGGTTTCATGTCTACATTGCTTTTTAGAGTCTTTGCACAGATCACAGCTGTAATTTATTTCTGTGCTCTTTTGTGCTGCAGCGTTCAGATTACCCGAGAAAGAGCATCTCTGCTTTGATGTGTACCTGACAGAGATTAATTTGCCAGGAAGGTGGGTTCAAATTAAAGAATAACATTTTTCCCTTATTCTTAGCAACTCAAGGTTGCCAAACACACCACAGGATAAAAGAAGATGTGTGTGTATATATATTTCTCTTTTTACTTGCCAGCTGGCAGCTGGACGATCAAGAGTTATTGAATTATTAGAAACGTTTTCTTATTTGGTTGTTGAACTATGGAAAATGGGTTCCCCAATTCTTCTTCATCTTAAACTGAGGTTTGATTAGGTGATTCAAGAAGAAACCTGTTTCACATAATCCATCAAGTTCTTGTCTAGGGGAGTGGAATTGAGTGTTGTGCTAGTGTGAGGAACCCTCAGTTCCCAGGGTTAATTGATACAACTGCTGAAAAGGGCTGTCAAAGCCAAACAGTCAATTATATCAAGCCTGCAGGAGCCTGATGACAAGCCTCCGGTCAAATCTCCCAGCACAGATACATGCCATATTTTGTCAGCTGCACTGATGCTGCATCAAGGAGAGAAAGAACTAGTAATGCTGGCAAAGCTGGAGTGCTTTGCCCAACTTCCTGGAGCATCACGACTTGGATTTTTCATACTCAGAATAGAACTACCATAAGAAAATAATTATTTTACCTCTAGTCATCTAAGAAGAATCTGGGAAATAGACTTTAAAATGTTATCCCAAAATTACATATTTTAAACATTAGAACGAAACAAAAATTCCCAAACCCCACAAAAACTGAAACAAAAATCCTCTTCCTTCCTCTGATCTTTTCTCTCTGCACACAGTAAAGCCTCACTGGATAGGAAAATAAAAGATGTTTCAACTCAGCCTGTGGAATTGCTCTGGCAATGCAGGAAGCAACCTGCCTAGGAGAAAGGCAAGGAAGCGAGAAGACAGAGGATGAATGGGCAGGTTTCACTGGGAGGGTTGGGCTGGAACTTCAGCACCATCACACTGTGTTTGCAAAACTCCGTCATTTTTGACAGGTATGTAAATTCAGCTAAAAGTATGGTTAGAAAGTTTGCTGTACTAACCAAATCATCTGGTTTGCTGTCTCTACAGTTTTGTTTGAGATCATCACACTATGAAAGGTGGAATATGAAAGTATGTGTTCAGGAGGGAGAATACATCTGAGAAAGATTTCTGTGGTGTTTCTTTATTGCTGACATGTAAAAAGTAAAGTGATCTTCAATTCTTTTTAAGAAGTAGACAGTTGGATTTGGATCAATTAAATAATTCATATTAAATGTATTTGATGATGAAGGGCTGAATGACATTCCAGAACATCTGATTTTCATTCCCAAAAGCCATGCTTCAGTAACGCTCTCAGTGTTGCATTTTCATATTGTTCAGACCTGCATCTATAATTTATAGATCCCAACATCTCTCTACAAATCAAGGATTATTTGCTAAGGTGTGGAGAAAGAAATACATGAACGAAAGATCACCTAATGGGACTGACTCACTAGCAATTTCTAAGGGCAGTAAAGACTAAACATGAAGATTTCCTGCATCCTCTGCAATTGCCCCAACCCCCATGTAAAAATTATTCTACTGTCACCCAAATACCTTCTGATGAAAATCCCTGTGAAGCAGCTATACTTCCATGACTGCATTCACTCTGACTCAATCAATCAGAATTGTCTGCGAGAAACATCTTGTTAAAAGTCTTCATCCAGTAGAGTGCAGAACTCTAGTGTCAGACTTTCATTTGGGGCAGAAAAGAATTTCTTCAGTTTCTTGCTTTCACTTCTAGCTCAAGATTGACCATTTCTCCTTCACTATTATTCTTTAACTTAGTTGCAACATTGTTTTTATTCAGCTGCTTACCCAGATTTACTCCTGTGTGTGTATAAAGTAAGAATAGAATGAATCCTCCCATCTTCCCTCTTTTATACCATACACCCTTCTGCGCAGTATGCAAAATGTAGCATGAAAATTATGTGAGGCCATAATACATACATGATCGTATAAAGAGATGGAAAATGTGTTATAATGAGGAATAAATCATGCCTCACAAATTTCCTAAAATTATCAAAAAAAAAGAAGTCCATGGAAATACTGGAAAGAATGATCCATCTAGGGAAATAGACTAAATTGCAGTTTTCCATAAAAATTTAAGCGAAGTCATTCACCAGAAGGTGCTAAAAAATAAACTAATGTGGTACAGAAGAAAGATCTGCTTATGTATAGAAAACTAGCTAAAAGGAAGGAAACAGCATAGGCAGATGGGAGTGACAGCATTCCCTAGGGCCAGATCTTTTTTTTTTTTTTTTTCCACCATAATATGAGAGATCTGTGGAAGAGGTGAAAAAAGGAGTGACAACGTTTCATATAGTGTGACAAGCAACATTAAAACAAAGGGCAAACAACTGATGGACTCAACATGAGGTATATTATCATTTAGGAAAGACTCCTGAGGCACTGTTGGTAGGTATTCAAAAGCTACTCTACAAAACTCACTAGCAGTCAAAAAGAAAGAAAAAGAAATGTAAGGAACTGTTAGGATGAAACAGGAAACAAATATAGACTATCATGATGATACAGCATAAATTCATATCCCAAATGTTACTATGGTACCCAAAAGTACCATAAGGGCAAAATTGTATTTAGAGTTATTGAATGATTTATATTTCAGATGAAATAAACATCAAAGGCCACAAAAATTTTAACAGAGAAATTACTTTTGGGCACAAGAAACAAGGGGAAGGAGAAATCTGTTGGATAACCTAGGCCAATTAAAGGGCTGGGCAATCAACAACCATATGAAGTTTAACAAGGGCAAGTGCCTGGCCTGACACAACCCTGGGTGTTCATACAAACTGGGGAGCAAGAGGCTGGAGAGCAGCAGTACAGAAAGGAACCTGGGAGTCTTGGTCGATGGCAAGTTGAATATGAGTCAGCAGTGCCCTGGCAACCAGGAGGGCCAACCATGACCTTGGAGGCATCAGGCAAAGCATCGCCAGCATGTCAAGGGAGGGGATTGTCCCGCTCTGCTCTGCACTGGTGAGGCCTCGCCTTGAATATTGTGTGCAATTTTGGGCACCACAATTTAAGAAAGATATAAAGCTGTTGGAGAGTGTCCAAAGGAGGGCAACAAAGATGGTGAAGGGCCTTGAGGGAAAGGTGGCTGAGGGCACTTGGTCTGTTCAGCCTGGAGAAGAGGAGACTGAGGGGAGACCTTGTTGCATCCTCACAAGGGGAAGCAGAGGGGCAGGTACCAACCTCTTCACTCTTGTGACTAGTGACAGGACTCGAGGAAATGGCAGGAAGCTGAGTTGGGAGGTTTAGGTTGGATATCCGGAAAAGCCTTTTCACTCAGAGGGTCGTCAGGCACTGGAACAGGCTCCCCAGGGAAATGATCACAGCACCAAGCCTGTCTGAATTCAAGAAGCATTTGGACAACATTTTCAGGCACATGGTGTGATTCTTGGGGTGTCCTGTACAGGGCCAAGATTTGTACTGGGATGATCTTGGTGGGTTCCTTCCAACTCAACGTATTCTGATTCTGTGAACTGTAAACTATATGAGGAAGAAGTTCAGGGAACAATTTTTCAACACTTCTAGTGGTATAGAAAGTAGGGGTACCCAATGAAAAGTAAACAGGTCATAATCAAACTAACCCTCCTGATTTTTAATATTATATGTACTTAAATGGTGGGGTTTTTTTGTTGGTTTTTTTTTGGTTGTTTGTTGGTTTGGGTTTTTTTGATCAGAGTATTGACTTTAAAGAACAGTTAAAATTATGAAAGTAATGTCAAAACTATTAAATAGGATGGTCCAATGCAACCTCTGATTCAAAATGTCTCTAAACTGCAGACTGCCAAGAGCAAGAGTCAACACCATGAAAATTTTATTCCATTTTTAGCCTGTTTTTACACTTTTTCCCTAGCAATCTCTTACATGCTACTGTAAGAGAGAATAAAACAAAACTACAAATAGACCTCTGGCAGTTTTCTTAGGTAAACCTGTCTTGTGGGTTTGGGGATTACATGTAGTGTCTCATTTACTATATGTATTTATTTTTAAATTTTATTTATTAACATATTTTCTTCAAGTTTCACAGATTCAATGCACCTGGCTGCCAGTTTAATTTAAAATAAAAAAAAACAGCAACTTTTCTCTGCTTGATATTGCTTCCTTCTCACAACATTGAACTTTAGGATTTTACTCAGGTTTTTTAACAGAATGATAGCTCTAGACCAACGTTCTCTAAAAGAACACTGGCAACTTATATTAAATAGTTTTAATTCCCTCTAACTATTCCCCATTGTCCAACACATTTTCTGAGATCCCAGAAAACACCATTTCTTTCCTCATTGATTTTTTTCTTTACTATGAAACAAAGCATTGATTTTCTCCCTTCTGTCTTGTGTTTCTAATGATACGTAAATTAACACAGTTCGTTTGTATGCCACCTTAGCAGGACTCCTTGTCACACCAGCATCACCAATAATAGAATGTAGGACCCTCCACTTAATCAGCAAGCTGATAAATGCTGCACCAGTTGACGAGAGCAATGGTTGGATTGTTCTTCCTCTGTGCCCTTGGGCAAGATACTTAATCTAGCCTACCTTTTAGTTCTATGAGTACCCCATAGAGAAACCGTTTATCTATCCCATACATGTCTGAAGATGATTCAGATCCATTAGTGAATGTTACATGTGCTCAAATACCTCTTGCAGAGGCACAATACACAGTCCCATTATTTGGATTCAGAAGAGTGAACATATCACAGTTTCACTGGCACAACCTGTCTTGTCTCTGCAGTAATCAATACATTCTTGAAGCTGTACTATTCATCCTCTCTCGCACTTTACAGGTGCTATTCAGCATCACTAAATAAAATTTGATTTTACAGAATAAGCATGATGCTTAAACTCTTGAAAAGAATTTGTTACCACCTGTTTTGCTTCTTACAAATTTCTTGCAAGTTCCTTGCTCTGTAACAGCTGCTGAATAGACCAATATTGTCATTATGCCTTGCAGAATTGCAGAATATACTCATGTAGTGCATCTTTGCCTAATATTTCTGTGACTCCCCAATACAAAGTAATGCTGAACTAGCATTTATTCAATTGCTCCATTGTCTTTACCTCTTGAGGCATCTTGGGGTTTTTGAAGGGTTTTTTGTTTGTTTTATTTGGGCTTTTTTTTTTTCCTTCCATAATGTAAAATGATGCTGATGTATTCAGAAGAACCCCAATTTGAGGGGTTTTGAAACAGTGATAAAGAGTACCCATGGCTCAGGCATTTGGCAATAAAATAAGGACCTTTTATATCTCAGGACAGTGCTCCTCAGACTAAGAACTCAGAACTGAGAGGTGAAAGAAGTGTTCCCAATAATCAAAGTGCTATTTCTGCCATTATGCACCTTGCCAAAATACCTTGGAAATACATCAGCAAACAGGACCTCTGTGAAGCACCACTGACCTGAAACAGTTACTAAGCAAAATGCCAGCAGCAGGTTTTACAGACCAGACTCCAATAAGTAACTTACTTGAAATTGTCTGTTCTTAAAGTTAAATGTTTTTAGAGGTGTATTTTCCTTATGCTTATGTTGTGCTATGCTGCTGTGGCTGATGTTCATAAGCGTAGGGGTGAGAAAAGGATCCCATTGGTATGAATGAGATATGAAGAGAATAAAATGCTCTGTGTGATAGAAGAAAGCTTGCTAATCTATTTCTTTCACTGAATTCTGTGTCAATTCCAAAAGGAAAATATTTAAGTGAGTACAAGTAAACCACATTCATAAGAAATCAATGTTAGAAGTAGACTGATCCATTCATGCAAAGTTGCAACATAACACATGTTGTACATCCAGGTAGTAGCTTGTTTGTACTCTTCAAGGACAACTCTGCCAGTAAAATTGAGCATCAGAAGAAATGCTCACCACACAATAGAAAAACTACAGTGTAAATGAATCATTCATACTTGTCAGCATTTGCTGATTCTGTGGATTGTCTCCTGAGCCTGAAATGTGTTCTTAAAGAAATGAAATCTTCAATGCTGCACTCTGATTGACAGACAGCACATTATCTTTTTTTTCCAAGCAATAATAAAAAAAAAAGTGCTTAGAGCTCACTAGCCACAAGTACTTATTAAACAACTAATGAAAAAAGGCAGGCCTAAAATTGAAAGAATCTCACTTACAGGCAAGTGTTGCAGAGAGATGTGTGATCTTCAGAGGTACCTGCCATGCGGAAAGGAGGGGCAGCATGTAGTGAAATTCTTCTTGGGAGGAGAACCATCCAATTGGAAAACTGTTTATTTATTGAATTGCTTACGGCTGATACTGAACTGGAAAACTTTTACAGACCCCTTAATTTTTCATGAGTTTCTTTTTTTTTCAAAACCATGATAAAAAATATTGATAAACTGTTGTGAAACAGGTTGGAGATTAAATAAACCACCATTCACGTAAACCATCACTGACATTAACTGGCATCTTTAATTATAGTGTAGAAAAGATAGTAGGGACTCAACTGGCACCGAAAGTGTAATAACCTTCACATTTTGCACACCTCAGCTTCATCCAGCCAGAAGTACAGGGGGGAGTCGTGTAGTGACATGTTGATCTGTTATGCAGATTAAGAAGATTTTTACATATTAGTCTGAAATGTTGTACCAAGACTAAATTCCTATCAATATTTAATTAAAGGCAAGCCATATATGACTATTTTGTTAATAGGCCATGAAGCACCTCTTACAAGTGACTGGCTGCTGTGCATAAGCCTTACATTTCAAATGTTTGTAGCTACATAGAAAGCAGCTGTGTTGATGGAAATGTCTCAGCTATAAACAATGAAACTGTTTGAAAATATACCTACTTGTGCCTGCAATGAACAAAGAAACAGATCTTTACCTGTTTGCAGCAGCAAATAAACCATATCTGAGGACAGTAGTGTATAATCTAGATAGAGAGTTGTGGCTGCAATATTACAATGACAGAAGAAAAAATGCAGATAAGTAAAGAAAGTAATATTCCACATGTTAGCAAGCTTACCTAAGGAAGTCTCAGTCCTGGGAGTGGAGACAGTTCAGGCTAAATGATCTCCTCTGATCTCTCCCAAGCAAGAAGAGTTTTCCCCATTCATACTATGGGTAAACAACACACAATCACAACTTCAATCTGTTTAAAATTGAAAGCAGTCAATTAATTTAAAAGGAATGACATCCACTTGGAACAAACTTCTCAGGCTAAAGTGAGAGAATGATGTAACAGAGAGAAAGGATCAGATTAACATGGCAGAGCTTAATAATAAAGCGAGGAAGCCAGCTGCTGGGAAGCCAGCCTGTGAAAAAGGAAAGGATCAACACTTTTTCATCTGAAGAAAAAAAAAAAAAAAAGTTATGTAACACACTGCAGCAGCTTTGATTTTTTTTCCTCTTCCTGGCCAGAAAATCCCTATAGGGAGAAAAAGAAAAATCATAGTGAGCTTCATTCTGCTGTCCACAGGTAGGCAGACCAACAGAGTCTGAAACTGAGATCAGGTCATTAAAATAGGGCATAAATACTTGTGTATTTCAGTCTGCCTTGGAGGCTGTGTAACGCAGCACTTGGAATGTTTGAAGTCCAGTCACCTCCCTGGGGCTGTCCCATCTAAAACAGATTCACCCTAAAACTCTCTGTAATCTTTGATACCTGTATCTCAAGTCTACAATTATAATTTCTGTGTTTAAGCTTGCATGAAATGCTCAAAGAGCAATTTCATGACTGCTGTCTGCTGTGCGTGGTCAGAAAAGTCCCCCTGTTGCTATTGTCAGAGACTTTTGAACATCTTCATACCTTTTTTCACTTTGATTTTGTGTAAAGAGGTCAGAGCAAAGCTGCAGATTAGCATGGGAGCTCTAACAGAATGGTGTCTCCTTGAATTAGGTAGAGTGCATGTATTTGCATTAATGTTCAGTATAAAAGGCACACATCTTGCTATGTGAATGTGTTTGCAAAATCAAATAACTTCCATCTGACTGACAAACTCTATCCCAAAGAAAGTGCTCTGAATAACCCATTACATAAAAGGAAACAAAAGTGAAGCATATTAAAAGCAATGTATTTAAAGCTTGTTCATTTAAGAGACATCGGAACAAGAGCAGACATCTAATACTCTAGCTGTGTATCCAGTCAAAGGCATTTGTGCTTTAACGGCAGTAAACAATTTCAGGATGCTTTTGAAATGTCATTGATCGTGGTTTGTAGTCATCAGAACTGCAGCTGTCTTTTACTGCCTAGCTGGTGCTGGGAACTTGACTTCCTTCATTTACATTTTCATTTCAGGTGCCCACCCTGCAAATTCACTGGGTAGAAATTGTGTTCCATGCTTGGAACAGGAAGTTATAGCCATTTGAAGGCTTGAAGCAGACTAACCAAGTATTAACTATTTTTCTCCTTTAGTGGAGTAAAAAATTTGCATAATAGTGGAATTTATCAGTTATTGAGCTTTAGCTTAATGATAGTGGATTTTACAGTACAGCGCTTCCCACTTCTGGTAGCCTTAGAAGTCCCTGAGGAGGAAATGCTTATTTTCCTGATGTTTGTGATGAGTTTTCAGTCAGGGAGTTTGGAAGAAAAGCAGAAATGAAATAATTACCAAAGTCAACTTAGGTAGACAATAATTTTATTCTCTCTTGTTGTTTGAAGACTTCTGCTCTCTTAATATAGCATGCAACAGCAGGGCTAGTGATATTTAATGGATGGCCTGATCTATACCTATTGCAGAAAACAACAAAGCTACCCTTCACTTTTCAGTGCACAGGCACATGAAATAATACTATTTTCTTAACTTGCTAAAATTTCTAGCTACCAAGGAGAAAATCCCTGGATTTTCAATTGTTTATCTATACTTCTTGCATTCTCAAGGGTTTCAGACATTGGTGGGTAGTAAGAAAGTATTTTCTTATACTAAAAACAAAAATTGTGCCCTTTTTTTAAGCAGCATCACAGACAAATTGTGGCTTGAAGCCCAAGCCTCATAAAGGTGAACGTTTTTATTTCTTCTGAAGACCATTTTTTGCCTTGAGAATTAGGCATTTGTGAGAACTGCTTGCTAATGTTGCACAACAGATCAATACAGCACCTTCTGCAGCACATTTTGAAAGCATAAGGCTGGCTATGACTTCCAAAAAGATGATGATGGTGTTTAGTACCCAAATCCAAGCGCTATCTTCCCAAATGAAATATCCAATTCCTTCAGCTTTCTTTGAAGGTACTCTTCCCATGCTAGACACATATGTGTGACATAGCCCAAGAGTAAGAGTTGGATTTTTCAAAGCCATATGCTCATTTCCTGAAAACTTGGTGAGATGGGAGGACTTGGGGATTGTGTGTGTGAACCAAAACAATGTTGTTCTCCTCCCCATGTCCAAAAAAACCCCCAAACAGCCCAGCACTTCAGGCCATATGCAGCATATGAGTTGCCACTATAATCTTACTTGGCAAGATTTCTATGGATGCTACCTAAAATAAAACCAAAAAAATAAGCACAGCCTCAGCAGGCAAAGTCTTACACACAGCCTGGTTGCACAATCTGCTGTAGAGGAATATATACCCTGAAGAAATTCTTATACATTTATTCACTTTCAGCATTTTTCAGTTCATCTTCCTCTCTGAAATAGAAATTAACCCTGTGTAATCTTGTTCTCTACAGAGAAATTAATCCAGATTTGCTTTTACTACCCACTCCCCTGCAAATTTGCCACACAAAACCTGAGACAGCAAAGGAGGCCTTGCTTTGTGAAAAACATTGTTCTCCTGATGTCTAGCCAAAGAGTTGTTAAACTGAAGCACTGACAACTTATTTTGCTTGTCAGCAGGGCTCTGAAGTCACTGATGGAGAAGCTGTGTTTACCTCTTTTTGCTCTGTTGGGCAGAGAGCAGAGCACTGCTCACTGGTGTAGTTCACACAGGTTTTGGTATAGAGGGCATCTCCCTCTTCCCACACTTGCAGGACAACCTGGCTGCAATGTGTGGCAGAGGCATAAATTTTTCCTCTGCTGCCATCAGAGCTGGGTTATCAGACTTGCTCTTCCAGGAATCCCAGTTTGTCTTTATATTTTCAGTCTGTTTGTGGTATTAAACAAGCAGACTGGCCAGCGTCTCCACTGGCCCCTGAGGAGCTGAAGGGTGCCAACAATATCCTTGTGTGTCTTGGGCCTAGAGGAACAGAGAAAAGGACAGCTTAGCTCCTGGCTCCCAGCACAGCAAAGAACATGCACAATGAAATCAGGAGGTGTACTTTTCTAGAGCAACTGCGAAAATTCAGTGAACAAAAGCATTGTAAGAAGAACAGTTTTGCCTTTTTTATACAAGAAAAGAAAAAAAGTTTCTGTAAACAAATTTACCTTTTCCTTCTCATAAATCTAAACTTGATCTAATTTGTGTGGGTTTTAGTCTAGAGACAAGTCCTGCTCTCTAGAAAATGTGGCTTATTTGGCCAGGGTAAATTAGGTACAGGATAATCTGCATTCTCCAAGTGCTGAAATGCTTTGGCCTCCATTTAAACTAAACTAGAATATTCTCTCATGTTTGGAAGACTGAATGCTATATTTTGCTCTTATTTGTGCTTTCAAATTTAATATGCTCATGCTATTTGAACTGAAAACACTGTGATTCCTGAATTTCCATATTAAAAATCTGTACATATGATTTTTCTACATACATAAATATTATGAATACATGCATTAGAGACACGTATATATACAATTTTTTAAGATTAATTATTAAGACCTTTTTATTTCTTTAGTCATATAGAACATTCTTTCTCTAATGAGTGGTTTTGTGGAAAAAAAGTTTTAAATAATACAAATGAATATGTCCCAATTTCAAACTAACATAAGACTTGACCATTATTTTATTCTAAACTAGCTGTGTTGTAGCTGTATTTATGTATGTCGATTGACATCTGTGTAATCTGTTTTCGAAAACATAGATTGTGATTGTACCTATATTCCATCAATTACTACCAGAACACTGAGATAGATGACATTTCAGGTGGTGAAAGTCAGCACAGCACAGTTATATTTGTCCCCTGGTACAATGTATGGAAGCAAATCCCTTTCAGGACTTCCCAGTCAGGATTTCACCCAAATCCAAAAGTTTGTTTAAATTTCTTGGAGACAACGGATCTTCTCTGGTTCTTCTGCCTGTGCTCTCAGACTTTGCTAGAAATTAGGAATAAAGGATTTCTGTCTTGGCAGGTGCAAGCTCAAAGTACACATATATTTTCCCACTCTGTTCAGCAGTATTCAATACATGAATCATAGAATCATTAACGTTGGAAAAGACCTCTAAGATCATCGAGTCCAGCTGTTACAGCACCACTGTGTTCACCACTAAACCATGTCCCCAAGTGCCACGTCCACAAGACTTTTGAACACTATCAGGGATGATGATTACATCACTTCCCAGGGTAGCCTGTTCCAGAGCCTGACCACCTTTTCAGTGGACAGATTTTTCCCAGTATGTAATCTAAACCTCTTCTGGTGCAACTTCAGGCCATGTCCTATACCTTGAACATAGTATTACTTTAGCTGTCCCTGGTTTACATTTCCCCTTCCCTTCCATAGATTCTTACAACTGCGCCTGTGGTTCCTAGGCAATAAATTACAGTGCTGCATCCAAGGGAGGAAGTTTCCCCTCATGGTACTTCCTACCCAGGAAACACCCCTAGCTGATATTTCTGGCAATGGCTTCACATCAGACATCCCATATATAGCATGCCTCACTACAAAGGTATGTAACATAGGGCTTAGAGCTTAGGAAGGCCTAAGTTGAGACTTAAAAATGCTGATTGTTTAGCTAGTCCTGCCTGATGACTTCAGGGCAGCAGTTTTGCGAGCATTCAAAAGATGAAAAGGACATTTATAAATGTTTGATCCATAACTGTCTCTGGGGCGATCTGGCAAAGCCTACAGAGCTATGAGTTATATTTTTCTTATTTCTTCATTCTGTGATGGCAATCAAATGAACAAATGGTTGATTCTGCATAGCAATTGTGTGTAATAGAAAAAGATACTGATATTAACTGAGACCACTGATCTGTTAGTTCACCTGGAGGAAAGTGGTAAAAGTTCATCATGTGTCATTACCTATGGCAGTAGTCATTAAATAGTTTCTAATGACTATTGGCAGAAGGAATACAAAGAGAAGACAAATTCAAAACCAACAAGCTATTAATTTTTAAGGGCTGTGGTATTATCAAGACCTTTCAGTGAGTGAAAAAAAGTAGATCTAATTGATAACTCCAAATACATAATACTTTATTTATTTGGAGGCTGAGGAGCTTTATACACACACTCAACACTAGAGACCAAAACAAAGGTGGTGAATTGCTACAGGATGCAGTGGCATAAGGCTAGCAGGTCTGTGTAATTCTGATCTTTATGCATAAGCCTCAGCTCTTGGGCTATGCAGCTTGGATGCTCTGAGCTGCATGAGCTCTTGTTCTGTCACCCACCCCATGTCCTTCTTTACCGGCCCCCACCTTATTCTGTCCCCTTTCTTGTCATTCTTTCTGAGCTGGAAGTGAGCTGCACTGTACTGCCATAACAGAGCAACCCCTTCATTTGGGCCTAGCCTGCAAGGAATGAGGGAAGAGATTGATCCTGATAATGCTGCGTATCAGGGAAGCAAGCCAAGGTTTAAAGCAACAGCTGTCATGGCTGACCTGCCAGCCCAGGGCAACCATCTGTGACTGACCAGCTGCCACATACCCTGAGAACATGAACACAAAAACATGCTTCCCTGCTTTTGCTATACTGTCTCTCTCTCTTTTGTGTCTGTTTTGTCAAGTACAAGAAAATTACTTCTGTTCTCACAGAACTCAACTTGGAAAGTCAACAACACAACTTTTTTTTCAGCATTATTTTAAGCCTAGAAGACTGTTTATCAGCCCCTTTGGGCCAAGGGGGCTTGTTTAAGCTTCAGTAGTTGGTCTTGCTTTACTCCTAAGCCCAGTTTCAGAACTCACTGTGACTTGATTTTGATTTTGCCTTTCTTGTATTGTACTTTAAATGTTTCCAAAAGGGGATATGTGTTTTCTAGCATCTTCTGATGGAAAAAGTAAATTGAAAAATTTATACTCAAAGGCTGAGCCTTGTTGATTAATATTCCAGAAAAACAAGATTTTGTAATTTTAGCTCCCTACATCCTTTTTTCTTTTTTTTCTTTGAAATTAATTCCTAAATAGTTTCTAGAGTGTCAAGGAACAATCTGTTATGGAAAATGCAACCTCAACTTGCAGAAACACAGGAACTAGTTATATGAAAAATAAACCACATCACTTACCATAAACAGCTTCAGCAGCAATTAACTCACCTTTGCAGTTTGACTGCAAAGTATATGCTATACTAAGTTTGCCAGATAGGAGACCAAAACCATCTAATCTGGTTTTATGGTCAAGACCTCTTTTGAACTAAAGTTGCCCAAGTGGGGCATCTCTCATACTGACACCTACAACAGCTGTACTGACAGGACCTCACCTGGGGTTAGGACACCTTGATTTTGGTCTGGGCAGATTTGACTGATCCTGACTATTTTTTATCAGAGAAGGATTAAGGAATTATTTGATAATAATTTTTATGACCAGGACAAAACCTAGTGTATTAATCACATTATTAATGAAGTTATTGACACAACTTTCAGATGAATTTGGTATTAATTACTTACGTTTCTTCTTTTTCCTGTTTATTGCAAATAAGCTATTTCTAGAGGACCGTGGTGACTCAGAAAGATCCTGCTTTTGGTTTATCTTAATTTTCATATTTTCATAATCCTGTGTGTACTCTTTGATAAACCTTACCCAAGACAGTTTGCACTCTGTACCACAGATAGATTACCTTCCTAGTCAGACTATTTTTCAAACTCTAATGTTTATGCATTTGAAAAGAGACTGAATTAAAATAAAATAATAAATAGAGTTATTTTGATAAAGCCTTAATAGAAAGCTAAGACAATGTAAAACAAATGAGAGCTGTTAGAAATGAATTATTAGCATAGCAAGCTGAAAAGTTACTCAGCTAGTATGTGGGGGACATGATTTCAAATACCTGCTTATTTCATTTTCCCAGTGACTGTTCATGGTAAAGCAGTAATAGAAATGGCACTAGGGGTTGATTAATAAGACTTCTGAGAGGGTGAGAGCTCACATTCAACTCCCTGTTTTTAAAATATAAATTGCCTTTTCTTTTTGTTCCACACCTTGAATTAAAACAAATTCTTTAAGAAAACACATTGCCTGCAAGTTAGAATAGTTTTTCGTAAGTGAATGAAAACACTGAAATAAGTCACCTACAGCTCTATTTTTCCTAAAATCTGTCTGTGAGCATTTGCATCCATTATTGTACATGATTTTAACATTTATAACTATATTTTGGCCCAGTGTCCGTGCTGGTTACATGTATGTAGATGGGCCATAACCAGTTTGTTTTCTCCAGTAGTTTTGATAGAAACTTAAGAATTTTAAAGTTCTGTGAAAAGTGAGGATAGGAGACACTGTATTATATTTAGAGTAACTGCACTGTAAGCGTTTGTTGAAAATCTGAAAATTCAGCATATCATCAAGGTAGAATATGTTAGGAAAAAATACAGCCATAATCATCTAGATAATAAAATCAATGTGTTTTGACAAGAGGAATGCCTCATGGCACTATATTTGTTAGAAATACCAGCTAAAGCCATTTGCATACCTTCTGAATACAAGCGATCTAATTGTTGTAAAGTGGTAATAGAAACATGCCTGGAAATATACTTAGCATTCTTTACAGGGTTTAATCGAGATATAAGCATTTAACAGCAAATGTTTCTTCATATATACTGCATAATAATCACATACAAATATTGATATTTTCTCAAATATTATGTTCTATGTATATTATCTTCAAGGCCTTCAGAAGCTACTGTTATTCCAAAACATACCATTTTTCTTTGTGGGAATACATGACTAGGATTTTCTTCTTCTTGCCTAAGAGTCATGATCATAGCATTGGTAATTTCAGGAAACTATGAATACACTTCGTGCACTAAAATTGGATATGTCTTTATGTAAGTGTTTGGCATGTACAAATAACCTAGACATACTATTTTATCACAGGCTTCACTGGAAATTGTTAACTATCCAAGGACACTGTCAAACTGAACTTATATCCATTTCTGTAATTTTCTTTTGATAGAAATTCAGGCCTGTACTGCTCTGCCAACAATTACTAAAAGTACATAACTTGTAGAAGTAGCTCATTGCTGTAGAAGAAAACAAGAACCCTAGGGAAGACATGGATGTGTATTAAAATGAGATGAACATGTTCCTGCACATGTACTATTTATTAGACATCTGTATAGCAAACAATTTAATTGATCTGTTCAGAAAAATATTTACAGAGTGTGAGAGTGAGCTGGGACACTCAGCTCTCAGGCTCAGGTGCAAAGCTTCATTTAAATTTTATTTAATACAGAGGTATTCTTTTGTAGCTTCATAAATAACCTCTATTAAACATATTCTTTCCCTCTTTTGTTAATTATTACAGTTTTGAGGCTGACTTCTGTGCCTGAAGTTTTTGCTCTAGAATTATGGCTCCCATATTCCCCTGTGCTGGGATTATGCTGTTTCACTGTGCAGCCATGATGAGCAGAACTATTAATAGCTCTCTCCCTTGTGCTGCACTTACTGGGCAGCTTGTGAACAGCCAGAAGTGCAGCAACTCAGCACTACATGTCCTTCTGTTACAGCCTTTTACCATTTCTCTGTTAGTCAACATACTTGATTACGAGTTGCTTTTACTGTGCTCTTCCACATACCTAGTGCTTCATAAGAAGAGGCATGCCACTCTGAAGAACACCTGTGGAAATTCAAAGCCCCAGTCCCACATTTAGTTGCTATACCTATCTGTAGCAAAATGCTTATTTTACAAAAGAATTACTTCGTTTTTCTTGCCTGCAGCTGGGGCTGTTTCCAGGTACAGTCAGAACTGGCAATAAGCTCTCAGGAGCAGCTACACACCCAGGACCTTGTTCTTCCTGCAGTTCAGGCACCCTGCAAAGCCAGAGCCACCCCTGCTTTACTCAGGTAATGGATAGAAGCAGAGATGGGGAATAAAACGGCAGTCTTCCTCTAGTACTTCCCAGCAGCAATCATAACCTGTCTCAGATCCTCACATTGACAGGCAACATAGAAGACTCATCTGCTCTGGAGTTCCCTGGAACCTTACTGTCCAGAGCATTCTTGGCCCACTGCCATAGGACCCCTGAGCTTTGGTCATCCTGCCCAGCCCATCCTCTTTCTCCTCATGTGATTGTTGAAACTGTCGTGCAGCTAGAATTCTATGTTGCCTACCTGCCTAAAAACTCCTGAGCTGTATCTGCTGCTGACATGGGTCTCTCTGCATCTTCCCTTTTTGTTGTGCCAGCTCTGGCTTTGCAGGCCAGTGTACACCCATTTGTCTCAAGACAAAACATCGTGTCCCACATACACTGAGAGCTGAAATACAAGTTTTCAGTCTTTCTTCAAGTGAGCCTCAGCATGCAGCCTGCTGGTTCTCTAGCAGGAATAATAGTGCCAGAAAAGAGAGTTTACAAATCATTTTTTGGCATATTCTAAGTCCTACACCATCCACGAAGACACAGGAAGAAATTGGTAATTCCAGGTCTCAAAGCAGGCAGTAAATGATTCTGTGTTTTTGACTTACAAATGTGAGAAATGAGGCACCAGTGAATCAAACCAAACCAGACACCTTTTATAACTTATTTTGAATTAATATCCTTCTCTCCTTCCCCTCCTACTCATGTTAGGTTCTTACTGCTGTTCATTTACAATGTTCAGCATATAATGAATGTGAGTAGCTTCAGGAAAAGAGCTGATGCTACTCACTGAAGGAAGACTGTTCTTCACTTTGGGGAGAGAAAGGGATTTTGTGTGCGGGACTGTGTGGGAAAATTCAGGGGTGGTTTCAAGACTGTTAATATTTTTTTCCTGTTCTTATCCAAAGCTTTTCTATTCACAAGGGAAATATTCAATTAGGAAACTCCTATGGAGCAGAGGGGGAACTCAGCAGGTGAGGAGTCAAAATCTCTGCAATCAGCACTGATAAAGGGCTGTTATTTTGACAAACGGGATAAAAATAAAAAGCATAAAAGGCTGCAGCAGGAGGCCTGAAACAGACACTGAGCACTCTCCTTACTTAGTGAGGATGTGTTTGCCATGGTAAGTCATGCATGATGGTTGGAGGTGATATTCTCTGATTTGTTACTGTTTTTTTTCTTATTACCAATTACTGTAGTTTGAAATGTGTTAATGCTTTCAAGACTTTGAGTGCAGCATTTCGATTCACTTCACAGGCCTTCTGTGTTGGAAGAGCGACAAAGGGCTCTGTGTTTCAATGTCTGCTCAGGTCTAAAAGAGCGTACAAACCAGATAGAGAAGGTGCAGGCTCAGTTCAGCACACACTGAAGGATGTTTCATGGGCCTGATCTTTGTTTGACTGATGCATCAGGGGTCTACAGGACATCTTACCTGATATTTGACCCTCTACTGTATTTCAGAGCATGTAGGATGGCAAATGAGCTGCCCAAAGCTGTTTTCTGTGGCTCACTGAAGCATGATGACTGGGGAAGCACATGTTAAAAGGCCACACTCGGCAAGAGCATCACTTTGCAGCATTGACCCCACAACATGTAAACCTAGCCTAAAATTGTACATACCCTAGGAGTTTTTACAAACCAACTCAAACTAACACTGTATACACACAGACAGCAATGGAAGAAAGCCAAGAAGGTGGAGGTAGTGAGCTACATCTGAGACATTTGCAGCTATTAGCATACTGAAGTAAATTGGATTAATTTCTCAGGCAGAAGTTCTCAAAAGTTGAGTCTGGATAATTAAACAAAATGCAGATCCACCTTTATCCAGCTTTTTTAGGAAGGCTATATACTTCTAATGGCTAGGATATCAGAGTATCCTATAGCTGCATATCTTGCTTCACTTGTGCTATGCTGTGATGTCTGATAAACCTATTCAGCTCTCATTGTTGAGGTTTTTTATCTCTAAAGTAGGATTAAAATACTTGCTACCATCCCCTGAAGCACATGATGGATGTGTGCACCTCAGGACGGAGACAATGATGAATTGTCTTTGTGAGCCAATTTAGAACTCAAGCAGCTTCACGTGGACTTACTATGCTCAGTAACATCAGAGTAATATCAATACAAGCAAAGACTGTCCTAATCTGCAGAATCAAATTGTTTGGAAAACACTAGATTTTTCCAGTCAATGTGAATGCCTTTTAAAACTTCTCACGTACATTTTAATCCTAAAGAAGTTAGTCACATGTTGATACTAGTCTGCTTAGCAGGCTATGATACAATATTCATTACAAAGTGATCAAAACCAATCATACAGATATAATCTACTGTGGAGACAAAAGCCCTGAAAAACAGTAAGAGATTAGCAGCTCTGCTATATATGGAGTATGACGGTGACAAAAGCCAGCTAATTATTGCAGTTATGCCTCAATAATTTATAAAGTCGGTCATTTCCCTGAAAGATCTATAGATCTCTTTTGACTCCTCAAGGGAAGAACAGATGTATCATAAACAAGAGTCTAGATTCTCCACAAAGGGATTCAAATGCATGTTAATGCAGTCCTCCAGTCCTTTGAGAGAGTAACTGAAAATTTAGATGGCTGTTTGAATGAGCATCCTGAATTTTAGGATATGTCTCTGGGTTCCAAAAAGCTGACTATGAAAACAGAATCTTTTTTGTCTCAAAACAGTTTTCCCTAATCCACTAATATGGCATAGACAAAAATGATAATAACACCATATCATACAAATGTGGCCTGAAATTTTCAGATCTGTTTAGTGTTTAAATATCCAGATATTTCAGCCTGACCTTTCAGAAGGTCCTTTTTTCCTGAAAATGTCTATCCTTATTCTTCATATAAAAGTATAACTAGGTTTTTTATTTGTTTGTTTGTTTTTTAACTAAAAGAAATCACAAACTATTTCGAAGGGTAATGCAAAAGTAAGCCAGTCTATAACATCTCTAGGTTTAATATGATTACACAATTTCATTTCATACTAATCAGTCATCTTTGCTATCTTGGAAAGCAGGCAAGAATGTTCACTGAGCAGTTACCTACCTCAGCTTTTAGGAGAGTATTGAAACAATTAAAATCATATACCAGTGTAATATGTGTGCAGACATTCAGGTGAAAGCAGTTTGGGACATTAAAGTGTTATAAAACCCCAACAGGCAAAGGCATTAGATTTCAACAGTGTTTATCAGAGGGTTGCTTCCAGGCTACATCTGGTGCCAGATTAGGCTTTTTTTGTCTTGTGCCACTTGTGTGCCGTGGGCTGATAACTGTATGTGCGTGTGATACTCCAAAGAGACATCAGGGATGCAAAAAATGAGCATTTACATAATTTTCTACATGGAGTTAAGGCCCCTTGCAATGGTATGTGGTTTGTCGTGGGACTTCCCTCCTCCCCATCACTGCACTTCAGCATGATAAGGAAAGACCTCTCTGGCAGTTTATACTTCTCTTCACCCTAGAAGCAACATAGGTTTAGGTTGGAAAAGATGTTCAAGATCACTGAGGCCAGCTGTTAATCCAGCACTTCCAAGTCCACCACTAAACCACATGCCTCAGTGCTATGTCTATTGTTCTGACCCCATCACTTCCCTGGGCAGCCCGTTCCAATTCTTGACAACCCTTTCAGTTAAGAAATTTTTCCTGATATCCAGTCTAAACCTCATCATTACAGGCTGTTCACCACTGGAAAGGAATTTATTGCCTTTGGATGAAGACACTTTCTTTAAAGTTATGAAGTTTTCACCAAGTTCATTGACAAAATTCCACCAATTTGAACACAAGAAATTGTGGAACGCTATTTATAGACCAGTTTAAAATTGCCCTTTTCCAGCTACAAGTTTCCCTAGGAAATGGTGTTGTGGTTTAGGAATGGTACTACCCAATTTAATGTTTTGACTGAAACTCCAAACCATGCTGCCTCTTCCTCGTTCTCCCCCTTCCCTTCACTCCCACCTGCAATAGGATGGAGAGAGAAGTGAAGGCATAAAAGGTGAAGATTTCAGGTTGAGATAAGAACAATTTACTAGAAAAAGCAATGAAATAGGAAAATTAAGAGTAACAGCAACAATACTAATGACAGAGTGTACAAGAAATATTACTGTTCACTGTGTAAACCCTGAAAAATAGACAATACCTGACTGCAGCCACTCTACCTTGACTGGAAGGAACCTGTTCTCCTCAGAAGGGAGTCCCTTTCTCCAGCCCCCAGCAATGACATGAGGTGGTACAGGATAACCTCCAGGTCCTAGCCGTGCCCCTTCCTGGCTATTGCAAAGACTAACCCTGTCCTATCCAGAATCAGGGGAGATGGACGTCTTTCTATACTCTCATGGAAGCCTCCCCTTCTTTTCCCATAGCAGAGAGTAAGAAATAAAGTTCCTCTTTCAGTTGTCGTATCTAAGGTGTTACAAGAAAGAATACCTTTTTATCCTCTATGCTAAGAATATCATGTTTACATAAGAGAAAATAAGAATTTTAATTGTAAGTCTATTTTCCCACTAAGTCTAAGGGTATGTATACTATTTGTTGCTCAAAGAATTCAAGTGACAAAAAGACTTGTCATGATGGCTATGAGGAAGAGTATAAACTAATAAAATATGTGTGATGGGGGCAAGAATTTATGCTATCAAACAAAATATAGACATGAAGCTAGACAGATTGAAAATTCAGAAATGTAGCAATATATCCTGTTAGTAAAAGAATTCACTAAGAAAAGGACTTCAGGTTATGGAAATCACCCTGAGGTGAAATGAACATCCACAGATTTCCTTTTTTCAGCCCTGCTGCGGCTCTCCTTTGATAATTTATTCCCATCCAGTCTCTAGCGCATTGTGCCCAGTCATCCATACAAGCAAACATAAAGCAAATAAAAACCTATAATAAATTAATCACGCCATTTCTCCTGTCTGCAAGGAAGAAGAAAGGGGAGTAGCTGTTTTCTCTATTTCAAAACACTCGGGTGACAGCCACATAAGTATTTTAAAGTAAATAAGTGAAGTGTAGCTTCATTAAAGGAATGAAACTGTATTGAAGTGCAGGGGTGTGGTCCAGAACTTTCACTGCACACTAGGCAGAGTTTTATTCAAAGTTTGCTATAAGGAGCTTTTGCTACAGCTAGCACAGGCTTACACATTACTTCTTTTCTGTCGCAGTTAGCTGTCTCCTTTCTACCAAACACCATTAATAGCATTGATGTTCCACCAGTGAAAGAGGGTAAGTTGCTGGTCCCTAAGGACGCCGTTCTATCCCATACCCTGAAAACCAGCCTAGAGAAACAGAAAATGCAATTAGCACAAGCACAAAATAAAGTAATTTGTGTTTTTAGCATTATCACACTGAAAAAAAACCCCATAACCAAAACAGTGAAAACCAAACCAACACCAGTGAGAGAAGCAATTATAAAGGACCCCAAACAGTATTTGTCCCAAATATTCAACTGAGCAAATTTTTCAGTGCAGCACTAATGAGAGGACCGTTATGGTCAGGATTGTGCCTTCACCTGGTTTTCAGGCATGCAAAAGCTGTCTGTTTTATGACTGCAGCCTGCTTAGCCCCTGCAGACGGAGCAGGAACACCTCATTATCAGAGATGGGAGATTTGCAAGAGGGAATCTTGGAGGGGATACACCTAATTAGACAAGACTCTTCTCTCCCTCCATCATCAGAAAGTGAGAATGGACTCAAGGATTTCTACCACAGGCAATGTATCCTGAATGAAAAGCATCTAATGTGTATTTTATTGTAGTATTTTCTTCAGGAAATGCACACGAAAGCCATTGTTGGCAGCCAGTTGTGCCATTGCATAATCAAGGCCAGAAGCCCTGGGGGCCTGACAGTCAGTGACTTTCACAAAATCCCACTGTTTCACTGCAATTTAGAGAGGATTTTTGTTACTTTTGCACTGATTACTTTCCTAAGGAAAATCCCTTATAATTTTTCCATTGTTCATTATCTTGCTGTTTATTTTTTTTTCTAAACTTGGTTTAGAAAGTAGACATCATTTTAAATAATTCAATTACTCCTATTTCTGTGCAGTTTGCCTTAAACTCCCTGTTTTTATGCCCAGAGCTATGCTCAGGGCAAGAGAAAACTTCTAATTATTTAGACAGTTTTGCTCTTTAATTATAGAAGATCTTTGGCTAGAATGACATTTTCAAGCAACGAGGAGAGGCTTGTTAAAGAAAGATAACAAAACCCCCAGTAAAAGCCAAAAGTCTGAAATCTTTATGTATTCCTTGTTCTGATATAATGCTACCCATTATGATAGTGTTGAAACAGGTTTAAAGCCTGGGGGGTGGGAGGGAGAATAGATAACATGAGGTATTGGAGAGTGTGAGAAGTACAGCTCCTGTCAATACTGATTTCTCAATTCTCTGAGCTCAATGCCAGGATATCCTAAGAACTCTTATCAGTTTGTTTAATGTTCTTGAAGGTTTGGCTAAATCCTTAAAAAAATAGAATCACAGAGATCTGTGGAAATGGGATGATGACTAACATTTTACATACCAGCTCTGCTCTCTTGTTTCTCATGCAAGGGTGCTTGCATTTCCCAGGAAAATTCCCTGCTGACTTACACTCTCCATCTGTCTAGCTAGCATTTGGGCATCCTTCCTTTCTTCTTCACTCTCTTCAATTTAACTCCCAGTGGCCTGCCGTTGTCCATTCTGCTCCACCTTTGCAGTGCCCTGCCTACTGTAACTTCCTTCATATGGGATCTATTCCAGGTCCGTTGCTTTTCCTCGCAGTGTGTTTTGCAGGATGACAGTGCTGTGTGAGAAAATGGTTAATTCTTTTTTGAATACAGATGAAGGAAGTGCTCCCAGCCTAAGCTTAGCACTTCCAACATCACATCATCGTCCTACTTCTTCAGCTGAAGAAGGAATCTCGTCCTATGAAACAATGAATTCTTTCATCAACTTCAGAATGAGTCAGCTCTACTGGAAACGCTCCCTCCAGATTGCAGCCTGCAGCAGCAACTCCCCCCAGGTTAACTGTGTGCTGCTGGGAATTTGACAGCAGCTTTTGGCACTTGGGAAGGTTTTCAGGCACAAGTAGTATCACACAGACACACACAGGTGTGATGTGGAAGCTTCCAAGCCACAGCAGCTTTGGCACCAACCCTGATGCCAGTTTTCATGACACTGTGGGCGCTAGCTGCCAGAAAAGGACCAAGAGGCATGGAGCACATATCTCTGAAAAGATAATACGATGATGATTTCTGACATGAAAATATCATTAAGACCAATCTCCACAGAAATATGAGTGTATTCTGCCACAAAACATGTTCACATTAAGGAAGCAAATATTCCACTCACTGGATTAAGTAGAGTGCAATTAGATATTGCTAGATTCTAATAGTTGTAAAGTGTTTAACATCCTTGAAGTGCTTAAGCATGATGAAGGCTGCATTGCAACACATAGTCACAGCTCTGAGGACAATGATAAAGTGGCTGCACAGCTTTGGAGTTACTACCTCCAAGACCTCAATAATTTCTTAGTAAGTACCATTTTGTGCAGGCTTGTGAGAACTGTGTCTGTTATTGAGTCCAGCAGCTCACTGCATTCACTACAGCTGCTATGAGCACTGTGTTGCTGCACCCACTGCTGAGATGTTCCTGAGAGGCATGTGCCTACCTAAACATGTAATTGGGATTACATGTTTAGGTAGGCATTGGCATTACAGATGTTAACAATGTTAATCACATCTGGTGCCTAGGAGATGCACTCACCCCATTCTGCCCCTTGGGGTTTTGCTTACAATCTCTTTCTGTCTGATATTCCTCAAATTATAGCCTCCATCTCAAAATCAAAGACTGTTATCAGTTCAGAGAGAGTCTCTGTAACTTCCCTTTCCCCACAGATATATCCTTTTCTCATCAAGAAACTTTTCCTCCCAGATCTTGCACACTTATCCTCCTGATCACTTGTTGAAATTGTTGTCTATACCCAGGGACTGTACTGATGTCCAAATACATCACTTTGCTGACATTAAGCATGGATGGAATTTTTCCCAATTACATGTAAGGAATCCTTTACTGCTGTTTCTGCCACAGCGTTTGCTACCAGCTGACTATATTAAACATAGGCAATCAACAAGCAAGTAGAATAGAGGCAGCAGTTCTCCAGGGGCTGCCTTCAGAGCCTTCTGCTGACTGTTAAATTCCAAGGGTAAATAATAATTAACTGAAAGTATTTAATGCAATAAAACTGCTGCATATGGTACCGTTTCATATCTGCATAAGCACCCTGCAACGGATCTTGCATTCTTCTCCTGCCCAGAGATCTAGTCCAGAGATCAAATCGTCTATGTTTTCTTCTAGTTCAATGCTTAAATTTTAAAGGATAAGATTTTAAAAATTTCTTCTGCATTATTAATAAATTAACACAGAAATAAATGAATTTAGCTGAAATCAAACGAAACTGATATCGTACATAAAACTATAAATATAGTCAAACAGGTTGTCTTCTCACTGTAAACTTAGCTCAGGAACTTAGTTCTTATCCTTAATGGTAGATCAGGTCTTTCCACCAATTTTTCAACTGAGATTTTGTTGTTTTTAAATCCAAGATAATCTTCTAAGCAGAGACTAAGAAAAAGAATAGGGAATGAGATAAAGTGAGGCAATTGACCCAAGACTCAAGATTAAAGAAATTTTATAACTATTTTTCTCCTTTGTTGTACGCCTCATCATCAGGTGGAGAAAAGATAGTAAGAGATGTGTGCAAGGCAAGAAGAAAAGTAACAGGATAGTTTCTTCACTCCTACAGCCAAATCAGTACTTGCTGGTACAGCTCCTTGGGGATTACAACTCGATCAACTTCTCTGTTGCTTATTTAGAGTCAGCTTTTGCCAAACTGCTATGCTGTTTTCCCTTGTTGCTGTTCTCCATGAAATCCTCACAATTTCCTTTCTTACAGAGCTGATTTTGGAAAATCATGACTCAGCCAAAATGCTTTAGAGAATTAAAAATTAAGGACCTTGGAGTATTTTGACTAAGCCAAATAAGGTGTTATGGAGGACCCTTTAAATAAAAGTCCTGCCCCCAACATAGCATACCCCATCTTCCCCCCCACACATACTTCCCCTGCCCATTTTACTGTCATTCATAGAACTGAAAACTTACACAGGTTATTAAGAAAGACATTAAACATTGTTGACCTCAGTATTTATCCCTGAGAGGTGTCACTTGTAACAGGGCACCAGCTGAAGTTTGTGACACTAATGAACGTGCTTTGAACCTGATGGTTCAGCCAATTTTCCATCCACCTATTGTCTACTTCCTTAGGCAAAAATTCATCACTTGGGCTATAGGGACACTATGAAAGACCATGGTCTTCATAAAGTCAAGGTATACACTATCTAGGTAGTACTTCTGTATTGCTCCTGAGCAGTCTGCCCCTGTTTCCACCTTCTGTGTAACATTTGCATAACAGTTCAGCAAGGTGTTCCTATTTCAAACCCAATAGCTTCTTATGGTGAAAAGATGAGTTAACGTCATACCAAAGAGATTAAATTAGTCTCAGAAAGCATAACAGAAGCCCTCATACATTTCACATGGAGTTTAAGGTACTACAGTTTCACTTATAAGACTGAAGTCAATATCCAAATGAAAAGGATGGTGAAAGGTTTAAAAAGGATCCCAGAAGCAGAATGTGAGAGATGAAGGCCAAGACCTAGCTGTTTATTAAGAAAGTTCATGTAAGATCTGGAATTATTCCTGTGGAAGATTTCAGGAGAACCCAGAACACGAAAAGAAGAGTACTTTGTTGGCAGCTTAAGATGTGATCAAAATGTGGGAGAGAGTTTTCTGTTAGAAGCTAATGAACTTGGAATGTAAAACACCCACAGGAAAGATAGGCACAATGAAAAGTGGAAAAGAACAATTCACTTCTTAGAGCTTTAATGTGATATTGTTCCTTAGGGGTAGCCCTGAAGGATATGCACTGGAACCTGCATGTTGAGTCACAAGAATGCAAAGACAGTTTTCCTACTGCCTTTTAGAAGCAGACAGTGTATGGAGGTAGAGCTTCCTTACAGAAGTGTAACTCATTTTTACAGAAAAAAGAAAGGCCGACAAACTCATGAAAGACATGCAAGCTTACAGAGGTTAATGAGCTTAAATCAGTGTTGCCATTGAGATCCTCTTTTGATTTCCTTTTAGCTTTCCCAGAGCTCTCTAGTTCTGTAAAGGCCATGGAAGACCAATCTCTCTTTGAGGGATATAAAAGTATAAACAAGGTCAAGTGCAGAGAAGTGCAATGTATTTATTTGTTATTCCCTGAAATACATATGGAAATGAATTCTGTTTCACCTCAAACATTTCAGCAGTGCTACTTTAAAACAAAAAAAACATTCAGTCATATCCAGAGAGACTTAAGAAAGATCATGACTTGCATTAAGGAGTTAATCAACTGTAAAATAATAACTATAGGGTCAGAATTGTGTGCATCAATTTTAGGCTCCACATTTAGCATCATCAAGAAGTAAAACTGCGTATTAGAAAACATTATTCTGTTCATTTAATTTATTAAGGAGCCAGTGGTCCTTACGTGTTCTCCTGAAACACTGTTAAATTTCACTCATTAATATGATTACTTTACATATGTAAAGTAATAGGTAGCCCTGTAATATAGTATTGCCAGTACTTTGTGATGAGTTTACAGGGACTCTGGATTGAGGTTTGTCGTGCCTGTCTTGTTGGAAGGTTTCTTGACCTGCCTGTAGCTTCATTTTACTTGCCTTAGCCCTGACAACTTTTCTCATTGACCGGGTGTTTATGCTTAATTTGTTTTACCTTTGTTTTTCTTCCTCTCTTACAACCATAGTTTTATATAGAGAGCAATAACAAGCAGTTATTACTCTATGCAGAATGAGATATTTACGACTCTGCAGTGAAATTCCCTTGCTCAGTTTACATCCTTTCCGAGTGATTGTTTCATAATGCATGGATCCTTGGGATTCTTGGTTAACAGCAACATCTGGTATAAAGGCATTTTAAAAGCCTTATTTTTCTGAATATGAAATCTCTATCACAAGCATGTTGAGTGGGAAGGGATTTTTTTATTGTTGAAATAAGCAAATTTTAATTATAATCATAATCATATATTCTGGCTAGAATACGAAGCAAAGGACCCAATTCAGAATCTTGAATGTTTGTACAGAGGTTTTATTAAATCTCCTAGAGAACATTTACATTGAGAGCATGGTTTTCTGTTAAATTAATATTGACCATGTTTGCAGTCTGGAATTAAGTGGATAATTCTTTCCCATGCTTGTACCACTCCCATCTATACAAAGCAATTTGATAATCCTATTCTAAGAATGAAAGCAAATGATATGCACAAGCAGTATGGGATCAAATCAAGGTTCAGTTATGGGAACTTCGTTCTCTTTCCCAGTCTGTAGTGTTTCAAATGAGGGGCGTGTGCGGAAGTGCGTTCTGCTCATCATCAATGAAATACCGATGGCTGCTTTACAATCGCCACACTTCTAAAGGTTCAGTTCATAGGGTCGATACAAGAACTCTCTGTCTCCTCGGCTTCATTCGTATTCTAAAGCATTTTGTAGGGCTACATTTCAGGAGATCACGTCTACTAGATCCAAGGTGTCTGCATGCTCACATAGACACAAACTGTAAGAATGGATAGGTTACACCAGGGCTAGAATCACAAAATTATCAGTTTCAGAAGGTACCTCAAAGGTATAACGTCTAAGATAAAACACTGATTTTGCATGTCCTTTCTGAGAATGAAAAGTGCTCAGTGTGACTGTATTAGAAAAGAAAGACTGTGCAGTGGAATATAAATAGTATAGAATACTAACTTTTGAACTAAACTCATAGATATAAACATAACCATTTCTATAAGACAAGTGGAAAAATGACTTACTTTCATTGGTTCCGTGCTATAATTTCATCGACAATGAAGTAACTACGAGAGAGGGAAGTACCTATGTACGTGTGTTCATAGAGACAATCAGGAACATTAAAAATGGTTTAATGTTCTGTAAATAAAGAATGAAAATCATGAAAAGACATGTAAGATGTTACTGCTATGGTTTTGCAGCAACAAATGAAAGTAATGGTTGGACGTGATGATCTTAGAGGTCTTTTCCAATCTAAACGACTCTATGATTCCATGGAAGGCTGTCCCATGGCAAACAAGGGCAGCACACAGGATGCTGGAAAAGAACTGCTTTTTAATATTAGAACCATCACCAGGCACTGTAATTTCAATAAGAGTGAAGTGGGAGACAATGTCACAGAGTAAAACTAAGCACATTTCGCCATACTCAAAATTCAGATTTAAAAAAGTTTATATTGACAACACCTCCACTGTAAGCATGGACAGAAGTCTATTCTTCCTGCAACTTTTAAAAGAAAAAAAAAAAATCTCTGGTTGCAATACTGGGAACCAAAACTTCTCTGTGTCAGGACATGCTGTATTGACATCAGCTACTGTCATAAGGTAGTGGGTCTTGTTGCACATAAGATTAAATACTTACCACAATATATAGCACATTAAATCTATAATGAGGCCTTCTTATGTTGTTCGTGTTTTGAAAAAGACCTATTAAATTTTGTGTGTGTATAAATCACTCAAACATAGCCCTATAACTGGAAAAAAAATCAACTCACCAGAGATTTTCATGTGTAGTGAACAGACGTTTTTCTTTGTTGTTATATATCACCAAAGTAGATGATGAAGTGAGAACTTTTTAATATATGGAACAGTACAATTTTATACTTCTGCAGGGTTCTTGAAATTATGTTTTTCTAAAGTCATGGAACCCAAAAAACTAAAAAATTGGAGAGAGGAATGGGATTGTGTTTTAGAAAAGGAACAGATACTCAAACCCCAAAAATGTTTTTTGAAGAAACATGTCTGTAATTTATAAAGGCTTTAAAGCTAAAATTCAGTTATGCTCATTTTGAGAAGAATAAACGCAGTGGGAAGAGGCAGTGTTATCTCAAAATAGAGTCCCAAATACATTAAAACACATAATTGTAATTTTTTCATGATGATTTGCAGTAACATTAGCTGTGCTTCTGCAGACCCTCCTTTTACTGGGACTGTTAAATTTTATATTTAGTTTACCATGAAACAAAACCGACATGGTCAGAAATCAGTTAAATTAATGAAATTACATAGAGCACTGTCTTCTAGGTCACAAGCAAAATCAGGCTACAGGCTTGGGAAATACAGTGTACTACATCAAGATTTCCATTTCATTTCTCCACAAGAGAAATGGCTTCTTGGCTAAGTGCTGTTTGCTTTCATATTTAAGTTGATCAGTATAAAGAAACAAACTTAGTCACATCTCTGAGGCAGTGGAATCAATGCAGAACACAGCACAGGCCATGGAAATAGAGGGTTACATGCTGTCTTTCAGAGGGTCAGGTTTAAATCTGTCAGAGGCTAGTGCCTAAAGAAGCTGTCACAGCCATTGTGTCCTGCAGCTCCTTCGCTGTGTTCCCACATCCCAGAGATGGCATTCATGCAGCCACACTGCAATCTTCTTCAGGAACCACTGCTCATCTTGAACAAGCTTCTCCCTACTTACCTTTCACCTTCACCATTTTAATCAGTTCATGCTGAAGCCACGTGAAGATTACCAACAGCATAAAGGCAAGAGTAGAAATGACCTTTTCAGCAGCAGCACAAACATATTCTAGATTAAACTGATTGTGGAATTTAAATCAATTCTTCTGACACTTCCCAATTATTTGTAATGGCTTAATAAATATATAATCTTGAGTCAAAAAAGACTATAACTGGGCCTGTCATAGAGTAGTAAGTATAACTCTGCCAACTAAATTCATAGTTATATATGTTTTGAAAACCAAGATTTAGACTAGTTTCAGAAAGAAACTTACATTGGATTTTGGAAAAAAACCCCACCCTGCTTATAGAGTCTATTACTAGAAGATTTACAAAGTAGCCTTTTCCTGTGCATTTAGCATTGGAAAAATACAGGGCATATTTGTACCTGCTACTGCCTGTGTTGCTGGCTTTCTTTTTCTACATCCTTCTGACTGCTTATATTGTATATATTACAGGCTATTTGTAAAGTAACAAAACCAAACACTACCAGTATTATATTAGGACAATAAATGAGAAACTGCCAGATCAAGACAAAACTTGGCAATTAGATCCAAGCCAACCTGGTAACCCTTACTAAACTCAAAGAGAAAATACTAAGAACATACAGTCAAGAGAAGGAAATAATTGTTATCAAACACATCTCATTTAATGCTACTGTTTTGTAGAGCACCAACAGAGTTCAATCACAAATATTCAGCCACCAGATTATAACTAGAGTGTAAGTGCTGCTAAGTAGGAAGTCACATAGAGGCCTGTGGGCAGTGAAATATAGCCCCTCCACAGGCAGGATCATGGGCTAACATGGAATTTGCTTTTACCCAAGAAATTATACACAAAACTAAATAAAGAGCAAACATCCAGCTCCCCTGAGAAGAATGGCAATACACGCACAGGTCAGGAGGACAGTCCCTCCTATCTCCAAGACAGGCTTCAGGGTAGCAGAGGCCAGGCAATGACGGGGGAAAAGCTCTTCCTCAAACTCACTCCAAATATATTGAAATACCAGTCGAACCATCCTAGAGAAAAATTAATCCTTTTCCAAAACATCTGAACAACTCCACGAAGACACATGTTGTTTAGAGCATTTGAAGTCAAGAACCAAGAAAAGACAACCAACAACAGCAGAAGTCCAAATATTTAGTGAATATGGAGGAAAGAAATCACGGGCTCCGCCACTGAATTGCAAGAATACGTAACAGCTCCCTGGGAGCTGCAGCTAGTTGGCTCTTCCAGGTTTAAAGACCTAGAAAATATAACTAAAAGAAGAGGTGGAAAAGAAAGAGTCAGTGGTAATATGTCAAAGGAAAGTGAGTCCTGTTTTATAAGCACTGTTGTGGAGAGAGTTGGGTATACTATTACTGTGAAATCTACCAGATCTGTTGGTTTTAACATGGGTTGTTCTTGTCCACTGTCTAGTAAGAGGGATAGTTTGAGTTGCATCAAGTTCATCAAAGCAGCTTTGAAAATCTATTTCAGATTTCTTCATGTAGTTTAAAATAATACTGCACGCATGCTTACATAGTTTGGACCATATTTCTGTGCTGTGCCCCTTCAGTTCATGTAAATATACACAGACTAAATTTAAACTAAGAGCTGTGGTTTTTCAGAAGACAGAGATGAGTGTTGACTCATCTCTCCTGCAGAGTCCACTCAGGTTTTTCAAAAGGATTTCATGAACGATACAAAGTTGTACAATTCCATCACTGAACTGCTGACTTCACCTGTGCTATCCTGAGAAAAATGATCTATCTCTGTCCACTTTACAGGATTACTGCTATTGCCCTTGCTTGCTAGAGTGCTCAAGTGTGTTACCAGGACTGTGCTTTTAGGCATACTCATGAAAAACTGTATTTGTAACACACTATGTTAAGGAAATGTTGCTGTTGATGGTTTTCCTGCAGGTGTTTATAGTTACTATTTTCAGTAATCTAATTTAAATGAGCTCAATCAGTGCATTCACATTTTTCAGGGTAGATGTAAATTCTTTGTAGAATTTGGGTTTATATCATTAAAAAGCCCCTTAAGTTGGATTACCAAAATAAAGTCAGGTTTAAAACTTGGTATTCATAGAGTATACAAAAAAATTCCCGAAACTTTCAAGGAACTTTAGACTTCCATCCTGCAACAGTTTTGGATGGGAGAGGGGTGTCTAATCAAATTCAAGGCATTATTTCATAACATTGCCCTAAAAAATAATAAAAGAGTTCAAATCTGGTACTCAGTGTTATTTGAAAAGACAATGTAAATAGTTGCTGTCAGGAATGTATATGATCTACAATGGCATGGGTATTAGCATGCACACAAGCCAGCCTTTCTTTCCTTTTGAGCACTATTTGTCCTAATGATTTTCAAGTAATGTAGATCTTTATTAAAAATGTTTTGTTTTTCTTTTCTAAGTTGGTAAACTCATAAGCAACAAAACATTTACATTTTAAAGAGGAAGGTCTACTAGGTGAAGGTTCTGTTTGAATAGTTGCATTCATTTAATGAGTCTGCTTAAGATTTTTTCAGTTTTTAGAAAAAACATCATGTACTTAAATATTTTGTAGCCATGGCAAGTTACAAGTGCCTATCAGGTTTTAAGAACTCTGTTGGGCTTGGAAATGCTTCCTCCTTTACGTTACTTAGTCAATGCAACAACTTTTTTCATGCTATTTATCATGGTTAAGAACAATGATGCTTTTTTTATTTAGTAATCTGTTCCATAGCTTAGGAAAGCTTTCTTTACTATTTGCATGTTGCACTGTGTGTCCTTCTCATTATTTTGGGGGCACACAAATGACCATAGAAGCGCCAAACATTGTAAATGCTACACTCTGCAAAACAACACAATGACTGCAACCACATTAAAAATCCTTTTTGATCTGAAGAATGTCAGCGAGAATATGCTCTGTTATGACAGTACAGGATGCTTTCTGATCTCACTGGAGAGAAACATGTTTTAAAATGGACTATTAGAAAGCTTGTAAAAAAGGAAAAGTACCTATTTAGTGAAGCAAATGAAAACACTGCTATTGATTTAATTGAAATTGAAGTGGACTCTCTTTACTCATTATCAGTTTGTACTAGACACTGTTGTTTGCCTCAAATACTACTGCAAAGTACAAGTACTTTCATTGGGATCTCCATAGGACTGTTTATGTTGTGCAATAATCTACTCCACATGAATAAAGGCATAAGAACTACCTTGATCATTTGATCAAAGCCTGTGTATACTTAGGGACATTCACAGAAGTTCTGGAATAAAGAATTTTTCATATTGTTTTGAACCCAGTGACTGAAATTCAGGACTTCTTAGAACTTTGCAAACACTAATTACCAAAATGCCTTTTCATCATCCCTGAAAGAAACAGACAAACACTCCTTGTTCTGTAGAATGGAACAGAAAACAGCAAAAGAAGGCCATAACTTTTTACTTATATAACGGTATTAAAAGTATGCTGTTCTTAAAAACTTAGACAAAAAACCAAACAGAACTGTTGGGAAATTGGTATTTCTATTGTAATCTGTACAAGTTACATAAAATAAGCACCTACGGGCTTGCTGCGTTAGCCTGAAATGTAGAGTCATGTAACTATAGCGGATCTGACAATGGCAACACACCATCCTTGTGGCCACTCTTTTTCTGACATCAGAGGTTTCATGGACTGCTCAATAAAGGTCTTACAACAGTGGTGTTCATCCAACAGTGCTGAAACCAGAAGTTGTGTATCTTAGTGGCTGTTGTAATGAGCAACACTTTAAAGGGACAAACGCAGCTAGTTAGCCTGATCATTACATTAGAGAAGAGTAGTTGATTCAGTGTTTTGCTAGCAATTTATGAGAGGTGTGGAGCTAAATCTTTCTTATGTCAAACTATGCTACGTCATCCCTGCCTCCCAGGGATGAGGACTGATAACTCAATGGTTTTTGTGTGCCCTCCTTAAATACTGTGATACAGTGAGGCAAGAACCTATGTTTGATGCCTGATAAAAGTCTACTTCTCATCTACTCTTAGAATTCTGCAGCTTTTGTTTTCTCCAGATACTGATAAGAATATTCAGGGGTTTTTTTAAGTCAGACCCACATAGCACACTGAAAATCTGAAACAGATGTAAAAATTTGAAGCTTCTTTGGAAAACATGTAACAAAATGACATGTAACAATTGTGGACCAGAGAACAGGTTAGTACACAATATGTTGTATTTTCTTTGCTGATGATGTTTACTGAGATAATAAACAATACCCAGAGAATACAACAAGTGCAAAGATATGTGTGCACGTGTGCATGCGTATATTTCTGTCTATATATATATATGTTTTGATCTATGTACCTCCATCACTAAACATGCCTCAAGTGTTTGACTTTCTTATTTCCTTCTTTTTTTCTGGATGACTGTTATGTCTAAAGCCCTGTATCCACTATTCTATTTTCTGTCTTAAACCAATCCTTCTGATTTATTTTAATGAACAGTATTTTTAATAAAAATTCTTTGATCAGTTTGACTGGGCAAGTTTCTAAAGCAGTTGTTCCTGGAAATCAACCAGAGCTACAATTACTATATGAGAAATGCCCCAGAATACTTTCTTCTTTTTCTGCACTGCAAACAAGGCATTTATTGGTCATTTTTTGAAATTTTCATTTGTCTGGAATCAGACTAGCATGTGGGAATAATAGGAGAGGCCTCAGAGAATAATTTGGGTGAGAAAAATTTGAATACAAAAAAGACCTAAGTTAAAAAGGGAAAGGGATTTTTAAACTTTGGGGATTGAATATTCTGAAACTGTCATTTTATTGTTTGCTAAACTATTCTATGTCATTTTCTGAGAAAACATGCTTGTAGGTGGTCATGGGATATTTCTCACATTATGTTGAATTTACAATTACAATTTTTTAGAATTACTATTTAAAGACAGAAAAGAAGTGAAATACTAAAATATTGAATTTTTTTTTTTCTGGAAAATCAAGTTATGTTTCTGCTTTCCCAAGAATGACTACAAGAGAACAGAGACAGCATTTTCACAGTTCAGTGACAAGTATCTGGTACCAAAGTTTAGCTGATATTTTAGGAGAAGATTCTGAAATCCTGTAGTAACCAGTAAAAGCGAAATCTACTTTAAGGTTACAATATGTCTATCTTTGGAAGTATAAGTATTTCTCAAAAATGTCTTCAAAATTAAAAGAATAGTATTCTAAATCTGATTCTGAAAGACATATTCTTTTATAAATTTAAATGTCCATTTAAAATGAGAATAATATCATCATCACTTTGCTTAGTATCCTACTAAACTGATCTCAGTTATCTTTTGAGAATGAGTTGAACAAGCAGTGATATTTTCATATACTTACTACACATTTCAGATGATCATATCTTCTGTGGAAGTAGTGGAACTTGAAAATAAATTCTTAGCAAACCTATAGCTTCTAGTAGGCTTTTTGTCTGATATCATACATAAAAATCGCAGGAAGAAACAAAGATTCAGTAAGTAGGAATTCTTACATAAATTTCTTTTCACCCTACCTGCAGAGGCATATCATTCCTACTCACATGGAATTGCAGGATGATGGTAAATACATGTGAATGTATCTATATAACAGTAGCTATATCTGTCTATCTCTCTCTCTCTCTCTCTATATGCACACACATACACACCCCCTCTTTTTTTACATTGGGGTTTGTCAAACACTGGAACAGATTAACTGGAGAGGTTGTGGAGTCTCTGTGGAGATGTTTATAATATGGCTGGATGTGGTCCTGGAAAACCTGCTCTAGATGACCCTGCTTGACTTGAGGACTTGACTGATGATTTTCAAAGGTCCCTTCAACCTAAACTGTTCTGTGATTCTCTGTAATCTACGTTAATGGATAGCTTGTACGAATCAACTTGCCAAATTACTCAATCTTGATGTCATAATGTCACTTCATAAAACAGTTTTCTGTATGCCACACACCTTATTGCTTGTTTCTGAACACTCTTTATCCTTTACAGGACTGACTCTGGGGAGAGTGTTTCATTGATTTCCAATGTGATACTTGTGTGCTTTATATCCTGTTCATTATCCATTGCACCAAGTTTGCTTTCTTTAATTGCTGTTCTGAAGTGCAAAGTTCTCTTCAGCTTGAGCTTCTGCAATGATAATTACTATTTATTCTTTCTGTGGGTCTTTATATGTAGCTACCTGAAAGCACTTTACCTGGAAATATGTCTTAAACAGCAGCTTTGTCAATATGTATGTTTCAAACTAGAAGGAAAAAGAGGTGAAATGATTTTTCATCATGTTGTTAGCACATCTCTAGAGCATGTCAGGACCTTTTATTTTAGGCTAAATGTTTGCTTTTGTTTGTTTCTGCCTCCATCAAAAAGCAGGACAAATCATAGAAACATACAGTTAAAACGTGATTTCTTTTATACCATATTTTATCCTGATGTTCATGTCCTCAGGCAGAAATTCATGGATCTCATTTTCAGAAAGTCTTGACATGTGTCATTTGATTGTCTGTTTATCAGGCAAGGACATGAGAGATTCTGGTTAACAAAACTTTGATGCCAAGGGAAGTCATCATCACATAAATGAAAAATGCTTCTTGATACCACAAAGGTGACATTCTTAACATAACTGAAAGTGTCAACAGAAATTTCACACGCTAATTGATGGTAACACGACCCCACAACAGGAAAATTTCAAATTATACGGGAGGTTAGTACAGTATAATGCTTAGCTTTGAGCTCCTACATACTTTTTCCATTGGTACAAGGATTGCTTTGTGAATCCGATAATGGCCTCAGCCTTCTTTGCTAAAATCATTACTCAGGGCCTGTTTTGAAGACTAATCACCTCTGAAGCTATACCAGGAAGGAGAAATATATTCAAATTGATGCTAAAAAGAGTATAAGCACCCATGTGTATACATTGACTCTAATGGTAAAATAATGGAATCCTATAGTATCATTTATTCTGCAGAAGCCTTGTTGCCTAATGGACTGATTCTGCTCTGAAGCCAAGTGCAACATAGGCATTAAGAACAGCCATAGAAACCCCTCCTACAGGATAAAATTGCACTGTAAATCTTAGTCTTTTCTGTTCTGCGAAAAGCTGCATTTATTTTTCTAAACTATTTCTAACATCAGTAAAGTGGTTTGAGCATCTCCTGCAAAACAATAAAACTTAATCACTTTTTTATAGATTCACTGAAGGGTTGAACTAAAAAGTACAGAATTTATCATATTAGCACCTAATCTTCAGCTAGTAAGGATGATATGGATACTATAAGTTTACATGAGTTTAGAGTGATTGAACAGTATTATTAAAAAATCCATCGAGGGTTGTTAAACAGACAGTTAAGGTCTGAAAAAATCCCTAAGCATAAATTTTTGAAGGCTGCAGGGTATTTTCAAGAAATATCACTGTTTACTTGTCCTAAGTTCTTATACTTAATCTCTTGTATCTTCTATTGACCGTGGTCTTAGCTGTTCAGCTCAACAGACCTTTGGTGTGATCAATTCTTATGTTAGGTATTGACAGTTTTAAAGAAAATGATTTGTATTTCTGTGTTTTCTTATTCAAACAAAATGATAAGAGCGTGTCAAATAGTGGAAATCTCAGGGCATGTTTATTCCAAGTAATGCCAGAGAGAACAAGACTTGATCTAGTAAACTTGCTAGCACAGTGACCTCTCTGAACTAATTAGTCTTCTTCTATTGTGAATTAAAGCCATAACATCAAAACTACTCATTAGGAATACCTAAATGCTGTTATATCAATAGATCTGTTTTTTTCAGTAGAATTCTCAGATTAGTCACCTGATCCAATTCAGAGTAAAAATTTTAGTCTTTGAAGAATATTTAGAGATTTAAGGGCTAAGTCTGTACCTAGCGAGTTAGTTGAAATCATGGCTACCAGGCATGAAAAATAAAGTGTCTAGCATATAATGAAGTAGAATAAAACCAGCATGGTTTTTGCAAAGGAAAATCTCATTTATCACTCTTTTTTTTTTCTTTGAACATCTCTATAAAGTGATAGATGAAAAAAGACCCCAAAATTGGTTCACATAATTTAGTAAAACTAAAGAGCCTTTAACATGATCCTGAGTAAGATTCTGTAAAAGAAGCAGACCAAAATGACCAGCAATATCCTGGGGTGCATCAAGCACTGCATTTCTAGCTGGTTGAGGGAGGTGATTATCCCAGTCTGCCTCGCACTGGACCAGCCTCACCTCAAGTATTATGTGCCTCAAGTTTTGGGTGTCTCAGTATAAGAAGGACATCAAGCTATTAGAATGTGTCCAGAGGACAAACCAAGGCCTCAAGGGTGACACTTACAAGGAACTGATGAAGTCACTTGGTTTGTTCAGCTTCGAGGAGGCTCAGGGTGACCTCATTGTAGTCCACAACTTCCTCAAGGACAGCAGCAGAGGGCCAGACCCTGATCATCTCCCTGGTGACCAGTGATAGGACCCAATAGAAAGGAATGAAGCTCAGAGGAAGTTCAGATGTGACATTATAAAAAGATTCTTCACTGTAAGTGTGGTCAGTCACTGGAACAGGCTCCCTAGGAAGGTGTCATGAACCCAAGTCTGTCAGAGTTCAGTAAATGTCTGGATGATGCTCATAGTCATATCTTTTAGTTTTAGGCAGTCCTGCAAGGAGCTAGGAGTTGAACTTGATGATCCTTATTGGTGCCCTCCAACTTGAGAAATGAAACAAAATAATCTGAAAAAAAATGGAAGCACTGTCATGAAGAAAAGGCCAAAGAGTACAGTTAAATGACCAGTTAATAACCAAACTAAACTAACTAACTGAACACAGCAAACACTTTACTGCACTCAAACTTTTATTTAATGTCTATCAATAGTTTTGAAAGAACTATAGGACAGCAGTGGCACTCTTTATTAAAGTTTGCAGATATTACCAAGTCATTTAAGTCAGGAAAGGTCACAGAGGTTGAAAGAAACTTTGGAGAGGCTTAATTCAAGTAGATTACTCATCAACATAATAAATATTTGATTTCATGTTGAAAAGGAAAGTTCAAACTTTTCCAGTCTCTCAGAGGGCTCTAAATCTATGGAAGCAACTCATAGAGCAGACCAAAAAGTGCTATAGATTCCTTGATATGCAGCTGTAACTGTAAGTCTAACAAGAAATTAGGTTATGTTAAGTTACATGAAGATTAATAGGATAATTAACATTGCCAAATGATGACTTTCTATAATTAATATTGCCTCATTTGGAGTTAGTTACCTGGCCTCACTTTTGCCATGGAGCTAGGTGGTCAGGTGATGGTAATGAGCAGAGGTGGCCAAAAGTATTGTCCTCTCAGGGTCCTCACTTCCTCCCTAGGTTCTAGATCAAAGAAGGCCCAGTTCTGAGGTGGATCAGGGGACCCACTAAACTGAAATCCCAGGCCGTGGATCCGTAGATGATATCCCTTTGGCCAGACATACAGCAGAGTTAAGTAGTCCAAAAGGGTGTCTATATCTTTAACCAAAAGGGTGTCTATCTGTCTATATCTGCCGCTACAGAGCAATGGTTCATGGTATGGATCCAAGCAACAAAGTAGAAACTGAGGGCTGGCTGCTTAGAAAGCAGTTTTGCAAAACAAGACCTTGGTGTCCTGACAGGCAGCAAGTCGGGCAGGAATCAGCGGTTCTCTTTCACATGGAAGATGACAGGCAGCAGATTGAGGGAAGAGATTCTTCCCCCTCTGCTTGGTACTTGTGAGACTAGCATGGTGGGCTAAAGAAAAGCTAAGGTCAGCAAGGTAAGTAATGCTGTTTAGTTTGACTTCAGCAAGAGATACCAGAGGACATGGCTGATTTCTTGCTGGTGCTCAGATGCAGTCTGATACTGTTTAATTTTTATTACAGGTGAGATCATTCAGAATGTCTGACTTCAGATAAACCTAAAGAAAATTTCAGTAAGAACATGTTGCCAAATATGGAACTTCTGCAAATAGATGTTTTTCCCAGAAGTGCAACCTAGCCAAATCTGATTTGATTATTTTACCACTGTCTCTAGGTTTATGTTCATGCCAGCTTCAAAAGCACATCTTCCAGAGCATGGAGTCGCTCATGTTCTTCAAAGAAACAGCTAAAGAAATCTTAAACTTTGAGAGAACTTTCAAGTAGAAAAATTACTTTCAATAAATTAATAAAAAAAACCCCAAACCAACATAATGCTATCATGACAAGTTTTCATTTTAAATAGTTACTATGCTCATTATAAGTAATTCAGAAAAAGGTTATGTGATGAAATATGTTTGAAGTTCCTGGTGTTTTTTTAAATACTAAGACTAGCTGCCTAATTTATTCTGTGCCTGAATCTAATTCCTAGCAATGGAAAAACATCAGTTATTATGTGATTTTTGAAAACTTAGCTGAGCTGTATATTATCTATAGAATGCCCTTGGAAACTTGCTAAATAAGCAGAATTGGAATGAATTTTTTTTTATTTTAATATAATAAGACGAAACATAAACAAACAAACAAACTGAAAAGGGATTTCTACAGCACTTGAGGGATTTGACCAAAGAATGAGAAGGAGGAACTGAAATATTTGTACTGCTCAATGAGGAATTGGACTTAACTAACTTGCATAAAGCATTTGCAGTTTTCTGTGAGTGACTTTCAAGTCTGTAGTATGCTTGACTGCATCTTACTGGATTTTGTGCTTAAAATGTTTTACTAACAGTCCACTGAGGTGTGAAAGTACAATAAGTTCTTACTGTGGGAGGAAAGGTGCATTTCTTAGGAGTACAGCTGAACTAAAAATAGATTACTACTTCTCCCACATGAAACACACTACTCAATACAACAGGACCAAATTTATTTGTTGGTACTAAGGTCCTATCAATGTTCCTTCTTATCAGCTGTGTTAAGCCTTTATCCCAAATATAGTTAATAAAAGAAATCACAAAAACTTCTACCTCCTACTGTCAGATGCAGTTTAAGGAATAGTTTTGTGTAAGATTTAATACACAATCTAAAATAAATAAACAAATAACCAACAACTATAGCTTTCATATATTTTTTTTCTTGTTTGCACCTCACTTTGAGTACTGATCATCTTCTGAGGTATGGCTTCATAATTATGATTATCAGTTCTTCCCTTCTTTTTGTTTGTATACAATTGCTTTTCAGGCTCTATTCAATTCCAGGCGAATAGTACTGTGCCTAAGGAAAACCTCACCAAATAATCTGCCTTTTTTTAAGTCAATGAAAGATTTCATGGCTTATTGACAAATAAATGATACTGGATTGCACAGGATTCTCAAAACTCAGGGTTTTTTTGCTTATTTTGACTCAAAGTGGAAAAGCATTGAAAAAACATATTATTTCATTTTAGTAGAGGATGTGACTCTCTCTTGTCCAGGTGATGCTCTGAGGCCTGTAGAAGTGTACTGGTTTAGAACAAAAAATTCTACAGAACACAGGCATAAACAAAGCCTAAATCTGTCACAATACTGCAAGATGACAAACAGCTTAGGCGAGGTAAATAAATAAATCATATTCAAATTTGCAAACTACCAACAATAGCAATAAAAAAAAATCTGCAACAAAGTCAGTTAATAGATTTGCATGAAACAAGTGATCAAATGTCTGCTTCACATATTTGTGGTGATGCTGATTTAGCTGAGCCACAGCCATATCATAATGAGGTGGCCTTTATGTGCTCTAATTCAGCTAAATTGTAACTAAAATGATGTGTGTTTATTTATGCAAAAGATCTATGGGATATACATGCAGAAGGTATGCTATGCCAACCACAAGTCATCATCTGTGTTGATATACACACTGACTATTTTTCTACTACTTTTAGTTGTTAGATTAATGAAATTATATTCATGTCCTTATAATCAAAACTTCTCTCATCAGCAGAACTTTTCTTGTTCTTATGTTATTTTGTATAACTTGGTAACTACTGAAATTATTGCCGTTTTTAGACATCAGACAGTCTGACAGACAGCAGCTATTAAGGCCTAAATCTATATTCAAGTATGCTGCTGTTGCTGAGAGCAGAACTTGACCTTTTCAAAGAATATCTGTGTGGTTTTCTTTGTCTCATCTTAGTTAAAAGTGAAAGAGGAGAACAGGAGCATACTGAACACTTACCAGCATACTGGTGTAATTTTGGATATTCAGAGAAGGTATCCAGATTTGAGAAAAATAAAATTATATTTGAATTATCAAAGATTGCCTAAACTGCGTGCAATAATTCTATGCAAAACTTTATATGAAAGTATGCTAACATTAGGATAGCTTCAGGGAAATGTTTCTAAAAAGCATAGTCATATAGCCATGCATGTAGCTAGCACTCTAATTAAAAAAATAAAAAAAAAAAGCCCAATCTTAGGTTAATCAAAGGTTTGTTACCAAATTTTGGGAACTCTAAACACAGACAAAGAGCGAGGTTTAAAAAGAAGACATTGTTCATTCTGCACAGGGTGTAAAGGTGGAAACTTTCCACAAATCAAGCATACCAGGGAGCAAAAAGTAAGAGAATTTATATATTGAAATTTACATAAACCCACCTATCTAATGCATAGTTACCACCTACCTAAAGCATGATCATTTAGCTTGTGCAACCTTATGCAATACTGTTTACTGGGCCTGCGTGGGCCTTTTCGGGGGTCAGCTGGGGAGGTGCCCCCTACTCAGTTTCAACCAAAGCTCAGTTCAGCACACACTGAACACAAGTTCAGCACACACTGAACACAAGATCATGTACCATATAAGATGTGATCTGCAGCTCCAACATCATGTGTTCTTAACTGCCAAGCAGAATACAAAAGCTTTCCATTTAAGCATTAAGTAACACCTGCTTAAAACACTTATAATATCTATTTGCATTCAAAAGAAGAGTTAAAGGTGAGAATGTTACCATCAGCTTCCATCTACAACAGAGATCAAAAGAAGGGACAGAATTCTGCTTAAAGGTATCAGGATGAATCAAAAAAATACACAGATCATAGTTGGATTCATGCAAAAAGCAGATATGTGGAACAGAACAAATATAATTGTCTCACCTACTTACATACTGGTGGGTTGTTAAATAATAAAGTCTGTTTGCTTGTGGTGTGGGTTTTATTGTTGTTTGGTTCGGTTTTTGTTTGTTTTAACTTTTAATTACCTAGAAACTTTTGACCACTTCCTCAGAATTTGAGAACTTTCTTTAGTTTGATCAGTTTCGGTGAGGACTAGATGTTAAAGCAAAGGAGGACCCTTTCCTTCTCCTAACCTGGAGAAAATCCCATTCAAGTGTCATGTTTCTAAATTGAGAAGAATCCGGTTCACTCCTTCAGTTTCCCAGTTTGCTTTATTTTCCCCCTTTGTTATCTATTAGTTATCCTCCCTCTGAGAAGAGGATTCCAGATTTTATAGATCAATGCTACAAACTGAACATCTAATTAAAATTCTGGCAACAGATAAGAAAATTAGTATCTTAAGTAAAAGGCTTCTACTTTTATATGTGATAGTGGCTCAGAGAATCTCTCTGTACCCTCTGGGATCTATAGTCCTTCAAGTACTGTAAGTAATAAGAAAATATTTTAGAAATCAGCAGGAAAATTTAGCTTTACTGAAAGATTGAATGAACCTTAGAGTCATGCTTGTGCTTTGGGTTTATCCAAAAGGGAAAAATCCAGTTGTTGAATGACCATCATAAAGTGCCTTCATTGTTGTTTAGGCCACAAATATTCTTATTTTTTCTGCTTCTCTCTCTCTCAGAGACCATTATTATTTCATATTATGGGCCATGAGTATGGTGAAGGCTCTGGAAACCATATAAGAAGTGGCTGAGGTCACTTGGTTTCTTCAGCCTGGAGAAGAGGAGACTGAGGGGAGTCCTTGTTGCAGTTTTCAACATCTTTATGAGGGGAAGCAGAGGGGCAGGTACCCATCTCTTCACTCTTGTGAAGACCAGTGACAGGACTCAAGCAAATGACAGGAAGCTGAGTCAAGGGACATCCACAACCTTGGATATAAGGAAAAGACTTTTCCCCTAGAGGATGGCTGAACACTGGAAGAGGCTCCTGCAGGAAGCAGTTACATCAGAAAGCGTGACAGAACTTAAGAAGTGTTTGGACAACAGGCTCAGGCACACCATGTGATTCTTGGGGATGGTCCTTAGCAGGGCCAGGAGTTGGACCCAATGATCCTGATGGGTCCCTTCCAACTCAGCATCTTCTGTGAGTCTGTGATTCTTTCAGTTTACATGTGCTGATCTAAACCCATCTAATGGCTTTGCCAAAGTTGTTCTAGATTACTATGACTGACAAGAGACTTTACACCACTCTGGGGTTTTGATAGAACAAACATGCTACCTGCAGAAGAACTTGCAGCCCTTAGGGAAGAAGTAGCTGTGTTATGACTTACATCTATGGAAGGCATTAATGAAAGTGGGACATGTATAATTGTACAATTTTTTACAAGCCTGCTTTCCATGATAAAAATTCTCTGGAAGAATACACCTGACAAAAAACCCTCAAATGAAATTCTGAGCATATGGAGTAAAGTGTAATCCATTCTAAATTCCCATGGCTTCTCTTCTCCATTAATTTGCAGTTGCTATGACCACACAGCCCTGTTTGTGCTCTGCCTCTATGGAGCAGGCATATGGGATTATTTCACTGGAACTGAGTTTAAAAATACATTAACATCTTAGGTTTTGAGATATATTGTATCTAGAATTTTCCAGTTAACCTGTGGGTCACATAAAAAGCCTACAATTTGAGTCCCCAGAGAAATCCATTATTCAAGTTGCATATACCTTCCAGAAATGCTGCAAGGCTTAATTAATTAGTGATTATTAACTGCTCAGGGTTTTCAGATAAAGAGTACTGTATAATTACTTGGATTTACCATTGTGTTTATTGATGATAACCAGGTTTTCCCTCTTTCTTATGGGATAGGAACCATAAATAATGATTACAAACTTGAATTTCTCACTACAAAGATGGGGGTTTTCCTTACCTCTTTTTCATTTTCTTCTACTTAACTTCAAGTTTAAAAATCTATTTTTCTTCATTAAAGAATGAAAGATTTCATTCACAGGACAATCAGGGGATCAGGCTGAGCCAAGATGTGTTTAAGAAAGGCAACTCCTGCTTGACTAACCCAATCTCCTTTTACGACCAGGTGACCCATCCAGTGGATGAGGAAAAACCTGTGGATGTAGTCTGCCTGGACTTCAGAAAAGCCTTTGACACTGTCTCCCAGAGCATTCTCCTGGATAAACTGACAGCCCATGGCTTGGACAGGAGCACTGTTTGGTAGGCTAATAACTGACAGGATGGCCAGGCCCAGAGAGCAGTGGTGAATGATACCATATCCAGTTGGCAGCCAGCCACTAGCAGTGTCCCCCAAGGATCAGTACTGGGGCCAGTCCTGTTTAATATCTTTATCTGTGATCAAGATGAGGGTATCAAGTGTAGTAAGTTTGCAGACAACACCACATGGGGCAGGAGGGTTGATCTGCACATTTTTTCCAAAGGTTTAATGCATGAACTAGCATGCATTAATGTGCTAATGCCAATACTGGGGATAGCAATATTTATATGATTTCAAAGTTGATGATCAAGTTAATGAAAAAATCAACTGAGGACTATTAAATATAAAAATACCATCTTTGGCTCAAAAATAAACTTTGAATTATTGGAGACTGGGAGAATATCAGCATATCATTTGCCTAATCTTATACTCCTCCCTAAGTGTTTGGTCTTGGGTGCTGTTACAGACAACTGCTGGATGACCATGAACTTCTACTGGATATAGCTGTACTTCTGGCCTTATGAAAGACTCCGTATAGTTACTTACCTTTCTACAGGAGAGAAAACCTTAAGTCTAGTGCTCAGCATTGTTTAGGAGATCTGTTCCAACAGATTTTCAACACAAATTTTAAGCTACCTGAACCGTCTGCCCCTGGCTTAACCCAAACAGAATTATTCCTAAAATGGCACCTCACCTCTCACTACTTACTTTGTTTAACGTGAATGGGGCCAGTTTAATTTGCTGGGCTCCACCTTGCATAACACTGTGCAAGTAGGTTTTGTGAAGTACTGTACCACAGCTAGAAGTGGATGTAAAATAACAATATTTCATTGTTAGTTCCCAGAGAAGATACACTTGAAGTCTGGAAGAAGAAAATTTGAAAATCAATGTGCCATTTAATTGCTTTTATTTCCTCAAATGACTGACCAATGAAAAAGCCATTTTGTTTTTAACGTGGGTTTTGGTGACACATATCTTCAAATAGAAAGAAAGAAAAATCACAGACCTTTAATTTTCACCCCCTCTGGCTTTGTATTGCTCTGGGACTACTAAGTCTTGTCGCATTCAAATTGTCAAAATGTCTGTATGAAATGCAAGATTTGAAATCCCTTAAGTAGCTGTAAATCAAAGCTGTTTCATAATTTACAGTACATCTATTTAAGAAAATCATATTTATATAGTATCTTTTAACCCAAATGATGTAATAGTATTTTACAAACTGGATTTGCTTCCATCATCATTGAGATTCAGTCATCTCTGAGAGGTTAAGAAGCTGGAAAAACACAACTTGTGTTATTACAGGAGCAAACTAACCTACTGGCTAATACTGTTAAGGCCAATTTCCTCATGAAACTGTCACATCATTTTCATCTGCCAAGAATGTGTTTGTTTTCCAGTATCTTGGCTCTTTTTCTTTCTTTATATGATAAGATTATATGGTACCATATAATCTGTGTTATTGATCTACATCAGATAAAGTGATGAACAGAAATCTCCTTCCAAGCAAGTGAATTTGCCAAACCGTTTTGTGAAGTAGTGGTAAAGGAAAATCTTGGAGAGATGTATACCCCAGATGTATATCCCACTTACGTTCATCTCCTTCTCCTTCCTCCCACTGGATTTTTCTGAGCTTCCCTATTTGAGGATCTGCCCTTTGCACATGCAGAAACTGAAATCCACATCTCATTCCTGTAACTTCTCTCCTCTTTGGGGTAAACAGAGTCAGATGATACAACACGCAGACCAAACTGTCCCTTTTTATAACATCAGTTAAATGATATAAATATATACACAGACCAAGCAATAGGAATGCTTGTACTAAAGAACAGGGTAGACATGTCCAGCAGTTCATTCATCTTATCCTTTGATGTGAAAAAATGGATTAGTTTTAAAGAGTGAACTGTGATTAAAATGAAATGAAGCTTGAGTTTACCAGATCTGAATAGTTATCTAAGTGCTTCCAATTATTTAGGTAGTCTCAGTCAGCAACACTGATGTATATAAGCTGTACAACAGAAGACATTATATTGGAAAGTAGAGCTTTTCAATATTAAAAAAAAAAATCTTTCAAAAGATATTATAAACAGCATGAAGGGAATTTGCCTTGCAAAATTCAGCATGTTTTAAGAATAATAGCACTAATAATTTTTCATCTATTAAAGTTGGTGTTAAAGAAAGGTGTATCATTGCCAGATACTTGTCATTCAATATTAGTTGTCCTCCTGTTTAAGACATTTCAATCTCTCTAAGAGGAGAAAAAACCAAATGACCAAGTTTAGAGGATCACACCATACACTACAATTAGTGGAAACACAATGTACAAATAATTTGCAGACATAGCTTGTATGAAATATGTAACAAATACAGTAACAGAAATCTGTGAGTTTTTTCCTTGTTTAACAATTCATTTAGTATTAAAGATGACAAAATTAGTCATATACAATGGACTGCCAGAAAGGTGACAGTCAAAACCTGTGGGCAGGTATCATTTTGAAGTTTGTCTAGTTAATATGATTGTAGGGAAATTGTGGATACATTGGATAGTGCAAACCCATTCCTTGAATGGAGGTAATTATAGATTCTCTAGGGTTTTGATCTAATTTCCATGCATACACATCTGCACATTACTAATTTAAAATTTACCTTTGTGTTCTGAGAGTGATAGGGGATTGTATGGAGAACTGTTGAAAATTTGGTTTATGAAGAGACCGTTAAATACATTAGGAGATATTTAACTCTACAGGTGAGAGACGACTTTAAAAAATTTACTTAGACTGGAGCACCAGCTGATTGAGACTCTCCAAATAAACCTTGTTTTGCTTGGTGTTTAGCAACATAAGTTTGCAGAGCCCGTGGCAGCTTGCCTTCTCTAAAGTTATTTCTAAGGCTTCTGTCTCAACCCTACAGCTTCTCAGGTTAAAGTAAAATTTTAACAGACAAATGACTTTGTTCCTTCTCTTCCTGCACAGTGAGTGGTACCTTGCTGACTCTTGAACCTTTAACCACTGTCTGAAAACAACTAGGGCTGTTTGCTATTGCAAACAATATCTGCTTACTATTTTAAGCAACCTGCATACTTATATGCCATATAACATCTCTCCTGCCTTGTTCTGTAGGGTTCAGTCTGTCTTTCAGAATAAAAGGAAATAAAATAACTAAGTTCAGATACTTTCCCATTTCAAATTACCATGAATTCATGCAATATTCTAGTGGAAGCCATCCCTGCCCATGATAGGGGGGTTGAAACTAGATGATGTGTAATGTCCTTTCTAACTCAAACCATTCTGTGATTCTGCAGATATTTTCTGCAGAAAAAATTCTGTCAAAAATGAAATTCTTTTTCTCAGCACTTACACTCTCAGATATTTTTTTATAGTTTTGGCATGTGCTTCCTCCTTGAGATAGATAAATTTTCCAATAAAACACATTTTTTAAAAAAAATAATGCAGAGATTAACTCTTTGCATTTAAGATTGCTATATCGTCTGTAATTGTGTACTTGCTCATATTACTTAAGGGTCTATTGTGGGGGTTTTTTTGAGATCTTACCCATATTGTCAATTTGTTGTTTACCACTTCTAAATTCAGTGTGTTTTTTACCTAATTTTTTCCTATTAGTTCTCTAAATCACAGCACTCTTGAGTTGTAGTCTTGCTTTCTGTCCAATGTTCGTTTGAACAAATACTGCACACTCTGTGAAGAATATTTCTTTCAACATAGCAATGTTTTTTATACCCTTGTATAGGTGTGGATCTGTGATTGAACATAAGAGCACAGGAACCCAAATTTTTCAAACTGAGAACATTCTGCATATTTCAGATGAAACGTTTTCCAGTGGTTACAATATTATAAATCAATGCATTTAAAATTTGAGGAAAAAATCTGTACAGAAAATTCATATAAAGAGGTTTAAATTCATGAAGGAATTTAATAAATAATTGCAGGTTATACTATGTAATTTTCATTTGCCGTGAGGGGGATTTTCAGTCTCTTCTGTTTACAGAAACCTAAATGTCTTTTTATAAAGTACTTTTTGTCATAAAGCTTATCATTTTATATCAAATGTCTGATGGTTTTGAATAGTGTTTCACAACATCTTTATTTTCCTTCCAGGGTGGCTAATTGTTATTCTTCTAGTTTTCTTCTGTTAGGGAATAGTGCTGAGAATATTGACATTTCTCTTGTCCTATCTCCTCAGTTTCAGTTTCACTGACTTCCTCTATTTCTGCTGTGTTCAACGAATCACTCACAGAGTTTATGCTCAGCAGGAGAGAGGCTGACTTTGTGACATGGGGCAGCAGAGTGCTGACCACTAAGCCCTGTGGGCTGCTGTTGTCACAGGGCTCGCTATTACCCTGCTCAGTGAGTCTGTCTCCACAATGGGAGGATTTGCATGGAAAGACTACTTCACTTTATTTGGATTTTTTAAGTGGAATTTAGTGTTCACAGAATATGTCAAATTGAAGAGAAATGGCCTGAAGTTCAGCCTCTTGCTGCTATTTTAATCCTTTGTCTTTCTGTTAAACAAGCTGTCCAGCATGTCAGTTATGACAAGGGTATCTGTCTGCAAAGAACTACTTGCAAACCATCAATATTTGAGATTTGAGGCAGAGGCCTTAAAGATGACAGATTCTCCACTCTGCCAGAATGCCAACAGACGTCTGTGCATCCAGTTGTGTGTCTAATATCACAGGATGTCACAGATTAGTATCAGTGTGGACAGACTTGGATGTCAAAAACAGCGGACCATAACATCCTGGAGGGGAAAAAAAAAAAGGCTTTGGTAATATAAGAAAAACCCTATTCCACATGACTGGGACAACAGCTCACTACATGCATTCTGGTGCATAGTCCTTGAATCAATTGTTAACAAAATAACCTGTCCTTTTGACCTATATTGCTTGTGGAACAATATACTGGAGACAAAAGCAAGGCTGCTTGCTTTGTTGCTTAATATTTTCCTGTGTATTTATTTCTGGCATGTGGTACCACTCTGACAGCTTTTAGAAGATGAAACCTCATTCACAGAATCTATCTGGTATTACACTCTGACCTTGGAGAAAATAGTCACCACATGCATCAAGTAATCTTCACCTTCTCAAATAAGTAGACATTTTGGAAACAGAGAGTTATTAAAGTGTGACATAACATAGGATAAGCAAAGGTCTTTTGTGTGTGTGTGTGTGTGTGTGTTTTACATTGTTCATCCAGTGATTATAAAGCATTAATATTGATCTATGACAGTTGAATACGGAAAGGAATTAGCCCCTCATTCTCCAACCTCACTTTCAGACTTGCTCCTAAACATTGCATACTAAGTGAGGCACTGAGCCTTGCTGTAAGGAGGCTGAACACAGTGCTGTGTGCGGTATCAGCCCTCAGTCTTGATAATCTAAGCAGGTCTGTCATTTCTGTATTTTCCACTTTCAGCCAAACTTGACAGTCACTTCATCCCTGCAATCCCCTGATCCTCTAGCATTTTGTGATAAGCCTTAAGTCTTACATAGTACATGAGCACATTGACAGAAGGAGTAAAGAACAAGAAGGATTATTCATTGTTCCTGTTAGATGTAAATCCTTTCAACAATAGCTTAGCAGGAAAGTAGTGTTACTTCACAGGGAAGTTTACTTTGGACAGATGTGCTTAAAAAGGCTACACTTTAACTACACTGAGCAATCCCATTTCCTTCTTTTCCCCTCCTCTTTCCACTCACTATTAAGGACATTGCTTATCCTAAGGAAACCAGTAGCATTACCCTGGTTTTGCACTGTGGTGACTAAAATCATTCAGACTGCCAAGGCTTTGCATCAGGAGAGGCAACTGACACACTTGGGAAAATGCGTAGGTTGTGTGACATTGACACAGGTACCAGTAACTCCATAACCATGGTATGATGGGCTGCTCCCACAAGGATGGCACCCATGAGAAACTCAGCCTTCACAGTTCTGCTCTGTAAGTATGACAAGTGTTCTGATCATTCACTTTGACATAAGATTCTGGAAACATTTTTAAGTTCATTTCATATTGGTCTTCCAAGGCCCCAAAATAGGTCTGGTAGGAAAAGTATATCATATCTGAAGAAGACATGATTTCCATCTGAATTTGGAAAATCACATACAAATTTGCTAGAAAATGAGGGCAGTTTTCAGGTAGGGTTCCTACAAATCTTTGAATTTCCCTGTCATTATAATTAGGAAAGAGTGACAGCTGTATGCTACAGTAGTCTGTAGTATACAGTACAGTATTATGGATTTGCTTTGGTTACAGTTTTCTGCTTGTTCTTCCTAAATATTTATGAAAAAGTTTGGTTCTTTTTATTAACCTTTCCCCTCCCCTCAGGAAGAGGACTGAGTGATCTATTAGGTTGTTTCTATTTATGACTTCTGGTTCCATGACTAGCAATTTTTTTTGATAGAAAGAAGAACATCAAAAGACACCTCCACAGAACACCAGAATATCATTTTATATTATAACAACCATATATGGAATATTTTCAGAATAAGTTTCTACTAGTGTATTTAAGAAGGACAGCTTCATTGCAATTTGTTGCAAAAAGGTTGGTTGCAATTTAAAACAGAACAAATACTAACTGAGATGTAGTGCTCTGCTTTCATTGTCAAGTGGGAGAGGAGGTAATGGTAGAGAGTGCCCTGAACTTGGCTTGCTGACTCAGATAAAGACTTCTTCTATTGCCATTTTACATAACTACTCATCCTTACTTCCTACATCGTTTTAAAAAGTGGGCCAAAGCAATGCAAAATAAAAGCAGTAATTTCCTCTCTATTCAATGAAATTGACAGCTTTTGCAAAACTCCACAATTATCGATATTTTGCTGATCTGTGCTTGCTGCCAGAGTTATGACATTCTCCACCATCACCAGATATTTCCGACTCCGTTTCAAAACTCTGTGTGCATCTACGGTTAAAGAAACAGAAGTCATAATAGCTCTTACCCAAAGAAGGTTTGCAAGATACTTCTCACAAGTATTTACAAATAGACCTAAGTTTGAACAGTTTTCCAGGTTAGCAAATATAGGGCTCAAATTAAGTGCAGCTTGGGAGAAGTAGTTGGCAATGCCCAGTGCCTGAAATAAATCAGAATGAAATCATAGAAGTGTAGATAACATCGGAGTGGCCAATGCCGTCTTAGTTACTTTTACTTTCTGTAAATGTGCTCCCTCTTCCTCCCCTGTGAAGTACTTTTTGTCATTGCCTTTTTCTCTTTTTCTTCTTCCTTGTTGGGCAAAGTTGATTTGTACTAGGCTACTAGATTTATTTGCTAGGAAGAAAAATTTTCAATGGGATTACCCAGACCAGAGAGCTTGAAGATTCCGTGCAGACACTTGTTGCCATGAGATCCAGTTGCTCCTCAACAGCGCATCTGTATTCCAAACCTTACAAGATCTCCCCACCTCCTTTTGCCAAGCAAACAGTTTGCAAAGAGCCTGGTGGAAAAAGCACAACTGCCTTCTCCAGTTTGTGAGTTTCAGTTTTTCCATCTTTTGGGGCTTTAAGATGAGCAACTACAACTTTCTAGTCAATTTGCATAAAGAAACAAGTGTGAAAGACAAACACACATGCACTAGCAGTGAAATGCGAAGCCATGTAAAACTCACTGTATCACAGTTTTGAAACTCAAGCTCATAATCATATTCATGAAAACAACTGTTTTCCTTGTTTCTTTGTGTGACCTTTTTCAAATAGGATGATTTTCTAACATACATAAAATGTCACAGTGTTTTGAAAGACCAAAACTTGTTTTCATTTGCAAAGGTACTTCAGCATATGTTTAATGGGACTGTGCACCTACTTCAAGCTGTACATGCACTTAAATATTGAACTGGATCAAGGCCTTCAGGAGGAAGAGAAATTCTAGCGGCTCAGACCCTAATTTTCTTTCTTCTTTATTTTGAAAGTTGAGCAATTGAGAACTGATAAAGTAACATTTAAAGAGAAAAAGCCTGCATATGATTTATAAGGTATTCTAGAAGATACATTAGAAAGCATTATGGGATGCAATCAATCAGTGCTTAGATTACTCAAGATACTAAAGGCTTTTTTCTGCTTTCAGTGAGTAAGAGGACAGATCAGGTATTAGTATGGCATATTTGTCTAACTGATGGCATCATTTTCGAGCACCTTTTCTTGATTTATATTCCTGTGTTTATCCAATTTCCTTTATAACACCATCCAAAGCAGAAACATTAGGTATTTGTTATTTAACCTCTATGATACCTTCAGCAATTGGCAGAACAAACTGGACTCATATTCTTATTGTTGCTTTAGATGACAATTTGGCAAAACTGAAGGACTGCAACATTCAATTTATTTACTGTTGTTACCATAAAATAAGGATAGTACATATTTGACCTTAGAAGAAATTCGATTTTCCTTACTAGCAAGAAAGGTTGACTGAAAAAGACCTCATGTTCTCAGTAAAATAAATCGGAATTTTGGCACTGACACGCAACGTGAGGAGCGCTAGTTCCTCCTTCGTGAATTTTCTGGTATCAGACTGATCTGCACAAGAGTCTGGGAACTGTGGGCCAATGTAACTCATAATTTATTTAGCAAAGTATGGGAATTTATACTGGAGAAAAAATAATTCTATTCCCTAGCTGAGGAGTTTCTGATTATCTCACAGCCAGCTCAGAGATAGTGATATCACTGCAGTCTGTCCCTTACGACTTCAGTTTGCAATAAAAACAAATAACCAACTGACAAAAAGCCCATTGTACAGACCAAAGTGCTGGGGTTTCCACAGAATCAACCAAATGCTCATGCTTATTTTCCAAATTAATTTTTTCCTTTTTTCTCAGTGTACTTTATTTTATGGTAACATTGCATTAACACATAGTATGACAGAAATACCTTGCAAACTTTAGGACTCTAACGTTACAGGTAACTTGATCCATCCACCCAACCTGTCTGGTTTCAACTCTTGTCTTTGCTTTAAAGATAACTCAAGTTACAGTTTGGGGGTTGGTCTCAGCTAGGGAAGTATAGAAAATATTGTCTCTTTTACTCAGTCTGTTGCCTGTCTAGCAATTCAAGTTGAATTTTTATCTCATCATAGTTTAAAAAGGCTACAGTAATGTGTTAATGTGTTAATGCAGATGAAAGTTATCATATTCTATTAGATTCCTAATACCTTCTCACAACTCCCACATGTATCCACATGTATCCAACAGGGCACAAAATTTTCTTCACTATATTAGCACAAAGGAATTTCTAAAGTAGAATGTATTATTGCACCAATAAAAATTATGAGCTGCACTACTAGAAGGTCTTAGAGCTCTACGTGAACTGGTGACACTACTTTGTACCTTTTACTTCAAGTATTGTCTCACTGTGGTGCAGCCATTCAGACCAGATTATCTTAACACAAGTAGAAAAGACATAACCTCAGAGACATACTTGACAAAGTAGAATATGCTGAACTTTACTGTCACATTTTGCAGCAGTGGTGATACTAGAGAAATGGTACATAGGAAACACAGATATGTTAAACCTAGGCTGTACCTAACAGAGCCCTAAAACAGGAATGCTATTAAATTGTTATCTCTCACTCCCAATACCCTTGTATACGCATCTCCCTGGGCCTAAGCCAAATCCCCCAGAAGTCAAAGACAGTTCTTTTGATGAGAGGGAGATGTGTGTTGTTTCCAAAAAACCATTTAATTGAGCATCCAATGTGGTTGATATTTTTTTGTTATTCTATTCCACCATATTCACGACTAGAATAGAAGTTACATGACTTTTAAAAAAATTTAAAAATGCAAAATATTTCTTTGTCTTTGGTATTTTGAGAATATCTAAACTTTTTGTTTTCACTATGAGGGCTAAACCCACTAATATTTGTAAGATCCCCAATAAAATCCACAGCATAGGAAATCTCCAATAAGAATTACTCAAAGAAGGTGACAGAGATTTGGTGTAGAGGTGGCCAATATTTTGGACTGACCTATGGGAAATTCAGTTTTCTTTTATTACTAAAGACAGTGGGGGCAATATTCTGCCTCTGAGAGTTCAGTGGTGCCACTTCTAGGGAATCCCATAAACTGTCTTTTAAATATGTTCCCAGAAGCAAATTTGCTACAACAGTCAAATATAATTTACTCAAGAGAATCAATAAAACTTCAGTATGAAAAAGATAATGTACTACGCTATGTACCACTGGCTAGGAGGCTCATTAGGATAAGACTTATGGGAAAGGAATAGTAAGATCATACCCCCCGGATAAGGTGTCATTCTCACTGAATGAACAGCTTTAGCAAATAGAAACTACTTCCTGAGATAACAATTGCTGCCCTTCACTGCAAAAGAACTTTCAGGAACATATTTTGGTTTTTTTTTTCCCCTCCCTCAATGAGCTGGTAATTGCAGACTGAAAAATTTTCTAATCTCAGTCCCAAAAGGATATAGGATGATTTAAGGGATTTATGCAAGTTAAGCCTGGCACAACAGTAACTAGCCTTGCAGGCGTGAGAGAAAAAAATTAAACTTGTCCCTTCGAAGCTCTTGCTTTCTTGTGAGAAAATTTAAGATCATGGATAAAACCTCCTGCCAGATCTTTCCAATCATTCACATAAGGTTAAAAAAACAAGGAATTCATTTGTCTTTGAAAGATACAAGCTTTACCAGAGAAAACTGTAGCACACTTCAAGAGACAGGCCAATTCTTCTTTGGTTCTGACAGACTTAGTCTCTCTGCTTCACTAGTCCAGGGATGAAATGAGAAAGGTTCCTTCCCTGTGTGCTCGGGCTTGTCCAAACTCTAGAGGCAGCTGAGCGTAACAGTAGCAGCAGCATATGATAATGTACATTTTTCTGATAGACCGTCTTTTGTCATGAACTACATAATGCAGAAGCACAAAGGCACCCTGCCTGGTTTATCTGCATCTATGCCAGATTTGCTGGTAGAGCTCGTGCAACCAGAGGATGCAATTTTGCTTCACTCCTAGTCTTATTGCTAGGGCAGCAATATCTTGTAACATATTTAACTTCAGGGAGCCTTTTTTTAATTTCCTGTTTCAGTATTTTGCTCTTTTCTGGGGTCAGAATGAAAGCTATCTCTACCTCATTACTGTATTTCTTTGCAGAGAGAGAATCCTTCCCCTAGCAGTGGTTACAAATACACCCATAAAATTTAGTCCAGTGTTCCATACATTTTTTTGTAAAGCATAGGCTACTGAAAATTTCAGATTACTATTGTACAACAAAAAGCATATTGCATGAGTACTGAATAAAAAATTGCATCTCTTATAGTACTTTAGTGATGATGATAATCTGTTTGTCTTACAATAACCTTCAAGCCATGCTCTTCCTATAGCACTCTGTTATCAGAAACCCAGAGTTTGGATTGATGTAATTTGACATGGTTCTGATGAGATTCTGGGAATCTAATGTGACAAATAGACATGAACAACACAACCCTTCCAGCTAACTAGTTTTGAAAAGAACTATCTAGAGAAAAGCAATATCTTGAAAAATAAATGATACATAAAAAAAATGGTAAATATCCTAGCTCAAAAACATCCCTATTAAGTAATGCAGAAAAAAGTCAAAATTCAAAAATGCTGAGATTATATGAATCCTCTTAGCTGTGACTATATCTTAGATATCTATTAATGAATGTCCATATAAGGTTTAACACCAAATTAAAATAACAAGCTAACAACATGCTAGTTATATATGTATATAAACCCAGAATATTACTTCTGTGTTGGACAGATATCTATCAAAGCCCATAATAGCAAACTTAATAATAGCATAATAGCAAAACAGTTATGATACAAACTGTTTTGTGTAATAAATATCTGCCCCTAAATGAAATCGTTATTGCCTACTTTGAAAACATTCACTAAAAAGAACTCTTGAAGGAAAGGGACTTAGATCAAAATTTTGCACCTATATACAGTAAAGTTACCCTTATTTAAATTTTCACTTGTAAATTAGTGTCAGAGTGAATATCTATTCACTCTGACACTAATTTACAAGTGAAAATTTAAATAAATTATTTTATTAGTGGGTCCTAGAAACTCAGCTTTCTCTGAAGCAAAAATATTCTTGCTGCTTATGATGACAAAGATAACCTTAAATATAATAACTGAGTATAAATGATCACAATATTTTCATGCAGAAAGAAGCCATTCATCTCAAGAAGCTGTTAACTCTGCAGCTATATTGGTGGCAGTTTAGAAGTCTCTATTTTTAACTAACTATAGAGGGATTCAAGTATAATGCATTATTTTCTATCTACTGATATCTGAGTGCTTTCCAAATAAATTTTTGTATACTCAAGTATGATGAATGACCCCATTGTTCTCAAACTCACTCTGTTAATATCTTTTGTATTGGTGTTATGCCTTACTAAGGAAAATCTGTAATACTTAGAAAATGAGAGACACTGGAATAAGAAATAGAGTGAAACAAAGTACATCAAAGAACAGAGAGTTTGGCTTCTACTATCTGCTCCTGTTTGAAGCCCTACACAGACTTCTCATGTATATATATATATATATTTACATGTACATATATGCACACCTACATCCATCTATGCACACATATATATATAGAGAGAGAGACAGTTGCAAGCAAGGCTGTAATGCTAGAACTAATAATGGCCAGTCTTCGCGAACGAAGAACCAGGGAAGGTCTTTACACCTTCCAGCCTGCGCATTGGATTTTTTAGGTGAGACACAGTGTGCGCGGAACTGAGCCCACCCTTTAATCCTGAGGTTCATCTGCTGGGGCCAAGCACGCTTGGACAGTGGCAGTGAGGTCCTCAGGACGTAGATGGATTGCCTTCCAGGGCTATCGAGCTCCATCTACCCGGGGAGGGGCCCCGACCGGGAATCGAACCCGGGTCTCTGCAGTGACAGTGCAGTGTCATTTCCCCTAGACCACCGGGGGCTCCCTAATGCTAGAACTAAAGCAAAGCTAAAAGGAACTGCAGCAGAAGGTTCATTTCACTGCAGTATAGTATAGTTCATTTCACTGCCTAGTACAGGGTTTAGGCCACAACTGAGTCAAAAGGATAAGAAAGTGTGGAGCTCAATACATTTTCTGAAGAGTTCTTCAGCTTCCTCTTTACTCGTCACTCCACGTACTCTTGTAAGAGGGTGTATATTGGGCCTGGCTGAGATGAAACTCACTTTCCCAGAGCAGCCCTCACAGTGCTGTGCTTTGCATTGGTATCTAGAAGGGTGTTGATAACACATCAGTGTTTTGGCTACTGCTGAGCAGCGCTGGCACAGCATCAGCACTGTCTCTCCAACATTGTCCCTGGATCAGTAGGCTGGGGGTAGGCAAGATCCTGGGAGGGGGCACAACTAGTCCAGCTGACCCAAATTGACCAAAGGGGTATTCCATACCGTATGAAATCTTCTCAGATATGAAAGCTAAGAAAAGGAGAAAGAAGGGTTGGCATTGGTTATTTAAAATATTTGCCTTCTGGAGCAATCGCTAATGAGTGCTGAAGCTCTGCTTCCCAGGATTTGGCAAGACATCATTTGCTGATGGGAAGTAGAGAATAAAATTAATTTTTTTTCCTCTTTTCTTGTTCTTAAGTAAACTTTTGTTTTTTGCTTTAGTAACCTGCCTTATCTCAACCTATGAGGCATTTTCCATCTCATTTTCTCTTCCCCGTCCAGCTGAAAAGGAGTAGTGATAGAATGGTTTAGTGGGTGCCTGTTGCCCAGCTAAGGTCAACCCACCAGAGAAGGATATGACTATCTTATTTTGAACAAATGAAGTGGAGTCTTTTGTGGTTTCACAGAACCATTCAGCTTCTGAACAGCCTGGGAAATGAGCAAAACAATTTTCATTTATTGTACACATTGTAATTAATTTTCTCATTTAGGATATAACTAATTTTTTTCAGGAATGAACTTGTATTGACAGGACAGGCAGATAACATAATGGCATGACTAGAAAAAGTAAATAGAAAACAATACTTATCCCCTCTGTTAATCAGTCATTCATTTGATGGGACAAGCTACAAGAATGTGTAATAATGGAAGAAAAAGAAACAAAGGACTGTGAAAGACAGAAAGTCTTGGTGAATTTTATTACAGGTAGCACTACCAGCAAAACTTCTCCATAAACTATGCAACATTTCCCACAAGATTCTAGATTTCTGGTTTTATTCCCTTGGACACTTTTCCACAACTGATCATTTTCATTGCATTTTTGAGTTTTACTCTCAAACCATTTATTTTCATTGAAGACACCAAAAAGAATCAATGATTCATGTTCAATATTCGAAGACTGAGGAAGATTTGTATTTCAAAGGGTACTCCACCATGCTTCCACTTCTGCTTTCCTACTTCAGTTAGTAACAGACACTGGCAAAAAGAGGAAAGGATGTAGCTAACATGAAACTACAGTTCAAATACTGGATGTTTTTGGAGGCCTCATACTGAAGAAATTTCGAGATGTAAAAGTCACAATTGTTTTTTACCATGAAATAACAGTCTAATCCACAATTAAAGGACAATAGGTAGATTTTCTTCAGTATGGGTTTTTGTTTGGTTGGCTTTTGTTTGTTTGTTTGCTTACTTTTTTTTTTTTTTTTTTTTTTTTTAATGGCAGCAAATACTGGTTTTAAGACAGACTTTTTTTTCTCCCACTTTTCGGTAAATGATTTTGCCATGGTACTTGAGGGAGATGCTTATGCTTATAAAGATAAAATGAAAGTGGTGATCAGAATGTATAGTGTTGACAAGCAGACAGACCTAACAGGAATACTCTGCTGAAGAAGTAAAATTGTAATATTTCCAGTTGGTAAGCAATCATCTTATTCGATACATTTTAAATAAGTCTGAAAGTTATCTTCTCTCAAGAACACTTGCATACAGCAAACTCCCAAAACTTCCCTGAGTGTAACACCTAAATCAAAAACATTTACTCAGAAATGAGAGAAAATTTATGTAACCTTTAAAAGAAACATATTAAAAACATTATGACTTTATAGCATGCATTATTCAATAAAAAAAATCCAGCTCTCCAAATGGCAAAAAACTCCTGTCCACTCTGCAGCTGAAACACATTTACTTTACATGGTTAGTGAAATTGTTAAAATATCTGGTTTTCTTATCAAAATTATGTACTACAGGTCAAAACATTTCCAGAAATCATTTTTAGAATCCAAAATGCAATGTTCTAAACTTGGGAATGCTGCACACTTGTTGACAGAACAATTTGCCAGAAAAAAATCTAAGGTCATGATCAGCTTATTCTACCTATTTTTCCTTTTTTTTTTTTTTCTTTTTTTACTTCATGTGTGCATATGTGGGTGGAGAGGTAGTGTCAGCTTTGAGTATTATGAGATTGAATATAAGCTTCTAGATGGATACAATCCCATAACAATGCATTTCAATGCATGAACATGGAAGCAAATATTTAAAGGGAAAATACTTAGTTATAAGGTATTATGTGCTTACACAAACTTATCAGACTGCTTGACTTCATTATTACATTAGGTCAGCCTTAGTACTTTTAGTCCACCGTCTGACAGGGTGTTGGTTTCATGTTTATGATGCTCTGTTTATGCAACTCCCAGAATGACCCTAGACTTAATCACCTATTCAGCTTTGTCTTCATGGATGCTTTTGCCTCAGGATGCAAAGTGCTAGAGTTTAGGGTTGGATTTCTGTGGGAGCATTAAGGAATATTCCTTGTTTAGGTCATTTGTTGTAAGGTGTCTAGGAAAAAGTGATAGGTTAGTGCCAGCAGATAAGAAGGCTTTTAAACACAGGGCCATTTCTAAAACTGCTGGTCAAACATGATTCACCTCATAAACAACATTTAACTAACTCTTTTTGGAGTCAGTAAAACATCACACATGCAAAAAACAATCAAAATTTGGCTCCTCAGAGCAATGTTCCATCACTAAGTACCTGTCTTAAACATGAAAACTACTTTAGTGTTCAGTTCACAGGATAATGCTACAAAAACCTCTGAAATTAGCAAACCTGAAAGGCAAATGCCAATCTCACTCAGGTACACAACTATATGTATATCTATTAGAATATGTGTATTTATTAGAATATTAGACATTGAAAACCTGTGGAGACATGAAAAACATGGAGACACAGAGACATGGAGAACAAGGAGAAAGACTGGCTGAGTAAGCTGGAGTAGGAGCCCAGTAGGAGAGCCCTCAGAAAGAGGTGAAGGTTTGTCTATCATGATTAAAGACAGTTTCTTATTGCATGTGTATAAGGAGACATATTTATATTGCTGTAAGAATCTTAATTCTGTCACTACAGAACTCTAAGACTTTACCTCTGCTTGAGTTTTTGGTCTAATTGTTAAATGAAGAGTTTGAGATGAATTAGCTGATATTTTTACACAACTGCAATTCTCTGCTGTCTGCACAGACAAAATTTTTTTTTAGAGCTGAAGTTGCTGAGTTAGCTGATAATAACTGAACTTGCAGGGGGCTGTGGAAATTGTCATCAATGTCTAGCAAACCCAGAGTAACATCAAGCTTCTGAACTTTCTGACAAGAACTACAATAAAATGACTGCACATCAAGGAGTTCATAACAATGAAACGAGCCACAACAATAAACTTTTTTCAGAAAGGAAAATTACCTTTATTTACGAATAGCTAAAGTGACATTGTTTGAAAACACACCCTGTTTTTTAGTATAGAAATTTTATTGATAACAGCTTTCTTTCTGCTGACATCTTGTTTTTCTTTAAAAGCTGGCAGTTCTTTGGCAGTTTTATTTTTTATGCCCTGGTATGTCAGATAAACAAAGAATTCACCTCAAGGCGTTATTCTGAAATTTGACAGCTCTTCCAGATTTAATGTCTTTGGCAATTTTTAAACTAGTAACCCAGTAATAAGAGGGACCAGAAAACAAGGCAGTTCTGACAAAGTATACATGATGTTTGAACCTTTTGTAAAAGTGATTTTGAAATAGCATATTGCTGCTGCACTTCATTTTGAAGCATTTTATTAGTGTAGCTGCAAACGCAAACCTACTCCATCCAACTTGAGGAACCATATATGCTACACGGCATAAATGAAGTTTCTCCCTTACCTTTTCTTTTACTTGCTCACACACTCCATACTTCAGAAAGAGATGTGACCGTAATACATACTGAAACAGAAATGATGATTTTTTTTTTTTAGTTTGAATTTTAAATAAATAAGGTATGGTGTCATTTGAACTTTTCTCTTTTTCTTTTAGAAAGGCATTTTAACCAAAAGATCACCTTGAACATTTTTTTTTTTTTCAGTGTGCAATTTTGCACCTGAGTTCTTATTTCCTTTGAAGAAACATGAGAGAGTCTCAATTAAAACAGTCCTCATCTTGGGATAATCACTAGACCTTTTTAAGCCATTTCACCTTATGAATTACATGTCAATTGCTTTGGTGAGGTGTGTGTTGCCAAAATATGAGCAATATTTTATCTACCCTCAAAGCACAGAAAGTATTCCAATCAAACTTGGTATAAAGACCTCAGGTGCAGTTAACATCACACCCTGGTCCTGCTGGCCACACTGTTGTTGATACAGGCCAGGATTCCATTGGCCTTCTTGGCCAGCTGGGCCCACACTGCTGGCTCATGTCCAGCTGGCTGTTGACCAGCACTCCCAGGCCCTTTACTGTCAGGCAGCTTCCTATCTACTCTTCTCTCAGTCTGAAGCACTGCACGGGATTGTTGTGACCTAAGTGCAGGACCCAGCACTTGCCCTTATTGGAGCTCATTCAGTTGGCCTTGGCCCATTGATCCATCCTGTTCCAATTCCTCTGTAGACACCTCCTACCCTCTATGAGATCTACAATGCCACCTAATTTGGTGTCATCTGCAAACTTACAGAGGGTGTATTTGCACCCCTTGTCCAGATCACTGATAAAGATATTGAACAGGACTGCACTCAACACTCATCCTTGGGAAACACCATCTCCATGTAAGTCCATTCACCACCACGCTCTGGGACTGGTCATCCATCCAGTTTTTAGCTCATCAAGGAGTGCACCAAGCATCCAAGCATTGAGCAGTTACTTTCTGCAGGAAAATGCTGCAGGAGACAGTATCAAAGAGTTTGCTGAAGTCCAAGTCAACAACATCCACAACCTTTTCCTCATCCACTAGTTGGGTCACCTAGTCATAAAAGGAGATCTGATCGATCAAGCAGGACCTTCCTTTCTTAAATCCATGTTGGCTGGGCCCAGTTGCCTGAAGTCCCTTGAGATAAAAATAAGTCCTTTAACACCTTTCCTTTATAACAATTGAAAACAAGGCCTTAGACCGCAAAACATTAACAGGATTTCTGCTCTTCAACTAGGGATGCATTTTAGTCTCCTAAATGTTTTTTTTTTTTGTGTACCAACCAATAAGGATAAACAAATCCCAGCATGCTCTATGCTGTATCTTCTTATATCTCCAAAAATAATGAAGAACCCATATTCCAACAAACCAAAAAAGAATCTTACCAGTTTGGTTTTTTTTCAAGAGTTGAAGCTCTGTTATGAAAATCTTGAGCTTGGGACTCCTTTCTCACTGACATTCTCAGTATTTTCATGTTGTGCTCTGAGATAGCTTTATGGCTATTCTTTGTTTAAAGCTTCTAGACTCATGACTGTTCAATTCTCAAAGCTATCTGACTCGAAGACAAATGGTGTTTTTCCCTTAAATGCTGATTTACCCTTTCATGAGAGACACAGGTATGCACAGTCCTTTAGGATGCACTGGATATGTTAGTCTCAGACACATAAAAAGATAGAACAACAATATTTTATTGAATGTTATGGTTCATGTTACATCCTTTTCAGAGAAACGATATGTATTCTATGTCAGGAAAAAGTCAATTTTGGCATCTTTTTTAGAACATTGCTTGGTTTCCATGAACATTTTCTTTTATCTGTTCTTTTACATACACCGCTGTGATCTTCTTTGTCCTTCATTGTATTTACTTGAATGAAAGGTGAAAAAATTGTAGAGATATGGAAGAAACAAAAGAGCAGGACTCTTACACAAAGGGATCGAATGTAACTACTTTGACAGTGGAGTGTGAGTGATATTTAATCTATCTGTTTGACTAGTTTTTGTTACCCTTTTTTTTTTTTTTTCTGAAGAATCACTCTTGCCTTGTCATTGTTTGGAAAGGTAGAAAAAAAAAAAAAAGGCAGAGATTCAAGAAGCCAACAATTGTACCTGAAAAGCAATTCTGATGGATCCTACAATTGATCCTGTATGAGTGATCAGTACATGCTCAATAGCCATAATAGATGGGTGGTAACAAGAAATTCTTCTGTGGGAAGAATATGTTGATATCAGCAAACTGTCCTCTGATAAAGGACATTCTCTCTCTCTGCACTTCACATTTGGATGTTAAAGCTTTCTGAACATTGATATTTATTTCCCCTGTGACCCTTAACTGAAAGTTTTCCCTAACATTTTGTATTTTTTGTGCCAAAATGTTTAAACTTCTGTACATATTTATTTTAATACCTCTAATAAAATGCCATAATTTCACTTTAGAAGAAGAAAGGCTTCATGACAACAACATAGCAATCCCTGTTGAATAAGAAGTCTGATTTCACACTTTTACAAGAGTAAATAATGGAACACCAACAAAAAATTCAATGTCACCTTTAAGTCATCATGTGTGAGATATCAATATTGAAAGGTTTCTTCCTTTATTCTTGCAAAAGACTTGAAGTAGTTAAATTGTTACATTATGCAACCTCAATAAATCATCCCACACTTCAAAAATAAAAATAATTCCATAATGTTTCCTGTTGTGAATTCTTGTAACTATGAATTAAGGATTATAATTACAGAACTTCACAATTTCCTCTTAGGCACAGGTTGTTTTAATAAACAGAATAGGAAACAAAGGCATTTGCCAACATATCTGTGATAAATGACTATCAAAGAAGCAACAGGAGGCTAACTGAAACTGAGGTCAGTTTCTTTAAAACTACTGCTGAATATTCATAGCAAACATCTTGCTGCATGTACCCAGCTGTCAAGAGGATAATAATGAAGTTTTCTCAAAGTTGTCCCATTTGCTACTCCTGTAGCAAATAAATTTTTTGTTTTGAGCTAACATGAAAAACAATAGTTAATCTTTTTTAATAATTAAAATTTTTAGTACCTTAAAATGAAGCAATACTACTGATGATTGCTTCTTACAGTTTATTTAAGTAAATGGAAAATAAAATTAAATCTTTGATCTGAATGAGCTTTCTTTTTGACAGCTTCTGTTCAGTTCTGGAAGTAGCTGGTTACAAACTTCAGGTTGCTTCTCCAGCTATCAAATAGAAGTAGGAAAGAAACAAAGAGAGAGGACCAACTATGATACCCACAGTGAATAAATTCATATGAGGAGAAACTAAACATTGAGATTCCTCTTTCTGGAAATAAATGAGATGAGAAGCAATATTATACAGGTCTGTAAAATCATGGTTGTCTCAGAGACTGCCTCTGAGATCATAAATCACTATGACTTCTACTACAAGAAGATGGAAGTACACAATGACCCTCTTACAAGGTTTGGGACATGTATTTAACAGCAAAAGGACATATGTTTTCATACGGCTTGTACTGTGGAATTCAGTGCCACAGAATGTTTTAGAGGTAAAACAAAAAAAAAAGCATTCAAAGAGGAAGGGTGGGAAAAAAAAATTAAAGTTATTGATGTTTTTAAACACAGTGATCCCGCAGTGTTCTTTGATTCAGAGGTCCTCATACCGATGCATCATAGAAGCTACAAAAATGTTACATTGGGGAAGGCCTGAATACTAAACTGTTCAAACATCTGCTGCTCATTGCTGTCAAAGGAAACCTACTGATACTGGTAGGCCTGTGGTCTCATCTGTCAGGAAGGGTAAAACATGGTTAGACTTAGATTCTGAAAGCTGCATGCTATTTTCCTGTCATAGGAGTGTATTTCAGGATAGTTAAGAATTTTTTCTTAATAGAACCTAAGAATTTTCAGCTTCCCTTTTGACAGGAGGGAGCAAAACAACTTGAGCAGAAAGGATTTTACTCTTTATGAAGCAATTTATATTCTTAACCCTTATCTTATCTAAAAATGAGAAAGCAGCTCCACCAGAGAAATTTTGCTTCTTAAAGCCCCCAAGTCAATTATTAGTTCCTCATGAAGCCATTCATACAACCAATTTCAGTTCCAAGAGCACAAAAAAACAATGCAAATTTATTCTTGCATCTCTTTTCATGTTGTAATCACTTGAGGAAGGGCAGTGATGATACATGAGTTTTAAACTGCTTTTCATATCACTTCAGTGTTTTGCTTTGCCTGATGATAGAATTTCATTGTATTACAATACAGCTTTAGTGCTGGTACGACTTGTTCCTGTTGTAATTTGCTTGTTTCAGTTTTGCTACTTCTATTAAGAGTGTCAAAGAAGCAATTTCTAAGGCTAGACAGCATAAGCCAGCTACATGGTGAAGGAAAAGGCTTTCAGCCAGAAAGCAAGGTATGTGTGGTTGCTGATTAGCCTCACTGAGAGGTGGGCTACAGAGTGAAAATACAGTATTGTTGCCTAGTGCAAGACAGTTACCTCAGCAAATCTGAGGTAATCCTAGGGGAAAAAAATTACATGCTTCAGGTAAACGTTTATAAAATGCACCTGATCACACTGTATTATTATGAATATCTTCTTGTAGACATGTGAAATCTGTAGAGAAATGTCTCAGCATGGCATGGTTACAGCTTTTGATGGTTTGGATGTTTCATAGGCTAGTGAGCTTTGGGACTATTGTGACTTCAGCAGAATCATGATTCCAAGTCAAATGAGGGGACTCCAAAATAACGTCATACAAGGTTGTGTAAGCACCTATAAGATATAGATAAGATGCCCAAGATACAGATAAGATGCCCTGCACATTGTGTGCGTGGTCAGTAAGCTGGCTGTGATCACTGTGACTGCACTGGCAAAATAGGGGCTTATCACATCCTTCTTTGTCAGAATGCCTCTTACCACTTCCTTGATACTTTTTAGGGTGTATATTTATACTTTATACCACTGCATAGGTATTTATGTCTTGGATGAAATATTCAAAGAAAAATACAAAGAAGCGTTACACTTTTGTTTTAGTTGTTTTGTTTTTGTGAGCTTGTTCAATGGCCTCAGAATTACATAGTCATTTTCAAATTTGCTGAAAAACTGATTAGCACCTAATTTTGGAGGCGCAACCAGCTCTTCACAACATGTTGGTTTGTCAGATTCATGAGGCTGATTTGACTTATTTTAATATCATACATATTGCAAATTACCTTATTAGAGTACACAAGTGGGACAAAAACTGAATTAAGTGGCTCTTTTCAAGTTGTGGCTCCTGTCTTTAATACACAGCCACAGTCTTTTTGCAAGATATCAACTAATCAATGATGGAATTAGAGTCAGGGGAGCTCAAATCAGTAAAAATGCCAAAAGAAATGTCTTAAAGCATTGGGTAAAAAGCTTAATTCCATAAAGGCCAATAAGAAACAAGCCTCCAGATTCTATATTCCTTAATGGTTTTAAAAAGATTATGCTACTCAGAACTGAAGCTTTATAAACCAAATATATTCATTTTCATGTTCCTAATAGGTAATTATGTCTTTTCATAAGCACACTTCCATCTACCCCTTTGTATCAATTAAATCTAAACTCAAGTAGCAGAACAGCAAGCATTTTCAAATGCCTGGGGTTCAAAATGAGTGGCTGCTGAGGCTGTAAAACAAAATGCAAAAATACTTACCAGTTTGCCCCTAACATTAAGTATATTAAAATAAGACTGCTCATGAGCACCATTTATTTTCCAGTAGCCAAAATATAAGTAAATCCCACTATTACAATTTACTCACAACTGTGGTGAATTACCACAATACCTGAGCACTTTTGGTATGGCTCTATGTATCTTTCTAAGTACATTCCTGACACACTGAAAAAATGTATCTTTAGCAGTAACTACAGATCCCTTTTGAGTTCACAATTTTTTTCATTTGTTATGCAAGCACAAAGATGGTTCCAGGTAAGGCTTAATTTGAAATGCAGTACTGAATATCTTTTTTCCTCTTCTTGTTTCCCCTTGCTGCATGTAAAAGTTTTGTTATGTCAAAGATACTGACAAAGCTATCAGCAGATAACAGAGCCTTACTTCTTTTTTTCCTGGAGGAGTGGTGAAGGCAGGATTCTGTACCGCTCGAACAAAGTCCAGTTTCTGCATACTCACTGCAAATCTTCCAGTGCAATGTTTTGGTTAGTGAAAGCCTGAAAACAAACATGACTTACAGGGAAGGCCACAGAGAGCATGCACTGAAGCCAAGCTGCCACCGAGAACTGAACTTTGTCTCCTGAACCATTTTTATATAGTTTTCATAATTTAAAATCAAACAAAAAAATACCACAAGAATTTTTTTGCAGAATTTGATTGCATGTGGAGATTTAAGCAGAAAAATCAACCTGCCACTCTGCAATAGGAAACAGATAATTCAAAATAAGTATTACTGTTAAAGAAAATGTAGGACCCTGCAGCAACATACTCTAGGAGGTATATAGCAGGTTATGGGGGGACCTGCTACAAGACCCAGTGGCACATTTTGCATTGGGAGACGGGATACACACACACGAGATATGTGACCCACAAAATGGCAGTTTATTCAAACAAGAAGACAGTTTATATATGGGGGGATACAGAAGGTTCAGGAAAAGGGGTAGGAACCCGGCTAGGAACATCAAATCCTGAGGGTTACTGATATGGGGACTTGGAGGGATAGGCTAAGGGCATATGTCAGGTCACTTAGGGGGAAGGGAGAGCTGGGGGAACAATGGAAGAACTGTCCTGGGTGCACGGACAGGGGAATTTGCTGAGGATGCAGTGCTGCGGCCTTGTAGCTGAGCTGGTTCCCAGGCAGTCCTGCACAGCTGAAGTTGCTAGAAATCTTCCAGAGAGATCTCTTCCTCTGAGCCTTCCTTGCAGCGCTTTTTCATCTCTCTCCACGCTCTGTAGGCCTCTTCCGGTCCACCCCTGGCAGAGGTAAAAATGAGAATATGCATGGAAGTACAAGAATAGAGGTAAATACAAAGTATGAGATATTCAACAAGGATGAACAGAAAGGCAAAAATGGTTATAAGCGTAATAGGAAAAAATCCTATCACAAAATTATATGTAGTTACAAATTCATTGGAGAACTATGGGCTTTTTTTTTTTTTTTTTAACAAATAAAATTAATATTTTGGTCAAAAGCTAAATTCAAGAGGATTGATTCTTTACAGAGAGGGTAATGAGGCATTGGAATGGGCTGCCCAGGGGGGTGGTGGATTCTATGTCCTTGGAGGTATTTAAGAAGAGACTGGATGTGGCACGTAGTGTCATGGTCTAGTAACTGTAATGATAGTGGATCAAGGGTTGGACTTGATGATCTCAGAGGTCCTTTCCAACCCATCTGATTCTATGATTCTATGGTTTTAGGCATCACATAATATTTGTTCAGTGCTCAAATTGTGTTATTTGGATTTTAGAATACAACTACACTTAAATATCTCCTAAATTTCTGTCCATTTTTAATGATGTTTAGTTCGTTTTGGTAATGCCTTCCTCTGTAGGAAATAATAATTGAGAAGCACAGCACATCTATCATAAAGAACTGCAACACTGAAATGTGCAACTGCCTTAAACCATGAGTCCATTAGTATCAACACTTAAAGTAGTCTTAAGTACTAAGGAGATAGGGCTATTTCAGTTATGAATGAAAAAGTAGAATAAACTATATTGCTAGCGTAAGCAACACAATAAAAGCAGATTATAAAGTGTTATGACTAGGTTCTCCTTTTGTATAAGAGAGATCAAGTGCTGTTAGTCCTCAGCCACAGATGCCCTGATTCATACTATTTAAGACAATTTGAGAATGAACTTGGCTGTGGTTTATTGGTTTCTTTTATAATCAATGGTGAGAATCCAACACCTCCAGAGTAAAATTTTGCCCAATTAAAGATTTAAATTATCTTCTGAAGGCACCTGTTCCTTCTCATTGATTACGGTGACTAAACTTCTGATTCAGATGCCTCAATTATATGCTTAAAGTTAAGTAAGGTAAATCTAGGCATTAAGGGATCACAGAAAATTTTTTACTGTGTTTTGTATAGTAAGTGCAAGAAATAATTCTGTTCATATTACTGATGCTCCTAGGAAGGCACAAACTTAATCTCCCTGCAAAGATGTTTGCAGGAGTATCCACAAACCCCACTGTGGTGGGTTGACCTTGGCTAGCTGCTGGACACCTGCCCAGACTCTCACTTGCTCACCTTCCCAAAACACATCAGGGAGAGAATATAACATGGATGAAGATAAAGATAGGAAAAATGATTGACCAATTATTGTCATGAGAAAAACCAACTTTACTTAGGGAAAATTATTTTTATTTCATGCCAATTAAAAATATGTAGATGGTGAGAAACAAAGAGACAAGACACTTCATCCACCCTCTTTTTTCCCAGGTTCAACTTCATTTGTTGGAGCACAATTCTGATGAGCTGCTGAGGGAGCTGAGGTTGTTTAGCCTGGAGAAGAGAAGGCTCAGGGGAGACCTTATGACCCTCTTACACTCTCTACTCATTCTATTCACTCTGAAAGGAGGTTGTGGCCAGGTGTGGGTTGGCCTCTTCTCCCAAGCAACTAACAATACGGAAAGAGGACACAGTCTTTAGCTGCACCAGGGGAGGTTCAGGTTGGACACTAGGAAGAAGTTCTTCACAGAGTGATCAGACATTGGAATGGGCTGCCAGGGAGGTGGTGGAGTCACCATCCCTGGAGTTTTTTAAGAAAAGACTGGATGTGGCACTTATTCCTATGGTCTAGTTGACAAGGTGGTGTTAATTCATATGTTGGACCTGATGATGTCAGAGGTCCTTTCCAACTTTGTTGATTCTCTGATTTCTCCATTCCTGACTCCTTGTCGTCTCCTGACTCTGCCCAGCATTGTGGAGGCAATGGGGAACAGGGGGTTGCAGTCAGTACATAAGAGTTCTATCTCTGCCACTCCTTCCTCCTCATACTTTTCTTCTGCTCCAAGTCTTTCCATGGTCTGCCACTTCCCTCAGGGCATGTACACCTGCTGCAATGTTGGGTCCACCATGGACCTGCAGTGTGGATATCTGCTCCAGCATGGAGCGCCTCCTCCTTCTCCTCCTCTGACCTTGGTGTTCCCTCTGCTGTTTCTGACACTTTTTGTTCCCTCACCCTCTGTCTGTGCAGAAGTCTCTGCCCTTTCTTAGAGATGTTTTCTTTGAGGCATCCACCTCTGGCTAGGGATCAGCTGTGCCCTGCTGTAGGGTCTGATGGAGCTGACAGGAACCTGCTGTCTCTGATGTGGGACAGCCCTGGCTGCTCCTCCTGGATGCCACCTCTACATATGCCCACTGTCCATCCCATGTTATGCAATCCTTTACATGCTTTTTTCCTAAGCAGACAGAAATATAATTTGTGAGTGATTATGGGGTTGTAGATAAAAGCTTTGCATTACTCTAGAAAGGAAATTAATGAGTCAGGTGTAATACTTTCTCTCATTAATTTTCTCACTAATTTTCTCACAGATAGTGCAATTTATTGTAAAGGTAAGAGTTTTCATTTTGTAGGTGCTAGTTTTTAGTTCTGGATGAAATAACCATCTAATTTCCCCAAAGGACAGCTCTTAGGTTGTACGACTGAGCTGAGGATATTCTCTGTGCTGTTAAACAGGCAATTACTTTCATTCTGTGCTTCCAGAACTGATGAGCTTGTTTCTTTCAAGAGGCAGTTCAGATACTCCAGGGATTCAGTCTTTTGTGGACAGTGAACCACAACTCCATCTGAACCTGTAATATTGCATGGATAAGTGCTTTTGACTACAGAAATACTAAGTTTAATCTGGAGTGTGTCGGATGTCTAGGAAAGAAGAAAGTTCACCTACAGTTATAAAGTGAAGGTGGGATGACTTAAAACTGTTTAGAAAATGAACTGAAATGTCTCCAGTAACTCATTTACACAAGGGAAAAACAGAGTAGGTAAGTTCCTTTCCAAGACAAAGTACACAGCAGTGCAGGTAAAATGTGAGCAAATAAGGAATAGGTAATTCCACAAATAACCACTGATTTCAATGTTGGTTTCTTTTCACTTTTTTTTAACATTTATATGGAGGGTTGGAATCAAGTCCCTTGCTCCTCCTTCCTGTTAAAGAAATAAATAAGTGCAGGCTTTCTGCACTTCTCTAGAGCATCTGTTGGTCTCAAAACTTCTGGAAGAATCTAAAACTCAGTGGTTTTTTTTACAGTTGATGTGGACAAACTCCAGGTTCTCTGCCTAGTGCTGTTCTCAGACCTCATGGTGCTTCTGAAGTTTCACAAGGCTCATTTCATCATACTAGAAAACATCTCTAAAGATGTCTGACCTACATACCCTGAAGTGCAGATGAACTTTAAAAGTGGTTACAAAAAACCTTGCACTTTTAAACTATCACTGCCAGTACTGACAAGAGGACCTGATCTTTGCATTTTTGTGGTAACTCAGTGAGGACTGTATTCCAGAAGAGTGAGATGAGACTAATGGAGCTTAATTTCAAAAACGATAATAGTTTAATTTATGCCTAGTTGTTACATAATATGCAATTCATGCAGCATAATCAAAGAAATACTTCTTGGAAAGAACCAGTTTTTTGTGATCCTTAGCTAACTTACAAAGAGATTCCCCTTCTAAGAGGAATTAATGCCGATGCAGATGCACAGATTTTGTAGAGTTAGTAAACACTCTTCTCAGATGTAGCACTACAGTAATGACTAAGCCTCTTTTATAGGAGCTGGCTGCTATCAAGTGCCTCAGCTGAAATATTTGTCTGGTAAGCTCCTGCTTTTAGGTGTTGAAGTGTATGGTACAATCTTAAGACTTGGAACCGGTAGAAACCCTGGGGAAATACATACCATGTAAACGTGACTATGTGATTACTTTTTTTTAGGTCTTCAAAAAATGTTTAGATGTGGTGCTTAGGGACATGGTTTAGTGATGGAGCTGTCAGTGTTATCTTAATGATTGGACTTGATCTTAGAGGTCTTCTCCAACCTTAATGATTCTGTGATTCGATGATTCTCTGACTAAGTAAACTGCAGCTCTGGTGCTCTGACTGATACCTTCTTCAGAGTGGTGCTTGATTCTGTTAGTTTTTAACAGATGCAATGGGAGCTGTCAGGAATTTTCCATTTCTGAAAACACTGATCAACTCTCACTTCTTTAGAGATCATAGATGGTATGGGAAGAATAAAGGAGACTGTCCAGCTAGTTCGCTGTTCATCTGACTATCATCGTCAGCTACAAAGATGTTAAGTTCTTGACAAAATTGATCTGATTTTACTCCTCTCTGAAATTTCTGTTAAACGTGGGTTTCTTAATGAGTTATTTTGCTAGAGCTCTTTTTTTTTATTTTATTTTTCAGCATCCAGCAGAAATCATTAGGTAATTAATGGCTATCAAAAAAGGCTTTCTTCATGCATATTTACTCTGCCTACCAGGTCTTTGAAGCACCAGACACCAGGATAGAAAACAAAACTATTTGGCGTGCATTTTAGAAACTTGTGTACTGATGATGAGAGAAAAATATAGATGCCAGAGCTCACTCCAAGGCTCATCCTCTGCCAGCTGGGCTTGCAAGCAGGTTACAGATTTCTTGAATAAATAGTGTTGAGAAAATCTGTGAACCAAATGTCCAAATAACCTGAGGCTCAGTTTGACCAATGACCAAAGATAAGTTCTAAAGCTCTGTTCTCAGCTGAAAGATGGTATGAAACAATTTCCCTGTGGCTTTAGCCACCTGTGAGCATGGAAAAAGCTCCTAATAATTCCACTGACTGAGACAGAGGAAGATTAGATTTATTAATGTTGTCCCTAAGAAAACAGCTGAGGAAAACAGTTGACCACTGACTGCATCAGTAGTCAAAATTGTGACAAGTTTCTGAATTAACCAGTCACTAATCAGTTGTTGAAATAAGACTGTATAGAACCTGCTTTTATAAGTATGCTCTACCAATGAAAATAATTTTATGAGGGCTCTTTAATTGCTTCCTTACTCCTTACTAATCTTCTGAAATAAGATGCACTCTACCAACCTTGATTTGGTAAAAAAGGGTCTTGCTGGATTATTTTTCCTTAGATATCCAGAAAAAAATAATTTTCTTTACCACTGTTACAGAGGGAAAAAAATCAAGGGAAAAAAAAATCTCCCCCCCCAGCCCATAGGGAGAAATCAAAGTACCTGATGAAAAAGAGCAGTGAACAAAAGTACATATAAACTCTAGGCCTTGTAATTTAATGAGCCCTGGGTTATTTCTCATGTTGCCAGAAGCAACAAAAATGAACAGTTTAGTGTCAAGACTTATTTTCCAATTTTATTATCTTGGGAGGGGGAGAGCAGAGAGACTGAATGAACATATGCTTCCTCAAAGGAAGTGACTGATGAAAGCATTCAAAATTTCACCAGTGTACAGTTAGGATTCACATAGGCAGATATTCTAAAGAAAAACAGTATTTGTCCTTCAAGAAAGGACATCCCTTTGGGAAGCTGAGCCTCAATCTCGTTCTACTGGCTATATTTTAATTTTAAAATTAAAATCCAAGTAAGAAAAAATGTGTTTTCCTCTTGGATGTCTGAGTGCTGATATTTCGCACTGTAACACAAAATCAATTTTCTGACCTGAAGTCAGGCTAAGGTAACAGTTATATGCCACAGTGACTCATTCTTGAGGGCAGGATGCTAGACAATAGGGTACCAAATGCTTGTTAAAGGAACTTGTATTTTGTGCCTCAAGACATTGTTGAATGTCTTAGCACTACCTCAAGTCATTATCAAATGAACAGTGGTATTGTTCATTGTCAACTGTCTTGGTTGCTTTTGACAGAACAACATTTCTGTATTTGACATTAAATTTTTTTAAAAAAGAGCATTTTCCCCTCAGCCTCCTCTGTTCATTACTATGTGTTTCGTAATTAATACATGACAGTCTAAAGACAAAAAAAACCCCTACAAAACAAACAACAGACCACCAACTTTTATATCTCAGGGCTTTTGGATTTGTGTGTATATTTTGGTTTTTTGTTTGTTTAAGGTAATTTCAAGAAGCTTGGAAAGCTTTAATAAAAAACGAGATTCAGGAACAGATAGAAGAAAACAAGACAAAATCAACTGAAGTGGCAAGTTAAATATGTTCCTTGTAATATATCAGAGTGGATGGCTTTTGATTTTTGCTTAGAGCAAAAATCTTCAAAAAGCTTTTTTCATTTTGGAAAAAATGCTACTGCTCTGAAAAGTCAAGTTAGCTCTAAATAAGAAGTCTATCTAGACCTTGGGTGCTAGATAGGTTCCTAAAGGGGATATCCCTGATAAGAGTAAAAAAAGGAGAAAAGTCTCTAAAACCACTGAAAAATCCCAATTTTCTCAGAAACAGGGAAAGTTCTTTGGGTGACATGGTTATCTAAACAATAATATCAAGTCAGAGGAGAGGATAGAGTGTCTACAGATGTTGAAGATTCATTTAAGTCTACATATTAATGTGATTTTGTATTACTAGACAGCTTATACTTAGATTACCATTATCACATTGTTCTTTTCTGAAATGCAGTTATTATCCTGAAGAAGAAAATCACAACTTTTCAAGCTAATAACTTGCAGGCATTGTTGGCAGAGAAAGGTGCTCAAATTTAGGTCTGTGGGTATTTTAATCAACTTGCATTCTTCTCAGAATTTTTTTACTGTGTCATTATTCAGATTTTATGATGTCCCTGGAATAAGATTTGCCTCTGGACTGATGCTGTTCAGATGCAGTAATGCTTATGTCTTTGAACAGAGAGATTAATAGCCTTGGATCAGAGATCAGTTTTTGCTACTAAATAAGAACTCACCACAGAGGTCCAACATGCCATATACTCTCATATAAATTCTCAAGGTCAAAAATTAAGAGAAAGGAAGTTTTTTTTTAATTATTGCTCAGCTTCTCCGGCATTATGCAGAAGTGCTGAATTGTAAATGACAGCCCATTTGGTGTTGTTTGCATATGAGAAAAAATTATTCTGGGAAATCAGATTCTGAATATTATTGATCCTGAGGTCCCTAGGATCTGTCTATGTTAAAATCACAGTGCAGTGAACTGAATTTGACATGCAATATTTTCTATTCTATCTTTTCCCAGCAGATGAACCCTTTCCCTGTTTACTAAAATATGTCAATATCTGCAAGATCCTTTCCTGCATGTGACATAAGCATCTCCTTATAATGTGACACTCAAGTTTTCCTTTAGAAAGAAATAATAATAACCCATGTAATTTTAAGGACAAGAGTAACTATCAATCATGCAGGAAATTTTAATGATACAAGTGAAGAATAATCAGAGATCCTCTCAGCAGACTGTCCTGAGTGTATCACGTGCATTGAAGCAAATGCAAAAAGGTGTCTTCTTCAGTGCCAGTCCAGGTGCAGCCAAGGAAAACACGGATAATCTGAAGTTACACATATAATAGAAACGTATCATGCTCCTTCCTCAAGAAACCACTAGTCACAACTTATCCTGTTCTCATTTACACTGCAAAATTGATTGGTCTAATGTTAAAACTCCTGTCAAATTGCTATCAAAATATTTGAATTTTCTCTCCACAAAACTGCCTGTGAAGTGTATTTCAACAGTTCAGTGGAGATTCTGTCTGTTCAAAAATAAGAACACCACAAACTAACAGAAAAGATGAGAACAGCTCTATTTCTTATGTCTCACTGCTGCTATTTAAGAATTATGTTGGCCTTATGACAAAACTAAGAGCAGAGCATAGCATAAAAAAGTTGGTCTCCATATTTTCAAGCTGTGAACTTAAACGCTTTCTCACTCATTTTCTTAGCACACAGTCACAAAGACTTCCACTTTTCCTGAGGATATTGAAAGAACATCTTATTTCAATCAGGACATCCAAAGTAAAAAAAGGGAGGCTATTCGAATAGCAGAATATTTAAAGAAAGATAAAAAGTATTGCTAGATGTTCTGGGCAGTCTGAATTTAGCAATTAAACAGAATTAGAGTCATAAATTCCAGCTAAACAGACTTTAGTTACCTATGAAATTTTTGTTGCTGAATGTAAACAGTGGATAGCAGCCCCAGCTCACAAAATATTTATTTTGTAAATATTTTTTAATGTGAACAGGGTAGAGTAGAGTTATTCTTGGCTGATGCCTTTTCTCTCAGTTGTTGGGAGAAAGCTAGATTTCAATCTAATATTTTGAGTGATGCAAACGTAGGTATGGGTGCAGGATTGCATGATTTAAACTGTCATATTAGTCTAGCCAATCCAACTGCTATCTATTCAGTTCCCTGCTATGAATGGAAAAAACCCTTCAGAAACACTTTTAAATAGGTGTTAAAAGATTATTCAAACTTTTGCATAAGCCACCGTGCTTAAACTTTGAGGAGGTATGTCTTCAGAAAGTGTTACCTTAAGTCTTCTTTCAAAAAGTGTCTATTCAACCAAATTAACACATGCAATTCTAGGAGTAGACATCAAATAATTCTGCATTATTAGCCATACAATATCACTGTGTTAATTTATCAAAAGTTTTTTTATGATTTAGATAACATGTCAAGAATATTAGAGTTTTTTTTCACTATTGGACAGCCACTAGGTTAAATAAAAAAAACCCAACCAACCAACCAACCAACCAACAAAAACCAAAACATTAAAGGACAATACAACTTATCAGTAAACAAACCATATATATCCTGGACACCTTGATGATGATGATTTCCTCTGCTCAGTGTATATACTGCACTTAAGCATCTGTAGACTGTTTCAAGACTTCATTATTATATAAAGTAAGAGCCAAAGTAACTTGGTAACAACCGATATCTTTACACTTGACACAACTGACCTTAAGATCATCTCAGAAGTATGTGCAAGACCTGTGTACTTGGTCTTAAGTCCTAACGTTTCCAACAGAACTGTGTCTGCACTCAATGCAGTCTGTGGCACAGGGGTTGAGCTGTCTAGCCCGTGGCCCTGTTTTGTAAGGTGCAGTTATGTGGCCTTGGCTCAGCTTTACTGAAAAATTGTTGAGCTGTGAGAGAGGATATAGGCTAAAGCCAAGATTTTCTTCTTGAGAAAAAAAGAAACAAAGATATAAGGGAAATTGTTGAGATGGTAGTAGCAACTTGGGGAATCAGAAAAATACTGGTGGGAAAAAGGTTGAAATGCAGAAGAGAAGAAATGAGTCAAAAAATGAGAACTCAGCAAGATCAAGAACTAGCCTGTTCCAAGGACCTAGAAGGGTCTGACAGTTTCCCACATGAACAATAACTCTCTGGGCAACAGGTACTCATCATATGCCTCTACTGCAGATGCTGAGCATACTCATGTTTAGTATATTTACTCCTAGCTACTTGCTGTCTGTATTTAGCTGGTGAACAGTTGCTGTACATTTACAAACTGTTTGTAGTACTACTTATAGAGCCTCTGCACATGGTTAAAAGGACCCAATAAATTGTGAAACATTTTCATAACTTAAATGTTCCATGAATATAGTGACATCCTAGAAGAAGTATACCAGCTTCTGGAAGAAAAAACCTGCTTTCTGTGTCAACAAATAGTGACAAAGTCAGAGCATTATTATTATAGGCAATGAAAGTACTAATTTTACACTCTAAGCCTTGGTCTCTAAGTCTGTATATTGATAAACAATATCAATTTGTTGTAAGAACTTAATTGATTTATATAAATCTCATAAGAAAGTCAATTAATATTCAAAATAAAAAAATGTAGGGGGAAAAAAAGCCAACCCCAAAACAGTGGAACTATGACTGTATATTAAGTTACATAAAACTAAACTCCTACAGAGCAACTGTTCAGAACTTTTTAATATACCAACTAATCCTTTCCATGAAGCCTCCAACAAGAATTCAGTAAGACAAAAATTGGTTTAAGTAAAGATCATTTTGAAAGAGAGGGATGCCAAATAAATGTATAGTACTTGAGTACGTCTGCACCTTTCAGAAGCTGTTGTTAATATGGCATAATATCATGTTCTGATAGCTGCTAGTCATCAACTCATCTAATGTCTTTGGGGTAGGAGCTCTAGAGTTCTGACCACAGTCTTCCCTGCTACCTAATCATTAGAAATTGTAATGGAAGGCACATAAGTACATCTGCCACCTATTCCAGTCTTTGAAATAGTCTTTACAGATTTTTGAAAGTCATGTGGTTGGAAGAGGGCTTTTTTTTTTTCCCATTATCCTTCCATTTAAAGTTGTCTATATATTGTTCACTACTAAACTCAGCAGTGTTTAAAAACACTGTGAGATTCAAAAATAGAATGTGGGTCTTTGTTAGCAACTGTTTCCAGATGGAATTGTTGGTATTTTTGGTATCATGACTTGAGGTCTGAAAGGCGGAGGGAAAGTGCTCAAGTTTACTGAAACAAGTCCTTGTCAGCATTATCTATACTTACATTTAAGAATGAGATACAAAGAAAGAAATATACTAAGTGACTGGTACTCTGCCTGGTCAGATAGCAACAATTTATCAATATTTCTTTTAAGTACAAGAACAAAGCTGTTGAATTCTGAGACTTTGCTTCCTACAGAAGGAATATGCCAAATAAACATTTTTTCTGCCATGATTTTGTGACCAGCTATAGTCACTACACAATATTATCAGGTTTCTTTCTTTGACATTTATCAGTTCACAGTGAACAGGTATGGCAACAACAAGCCTGTAAAAGGCTCCTGGACCACCTGTGTAGGACCACCTTGGGCCCGTAGGTTGTGATTTTTCTGGTACTTTCATTTTTGTGCTAGTTTCCTTCCTTGTTTTAAGCACTTTCTCATTCTTTCTCAGGAATTAAATCTTGCAGCTAGACGCTCAGAACCATTGCCAATTTCCCCTTTTTCCAAGATTCCTAAAGACAAAAATACTAGTCCTCCAGTTTCAATTATAAATTCCTGGTTTCTTGCCTCAAAGACAGAGAGTCTTTGAAGTTGATCAGATACCTAGATTAGGAAGATTAGGGGGAAGAGATTACTTTGTGATTTATAATGCATTTTTCTTCCTTAGGTTCTTCATCATTCCTAAGTATCCAGAACCTTGGTAAAGTTGTCTTAGTTCAGAATTTACTCGGGGCAGTTTCTTCCCTCTTTAAGAGAACAGAATGCAGTTTAATGACTGTACATTCACTACTAAAAAGTCTCCCAAGACTCCTGGGCTTTTTTTAAGACCTGACAGAATACCCAGTATAAATTGAGGGCAACTGAAGTTATTCACAGGCCACTTAAAATGTACAATCTAGCCTTTTAAAACTGTTCCAGTCCTGTTTATTGCATAAGACTCTGTGTACTAGCAGCTGTTGATCTATTGAACATCTTAAAATATAATTAGTATGAAAAATATGCCTATTTCAGGAGGTGAAAAAAAAAAAAAAGCAGTATCTTTTATTATGAGCCTCTAGGGCTTTGCTGGAAATCTAAGGCTTCTTTGATACTGTCAGATCAAAATCTTTTCATCTCGTGTACATCAATATTAAAGTTGGGGGGGGTGGTTTGGTGCTTTTTATTGTTTGTTTTGGTTTTGGTTTCTTTGTTTTCTTTGTGTTCTTTTGTTTGTTTTGTTTCTTTTTTTTTTTTTTTTTTTTTTTTTTTTTTTTTTTTTTTTTTTTTTTTTTTTTTTTTTTTTTTTTTAAAACAAGTGCCTGAGCTCTCCAGCATCACTGATCTAAAATTTATATCCTGGATTACGTTATGTTCTATTTGGATTTATTTGTTAAGGATGAAGTAGACTGATCTGTCTAGGCTGTGAAATCATAAGCTGATGAAGTAAAAAAATGACACTATTGTTGTTTTTTTTTGGTGAACAAGTGGAAAACCAAAGGAAATCATACCTGTTCTTTCTCAGAGAAAGTTACTAGATTAGATCCATACACAGCACTCAGGATTCACATTCACAGTACTAACTTCGTGTGGCATCATCACTCCTCAATCAACAAGAGTGTGAAAATGCTTACCAGATACTGTGAGAAAACCAGACAGAAGGAAAATATTATATTGGCTCCTGTGTGAATGGTGGGGAACATGGAAACATAATAACAGGCATGGAAACACATTTTTTCCTTGAGGCTAAAACAGACCAGAATTCATCATTATTGGGTTTTCCGCATGTGGCAGTGTTTCTTGGTAAACAAGCTTTATTGATTTATAACCTTTCTCTGAGATGGTGTCTTCTAAACTATGGTAATATATACAGGCAGAGGGGTTTTGCGTGCTTTAACTGATACCCCTAGCTCCACAAAATATTCTGTCAGTGCTGCTCAAGACCTCAGAGTTTTAGGTCTTCAGGGATGAACCATCTGTTACAAAAGCAACAGCAATATGCTTTTGTAAGTAAGGCCCAAAGCCGCCAAGTACAGTAACTCCAGTCACATACTTATATTAACATTCGTTTGCCTGTAAAGAGCCTGTTTTTTAAAACAATAGAGAGTATCTACAATTCCTTTCCAAAATGCAATACGGAGAGCATTAACTTCTCTTTGAGGGGAAAGTATCCTTAACAGGAATGTGTTCTTGAATCATATCCATAGTACAGAACTATTCTTGCCACACAGTAAACAGAAGGGTGCAAGGTTGCATGTGATACATCATAATATAGTAAAACCTACACTGTACAGCTGACAGTGGTCCTAGCTAATTTATTTTGACTGAGCTGTACCTGTGCAACAAAGGTCAGAACTTGAACAATAATCACTTGACGCATAAGACACATTCATGTAAGAACATAAAACAAACAATGTATTTCTGAAAGTTAGCCTAAATTGTTCTTTTGAATCCTCCCACATTTTCTTGTATCTGACAATTAGTCCAAACTGCAAACTGAGGAACATGGTCAGTAACAACTGAGCACATGTGGCCTTAAGAATTCAGAAAATACTGCTCATGTTGACTTTAGGTCATTTAAAATGAGCAGATTCATACATCCTACAGTGTTCCACAACCTTACAATTATGCATGCAGAATATGAATCAATTAGGTATTCAAATACTGGAAAATAGGAGATCATGAGACCTATTCACTTAATTTTCATCATTGCCATTTAGTGAGGAAATGACTCAAATCCTATTCACTTTGAAAGTACTGGGAAAACTCTCAGTAATATAATATCAGACCAAATCTCGACCGCATTAAAGAATATTTCATTAAAAGTTTTACAGAAAACAAGTTGCTGTTGCCATACTACTCCTTTTGGGTCATGTGGAAGGAGTTTGCATGCATATATTGAGCACAAATTTACTTTCTTCCCTCTTCCCTTTCCATTCCAAAACTGGAAACCTCTTTAATTAAAAAAAAAAAAAAAAAAAAAAATCAGACAAAAGATACACTACGTTCTGCTAATACTCGCAGTGGAGCAGAAGCACAACCTTGCCTAAAGCTTGGGATGTGCGTGACGAGATAGTTTTGTACCCAATACTGACTGACTATTATTGTCAATACCTTAAGGGCTGTTCAGACCTTTTTCTGCTCTTGCCCACCACAGTGTATTCAATGTATACAGAAAAGGTAGCTCTCCATCTCTTCAAGTTTTTTTAGGTCATGAAGACTACAAGATAAGTTATATACCTAAATTCACTGACCTTTATGTGCAACTTAAGTGCTGTGTGATGACCTCCCTCTACATTTAGTACTCCTGAAAGATAATTTTATAGAGATTATATATAATATCTAATATATATATATTAGATATATATAACATATATATATTGATATGAGACCATGTTTGGTGGATGAATAGATTGAGAGCAGCCCTGCTGAGAAGGACTTTGAGGTGCTGATGGATGAGAAGCTGGACATGAGTCAGCAATGTGCACTTGCAGCCCAGAAAGCCAATTGTTTTCTGAGTTGCATCAAAAGCAGCGTGGCCAACAGGTCAAGGGAGGGCATTCTGTCCCTTTGCTCTGCTCTGCTCTGCTCAGACCCCACCTGGAGCACTGCATCCAGCTCTGGAGTTCCCAACAAAGGAAGGACATCAGCCTGTTGGAGCGAGTCCAGAGGAGGGCCACCAAGATGATTAGAGGGATGGAGCACCTCTCCTAAGAGGAAAAGTAGAGAGTTTGGGATTGTTCAGCCCGGAGAAGAGAAGGCTTCAGGGTGACCTAATTGCATCCTTACAGTACCTGAAGGGAGCCTACAAGAAAGATGGAGAGGGACTTTTTACAAGACCCTGTAGTGGTAAGACAAGGGGGAATGATTTCAAACTGAGAGTAGGTTTAGAATTAATTTTAGGAAGAAATTCTTTACTGTGAGGGTGGTGAGGAAGTAGAACAGGTTGCCCAAAGAAGTTGTCAATGTCCCACCCTTAAAGTGTTGATGGAAGGGGTTCTGAGCAACCTGGGCATGTGGAAAGTATCCTTGATCACAGCAGGGGGGTTTGGAACTAGATGATTTTTAAGGTCCATTCCAACCCAAACTATTTTATATGAAAACTGACTTGCTAGCTAGGTCATGTCCCACTGGTAGGGGGATGATGTTTGTTATAAGTTCTTGTCAGGCTGAACAAAGACACTGGACACGTGTCAGGCACGTAATGTTTTATTATTGTCTTCTATAACTCTGGCAACCAGCCAAATATTTAGACTCAAAAGGTATTGGCTAACACGCCTTAAATTCATACAATACACTTCCACAGGACTGGAGACTAACAAGCCCTTAATTTCGTACTTGACAACTCCCACAACAAACTCCTCAAAGGTACTGGCTCACAAGACACAACACACCTCACAAGCTCTCCCCTTCCACAGCAAACTTTAACATGGATTATGGAGTAGAATACGATAGCTGTGCTTTACCCAGGCAAAAACAAAGAATATCATCAATCCTTAGATCCTGCACTGCTGTGCAGTGTGGATAGTACGGAGCTGGGGTTGCAAGACAAGGAAAACGAAAGAGGAAAAAGAGGAAAGGAGAGGAAGAAAGAGAAGAGAGGAAAAGAGAGAGTGAAGGTGCCCAATCTGTGTCCTTTTACAGTTAACCGGAGCTCTTTACATAAACCTCTTATGTTAATCAGACTTTTTGCCCTTTTTTTCATGTGTGTACAGCCATACCTTTTCCAGGAAGTGAACTGTGGGGGAAGGACTGAACATGAGTCTGAAGGTGGAACAAGAAGTTGGCTCAGAACATCTCTGCCCCTCCTCCATGGGCCACTCCCCTCTGATCCCACCCTCCCTGTTTCGCTACTCAGAGTGTTTGAGACAAAATATTCTTAGGTCTGCTCCTCTGCAATGGTCCTCTGCTGTAATTATCCTTACAGATCTCTCAGTAAAGAAGATCCAGCAGCAAAACTTGATAAACACTTTTTAAGAGAATATGAAATAATATAAGGTATGTGGTTCATATAAGGCGCAAAAAAAATGCACAGATAGGTAAGGGTGTTTTAACCTTAATAACCTTTTAAATCTGGTCATGTAATTTAAAGCATCCCAGTAGTTTAGCATGGTTGTTTAAAATTAATTGAATTTGTAATTTTAGAAATGGCTAACAGTACCATTTAAATAATAATTTTTAAAATTTTCAGTACAGGTAAAAATTCAAGCAGAGTTCAATACAAACATTTATTTTGCCTATATTAATTTCTTGATTTTTTATTAGATGAGACAGTGGGGGAACAGCTGTGCAGAAAGTATACATGTGATGGGCCCTGGAAAATCATAAAAAATGTTTTCAAGGTCTTCCTCAGTTCATAATGTAGACAAAAGTAGACTGCTTTCACATGGACTAGGAAGAAATGCCTTATGAAGCAAAACACTAGTGTTTTATGAAGTGAAGAACTTTATGAAAAGTTGAATGTGAAAGTGCTACATTCATAAATGTACATTATTTGCAAGAGGATTCAAGAATTGCGTATTATGGTCATTTTTGTCGAGTGTGGAGAACTATTTAATGGTGTAAATTTAGATCTTACTAACACTTTGGGGAAGGCAAGAATGTGAAAAATTAATGTGGATATTGTTTTGAGCATGTCTTTTATCAATTCATAATAAACCCAGCTATTAGTGTATCAATTTATCTTTACAACTGAGATTGTTCCAAAAATGTCAACAAACAGGAAAACATATCTGAAACAACGTTGCAATTCATAATGCTAACCTGACTATAGAAATGTTTCATCAGTTGTTAATAAAACCATACAGTGCTATTAGGGGATTACTGAATAGTCACAAAAAATGTATTACCTGTCTGTTGATTCAAAAAAAATTAAAATGAAAAAAAAGAGTAAAATTTAGAATTTTAACAATAGATCAGCGTAATAAACAATCTCATTTTGCCATGTTTCTAGCATGCGAACAATTTCCAGAATGTAAATTTTGGGCATGAATGTAACAGAACTGCAGGAATGTGCAAAGTGAAATTGTCATAGTACTTAAAAAATAAATAGTCCCCCAGTAAAGTGCTGGTCATAAGATTGATCTTATTAAAATCTAAGTTAAGGCATCAAGAAAAAAAAGGTTATTGTGGATTCTTGATTGTGTTAAATATACCTGAATTTTGAGAAGTAGAACCTGTGTTTGTGCATAAGTTTTTTCTGCTCCAGCCTCCTCACATTTGGACTGACATTGCAGCACTGACCCAGAGCGAACACAGATGCAAGAAGGATGAATATATTTAAAGCAAGTTCAGCGCTATCCACAGCCCTGTGATATTTTTCACTGAGAATATAACATCCGTTAAGCAAACAAGATGGATCAGCATTATTGAATATAGCAACCTTTAGGCAAATGAGATGGATCAGCATTATTTTCTTACTGGTCCTGCATTCAGAGTGATTCTCTTGAAGGACACGGGCTTGAGGCCCTTACATCTTTTACAGTGTCATGAGACAGCAAGCAAAACTGTTTATAATACCCAGTTTGTATATGGTCCTGCAAATATACTGTGGAAATGCACAGTGTCTCCATCCCTCCAGTGATAAAAGCAACATCCACCATAGTGAAACAAAGAAGACATCCTAGTGAGTACTCATGGCTATTGCCAAATATTTGTGAGTAATACTGACAAGATCCTTGGAATTACGTAAAGCACAGAGGTGCCTCAGTATGCTTAATGAACACATAATTGCATCTCGTCTGACTAAACTCTTTCTGATCAAGTTCTAGAAATTATTTACCAATAAAAATTTTGTTGTAGTTCACATAGGACAGGGATTTTTCCTCCCAAAATGACATACTGGGTAACAACAGGCAGACTACATTGATGCAATAGAGAATTTATTTAAATATGCTTGAAAAGGGACTTGATTAATTGTTGTGTTGTGCTTTATTAGTGGCCTGTTCAGATAAAATGCTGCAGTAGAGTTATATCAGAGCTGCAGTAGAACTAAATCAGAAATAATATTAGCTTCAATGAAATTACTGCTCACTTATAATAAGGTAACTAAATTTAAGAGTCTCTGCTGCCAAAGATCTTTATTATTATATGATAATTTCCACAAATGAAGTAAATCTTAACTTTGGATGATCAGTCTAGGATTTTTTTTAAAGTAATGCAAGTAAAAATAGGCTGGCTTCCTTTTCATCAGGGGCACAGTTACTTGTGCTTGTGCATGAGACAGAGTAAAGAATCCAGGGCTGTCAAGCAATGACAGTTTTTATGAAAGATTTCAAAGGAATAGGAATGTGGAAAAATGTCTCAGGGACACAGAAAAGTAAGTTGTTCAAGAAGCAACTTCAAATTCATGCAAAAGAAAAGCTTTTCCTGCCAAATGAGTGAAACTTGTCAAGTCTGCTAGATCTCTTAATTAACTGGGAACACGAAAGAAGTACCCTTTGAGGTATTCAAGCTTGCAGTCACCATGGCTAGTTCCCTTTGCAGAGAATATAAAACGAACAATGCATTTATTAACCTCATAAAGCAGCTTGGGTGATCTGGAAATATAGATGACTGATCAGGGTAGAAATTATTCATAATGAGGAAACACTTTCCAGCTGCGAGGAGGGAAGGGTTAAAAATAGCTGGCAAAATTCATGTTTATAGTATACTGTAGGTAAAAAAGGACTTGGATGTGTCATATCAAACCCCCTCAAAATCCCTTTCTTTCAAAATTTGCAGGTCTATACTATCTAACAGATCTTTGTAAACATTTTTCATAGGAATCAGAAACCTAGGAATCTCATTATTAACAAAATAAACCTAACTGTTCTGCAGATGATTTGAGTCTGTTACAGTAGTCCAATTCTGTTCCACATATTACTGAGTTGGAAAACAATGACAATTAAATACATTTCTAGTAGCATCGGTTTGTAATCTGTTCGAATGTGAGGGGATTATGTTGGATAAACACATGTAAACAAAAAAGCCAACTCCCTCACTGGGACATTTCTTTCTTCTTTCTCCTATGCATGTGACAGAGGCTGATGGCCAAAAAATTGTTGGCTTTAAAATAAAAAAACAATCCCCTCAAAACAGGTAAGCAGCAATTCCACTTGCTATAATTTTGGCCACACGTTTGTGCCCTTGGAAAAAATCCCCAGAGTTCACATTTTCAACACTTTCTGAAAAATGGGCTTCTTTTAAACCATTGATCTGAACACCTGAACTGCTAATCTGATCAAAATTATTAAGCTTGAAACATCCAATTCTTAGTGAGTGAAGGATTGGAAAGTAAGTCCTTCCTCAGATGAGATGTTTTCCCCAGTGGCAAACACACAAGTAATCCTTAGTGCAGAGCTGTTCCTTGGATGAACAAATGACAATATCAATGCGAGCAAGGACTGCAAGAACAGACTCAATCAAGAGCAGACTCAAACAAGAACAGAGGGCGCATGTTAACAACAGAGGCAATCAACAGAGTCAATCAAGGACAGCATGTGCATGATAACAAGGTTTGTTTTGGTCTTTGCTTATCTTTCCTTTTTTTTTTTCTTTCTTTTTTTAATTTTTTTTTAATTAAGCTCCATTAACACCCATTAAATGTTAACTGAAATATACTTAATAAAGCAGATGCGATGTTGCTCTTGGTCTTCCACTCATACACACACACAAAAACCCACCAAAACCCAACCAACCAAAAAAAAAAAAAAAA
>NW_020955241.1:1233341-1357645 GCF_003031625.1 Empidonax traillii | reverse complement strand
GTGGCTCTTCAGTGCGCAGAAAGACGGTTTTGTAGTGTCTGATGAATCTGCTCTTTAATAGTCTCTTAGCTGAGTTAAAAGGATGCAGGCAAATGTTAGACTAGCAAAAAATATTTTCACTCCCATCTTAACATTAAAGGATTTGTGAATGCACACACTTCATGTGTTTTAAAGTCCTAGAACTGAAATCTACTTTTCTCTCATCTCTGAAGTACAGCATTTTAAGTCATTACAAGGCACTGAAATCTAGATGTTGAAAATTTTATCAGAGTTCTTCCAATCCATCTGTTGATTCCAAATGGAAGAAAAGAGCCTGGACAGCATGTCAAGGCCAGACAAGAGCAACATATGTTGAATGAAGTTAAATAACTTGTTATTTATCAGACAACATTCTCAGAAACATGGTGCAGTTTTTGGGGTTGTCCTGTGCAGGGGCAGGAGTTGCACCTGGTGATCCTTGTGGGTCCCTTCCAACTCACAATAAGAGTAGCAAGCCAGCAAGAAAAGGACCCCGGTCCAAGAGGCCATGCTAAATATATAAGTAGAGCTTTAGCTTCAGTGCCCACCTCAACGCGCAGGGATATTACATACAATAAGCTGTATCAGTTTATTTCCAAATAAAAATCTGTTGAACAGCTAATGCTCCTGAGAATGGCTATAATCCTCTTAATTACTTTTATTGCTGGTGGACAGTGAGACACCAATTGCCTTAGAGAACTGAAACTTTGAGTACCAGTTGGGTGGTTTGGCTTTGTGTAAACTCTGCATCCACATTTGGATCAGATGCACAGACAGGCAGGTTGGTGGGATTAACTCAAAGTTTTCCCTCAATTTCTATGATACTATTGCTATTGGGTTATCAAATGTCATCTCTATTCTGCATTAGAGAGAGGATGAGCAAAACACATACATACCTCACATCCCTGTGCTGACTCACTCACATTGCTCCTAGTTCGCCTATTTCTACACCTGGACAGCAGAGGCCATCAAAGAGCAATTAAACGCAGCAATTCCTGATCTGAACTTGTTTTGAAGCCTAAACTCTCAAAAGAGGCAAGTCTAGTAGGAATTTCAATAAAATGAAAATGAAATAATGGGAATTATTTATACTTGGGGTATTTAGCCAAACATGAAACTTTCATGGCATTTGGTAACTGGACACAGTCCCTTCCAAATGAAGATGTGAGAGGAATCTCAGTTCCCAAACTACAGAAGACTCATTAAATAAAATGTGCATAAACTGCATGAGCAGATGTACTCTTTATAGTAAGGAAAAACTGCCTGAATGTCTAGTTATGGGGGATTTGGGGAATTCTATACCTTTATGTATCATATTGATGTGGTATTTGTGGGGCTTTTATTACATTATCATTTATCAGTGTTGTCTCTGCATTTTCTCAAGACCCTTACTAAATTTCTCTGCTAAAGACACCTTGACCCTGTGCAAAATTTCATGGGAATTTTCCAGTTTATTTTCTATCAAAAAATTTCTTGCCTCTGAAAAAGTCCCCTAGCTCCCTAGTAAAGCAGCTCATACAGGATGAAGTCAGATAGATGTCACATCAGCAACTATGCATTTGCCTCTGTTGCCCCTGTGACTGCTCTTGCACGCAGCAAATTCGCAGTGTCATGGATAAGCTGGACTTTCAGTGGCTCCATGCACCAAATAGACTTAATCAGCTGAGCCACGTCTTAACATCTTTGACTTGTGAGATAGTGCTACCTCTGGTATGGGCTACACTAGCAAAGACCAGTCTCTGGTATGACAGAAAGTCCCGGTGCTTCGCTGTGGCTCCTCTTTGTTTTTGTTTTTGTTTTTGTGGTTTGTTTGTGGTTTGTTTTTTTTTTTCTTTTCTTCCTTCCTTCTCGAACATATGATATATTGCCCATATTTATTTAAGAGCAATAGAAAATTTTTGAGAATGTCTTTGTTAAAATAGAAGCTAAGTAACCTCTGCTCAGTGTTCAAATGTCTGTAACCTAGGAATGACATAGGAACTGATAAAGCACCAAGATAAAGGCAAGAACAGAGAGAGATTTAGAAGAAGATTCAAGAAGTGTTCAAAGATGCCCGTATCCCACAAGGAATGAAGGACAAAAACATGGGATCAGAACTTGATTATATAGAAAACATCTTGAAACGTCATTATCTGAAAACACAATGTGGTTTTCTTCATTGTCCTCATAGCTTAAAAAAATACAGCCTTCCCCTCCAATACCCCATTTTCTTACATATCATACATCTATTTAAAATATAATAGGAAAAATTATATTTAGCTAAGATTAAAGAAAACATATTAGGGTTAACAGCTTTTATTCAATTCAGTAACCATTGCAGGTGTTCAGATACAAATTTTGGTCATTTTTTTAAGGATTATGTCCCTTCACAATTCTGTCTTTCCAAAATTGTTCTGGGAATTTAGCTTCCAATTCTGATGAAAGTGGAAATCCTGCACTATTCAGGAAAAAACTGGAATGTTGCACAGTCTTGTTTCAGCAACAGAAATGCTCATTAGAGAGTGCTTCTTGCTGGGAGCAGTTTAGCTCAAAAAGGAATGGCTTCAAGCATGTACCACCACCTTTTCTTGTGAGAGCTTCCCATTTCAAAATCACAGAATTTAAACTTGAACAAGAGTCCAAAACTTCTAGGGGCTTATGAACACTCAATAAAATAATTTAAGGTTTTTCCATTATTAAAGCTCATCATTAACAACTATTTTACTTACACAGATTTAATTCAAATAAACAAGATAGTACTATATTTTGCAGAACATGTTTAAAGACCTTTCAAATCCCAAGAAACAAAGTAATAACAGGATTAGCAAGTCTTTTGGTCTCCCAGTGTACAAGCATATCAGGTAAAGTAATATGAAAACATTTGGTAGAGGAAAAAAGAAAGAATTCAAGTTTGATATCAAGGTACATTATCACCCTGGGAGGTAGGAATGGAAATTGTTTAATGAAAACAGAATAACCCTTCCTGTATTCATTTTTGTAATGCATTTATCAGGGGTATTCCTGTTATTAAAAAAAACAACAACAAAATACCAGACAAAAATCATTTGATGTGACAGGTGCATGAGCTTCTGCAGATCAGAAGGAATCTTTGCTGATTAAATTATGTGGAGAAAACATGGTTAAAAAGAAAGTATGGAGTTTTTATTTATGCACAGTAAACAGAATTGCAATGACTTGAATACGCAGAGGTAAAATTTTAACTGGCAAGAGAGTTATTGAAAAATTGACTCCTTTAAAATAGTAGTGTAATTAAACACCTTTAATTAAGGAGATACAGACTTTCGTATGGTTTTTATAATACAGATCCATTAAAAATTCTTTTCAGGTTCCTAGGCTGGTTCTGCTTAAGCTTGGAAAATCATTGGTTAATGTAGTAAAGTGCTAATACACTCTGTGGAACCAAATATGGGTTTATACAACTTCATGACAAGCAACGGGCCAAATGGATTTAACACAGGGGGGTCTGATTGGGCTTATGAAGGCATTTTAATAACATGCATCCTTTCTGATTACTATTATCTTAATATTGGCCAAAAAAAAGGCTTGTTCTAACACTAAAGACATCTCAAGCATGAGAAAGATTTACCACAAGGTAAAATAATTCGTATGCAATAACCTTCAATGTGAAATGTCCTTGGGTATGTAAGGACATATGTAAGCAATACCAATACACATATATAAAAATGTGAAGGTTACAGTATAAACAATAAAAGCAATCATATTGATATTGTACCATTTCTGAAGGGCATGCTTCTAGCAAAAAAATGATACAGGAGATGATAGAACCCTGAGAATTTTTTATTTCTTGCAAGGTTCATAACAACACCTGGAAAGTTAGAGATTTGCCTGCAGTCCACAGCTGACCAAAATTATCTAGGATGGGCACAAGTCCTTCAATTTCAGTATTTATGGATGTTCAGAAATAGGGGATGATAAAGACTACTGTATTATACAGTATGATGTCATTGATTTTTAGCCAGAAATAGTGTAACTTGCTATCTATTTTCCATGTTTTGACTTGTGCATTTTGGAGGAAGTAAATAGATTTCTATCATGAAACAATAGCATGATTCTGATCTTACTGTGAAATTGTGACCTTGAGATCAGGTACAACATGAGTCCTAAAATGATTTATTTCACAAGATACAATGATGAGCAACTGTAAGAAAAACCTTAATCCTTCAGTTCCCTTCCCCTTTTCCTGCTATTTCAAGTTTAAAACTTAACATCTATTTTTTCTCTCTTCCTTTTCTCCTTGAACTGCAAGTTAATAATATCTCCCTCTTCTTTCAAAATCTATCTCATGTGGGAATGAACCAACTACATATACCCTCTTATAATGTAACTTCTGTCAGAAATCAGTAGGTAAACACACAATAAATAGGAAGAATATGAAACCAGAGATGGAAAACAGATGAAATTATGGACAAGTAGTAGCACATAATATAAATTCTGCTCAATCCATTTGAGGACTACCAGCAGAATCTCTTCTGTTCTTCCATCTGCGGACCCCAGTACCATGGTATTGCTTTCTCTCATATTTTACAAATTATTTTATTTTCATATTAGTACCCTTTTCTTTCTAGCTCTGTGGACTACATGAGTTTCATTAGAGATAACTAGGAGAAAACTGCCAAGCCAAACCATTCTTAGCATTCTGCTAGTAATAGCACAGAAGAAAAGCAGAGAACACCAAATCAGCCAGTGTTTTTTATCCATTTATCTTTCCTGGACTGTCTACTGCTTTGGTTTGGTAGAATACAGCAGTCTGGGAAAAGTAATTTGAAAGGATTACTCTTAAATATATCTTTCTCCCCTATTCATTCATTTCCCATGCATTTGATTAACTTTATTTGACAATATATATAATTGTGCATGTATTAAGACCATCTTATTTTACACCAACCATATTATTCATTTGACTTAAGTGAAATCTATCATAGCTACACTTTTATTACAGTTTAACCTAATTGATCCTTCTCAAAAAAATGATTGAAAAAGTTAATTTACACTTTCTACCTGCTATCACATTTTCACCTCTCATATTAAATACAAGGTCACTATCAGGAGTTAGATATTATATATCAGCATATCCAGACATTATACACTTCAGTCAACAGAAAATCCTTAGGACCTGATTTTCCTTGCTTGTAGTTTTTACAAAACTCAAAATCCCTTAATATGCCCAACAGTACCTAAAAATAATTGCCAGCTTCAAGAGAGAGAGCTGTACCTTGAAATGCTGATAAAACACCACGCTCCAGGCCTCCATTCCGTACCCAATTTCAAACAGTATAGACATTTTAAGATGATTTTATTACAGACTCCTGTAAGCAGTCAATCCATACTGAGGAGTTCAGAAACAACTTGAACACCTGTCTTGAAAACACTTACCCACTTATTTAATCTTTACCACAAAACTATCCTTAATTTCTATATATATATATATTAATTTTTGATTACAAGTAAAACCAGTGATGCTGAAGTGACTTTATCAATAAAGTTTAAGATAAAATAGGTTTTCAGATACAACTGCTTGTTTTCTCAATCCACTCATGCTGCTCTCTGTCCCTATTTTATCTCCTCTGCTAACAGGAAGACTCAAAAGAGTAAACTTTAAATGTGCTACTTCTTTACAAGCTCTCACTGTCTATGACAGAAAGGTGATTTTACCACTGTAGTGTATAGGTTATGTAATAAAACTGATATTATGCATTTTAAAAAAATTATGTAAAAAGACTGTGTATACTGACCTACATATTTAGTGGGTGTAGGGGTGGAAATTACAATATATATTCCTCCACATCCATTTTGATATGACAAAAGTCCTAAATATCTAATTGATGGAAACATTCAGATTGCATTCCTCAGTATACCTGGAACCAGAACTTACTGTAATACGATAAGTAAGGGTAACTGTCAGAGACTGCATCCTTCAGCCATCTTCTCTGGGGTATCACTTCTTCCTAAGCTTTGAAATCAGCCTGATTTACCCATTCTCTTTCATTGAGGAGTAAATTGAGTATACTGTATATTTTCAGGAATTACCCTCCAACAATGTTCTTTTATTTTATTATTTTTTCAAAGAAATCTTGTTATCCAAAGTTGGAGCAGCTTACTCCTGCATGCCAAATTAAACTACAAAATCTAACTAAAGAGCCATACCTCCTTTCTGTTTCCTTGGCCCTCTCCCGAAAGGTAATGGTCAAGGCACTTTTTTTTTTTTTTAATATTTTAAAATGTTTTTTTCCAAGATGAGAAATTACCTTATATTAAACAAATATATCAGGTTTTAAATTGTAATGAATATTTTGCATGAATAATACTTTAGAGTGAAGTCTAATTACTCATTATCTAACCTTTGTATTGCTATCAGCAGAAATAAGGAAAGGTATTTTTTGGAGGTGTATGTATCATGCTGGATCCAAGAGGAGTAAGGCTGTATTGATACTGAAGATGTGTTCCCAGGAGACGCACATGCAAAAGCTCACATATACCCTACATGTCATGTACATGTCAACATGGCTGTTCGCAGAGATCACAGAGGGAAACTCAGATTACCCACCCACAGGGACATAAACAACACTAATGGCCTCAACCTGCTTCCCTCTGGGGCTAAGCAGGATGGAGGCCCACTTGTGAGAATATATGTGTGTGTGTATGTGTGTATGTGTATATATATATATGTGTATATATACATATGTGTGTGTGTGTGATTGGTTTCCACCTGGTTGCTGGAGATGATGTCTCCCCTTGGACAGACCTGGATGGTGGACAAGGCACACATTCCTTGGGAGGCCTTCATTTGGTTTCCCTATATATCCCTGCACTCTTTTGGGCTTCTGCAGTTGGGCTGATGGCCCAGGGGATCTGCCTGGGAGTAGCCCACCAGGGGATTATTTGGACTTCCTCTTCTATCATTTTCTGTCTGCTCCTCTGTTGGTGTGCAGATAAGCTTTATCACATAATCCAACAGTACTGAAATGGACTACATCCAAGTGAAAAGCTCTGCTGAAATCCCACTTTTTAAAATGTTTTTCTACCTCTTATGCTAGCAACTACAAATATCTCTCACATGTTGTGCTGATCTGGCTGGGGTAGAGTTATTTTTTTTCTCCACAGTGGCAGAGAATCACTACATGCTGGTGGCAGTATAGAAAGCAGGTGAGGCTGGAAGGAGACACAGCTGGGACAGGTGACCCTAACTGACCAAAGGCTCATATACTATATGATATAATGCTCAGTATGGGAGAGGAGAAGAACGAGGAGGTGGGGGAGGTTTATGGAGTGATGATGTTGGTCTTCCGAAGTAACTGCTGTGCATGATGGGGCCCTACTCTCCTGGGGATGGCTAAGCACCTTCCTTGTTTTGGTTTACTTGTGTATGTGACTCTTGCTTTCCCTGTTAAACTGTCTTTATCTCAACCCCTGAATTTTCTGGATTTTACCCTTCAATTCTCTCCCTGGTCTCACTGCAGGGGAAGTGAGAGAGCAGCTGCTTGGTTCTTGGTTGCTGTCCAGGGTTAAACCACGACACATGTCCATAATATTTTATACCTAGTGCTATATAATTGATTTCAGTCCTTTCTTTAATTGTAACATATCTGGATTGACTTTTACCCTGAAAGTCATCCAGTGTTTTGCTTTTTTTTTTCCTGTACCCAAAACTGTAGACTTCATTCTGTCAGGTGCTCCAATTTCCCTATGACCATGTTTTATCATGACTTGCTGGGGAGGGATGGGAAAGCTTTCCTTCAGCAACGAAAATCTCTCTAAAGCTGGTCCTTACTGCTTCGGTAAATAATGAGACTAGAGAATCAAATAAGGGGAGCAGATGCTGACCCCTTGTGTGCTGCCAGCTGGAGCAGCCGTAACAGCTTAGTGCAGGAGATAGAGAGCTATGACAGTGAACCTGCAGCAGGATCTTTGGGGAAGATTCATGCATGGACGAACATTCCTTTACGGTTTTAGGAAAGGTATTTTTGTATGTCTGAGATGTGATTAAGATCCGATAATGCTAGTAGATTTGGAGGTGTGACAGATAAATAAAGAGAAATAAGTCCTTTAAGATTATTAGATACCAAAAAAGCCCACTGAATCACACAAATAATCTTCAGTAGTTGCAATTCCTAGTAATGCAAGATAGCAAAGAAGTCCTGTGTATTTTTTCAAGATGCTGAAAGGCATTAACTAGTAAATTCTCATATTTGATCTGCAAGAGTAAGATTATTAATGCAAAATTACATTATCTCAGACAGTTTCATACAAGGTGCATAAGTGATTATGTCATGGCTAAGGCAGACTGATTTCTGCAAATTTATGCCTAACACACTTTCTCTCCAAAGGTAAAACACTATTTCCTGTGATGAATTCCAAATGGTTTTGCTGATAAGATTTTTTCTAGGCACTTCAAATTTTGCCATTCACTGATATGCGGAGTAGAACATGGAAACATATACAGAGTTTGTAGAGTTTGTACATCCAATGAAATCAGAGAGTGGTGAGGTATATAAAAATATGTGTATATGGAATACATCAACAAATAACTGGTTGTTATTTCTTATTTCCTAAATTTCTTTCTCTTGAAAGCATATTTGAGTTTAGAGAAGTAAACACAGTACTATGATTTGCATCTTCAATAATGCCATTCAGAATACTTTCAGCTCCCACCTTTATGTCTAGTACAGATAGATCTTTTGTTTTGTGTTTAAAGCACCTATAAGAGCAAAATCATGTTCTCTGTGCCTACAGTGCTTCATTCATGAAGCATTTCTTTATCTCTCTTTTAAGGAAATCCCTTCTAGAGCTAATAATAATTTCATACTGTTATAAATGTTAAGTGCATAGAGGTAGAGATATTCTATGGGGATTATTTATTTAGATAAACTAGTTATATCTAGATTAGTTGTAGATTCTGTACTTTATAGCTCAACTTAAGCAGTTCTGTAGAAGAAAGGAGCTAGTGCAGACATCCACTTATACATGTCAAAGAATTTTATTTTAGGGTAAGTCTAATGTAGTGTCAAGTTAGACTAGTCTTAATAGTTAGAGTGCATTGTGTGCATGTTCTGATTTAGTCACCTCTTAGAGGAATGCAGCACGTGCAGTGGCAAAGCACAGCAACTAACCAATACAAGCAGGTAGTAAATTGGCTTCAAAAGTAACTTCCTGATCTGAGTTTAAATCTTAGTATGAACCTTCCTGTAGCATATAAAACCCAACTTTAGGAAACAAATCTTACTAAACAGTATTGGAATATATAATATATAATATATAATATATAATATATAATAATATATAATATATAATATATAATATATAATATATAATATATAATATATAATATATAATATATAATATATAATATATAATATGTAATATGTAATATGTAATATATAATATAATCTCCCCTCCCTGCAGAGGGAGAACAAGTACAGGATGGTCTCTAGTCTCCGCATTTAACTGGTTATAAAATTTTACCAAATTTCACAAATTTCATGGAGGTTTGTTTTTCTTCTCTTTGTTTGCATCTGCCTTGAATGATCCTTACTCGGGTCTTTCTGGTAAATATATAAGATTTAAGGTGGAGACCTCTTCATTTTATCCCAGAACCAAAATTTCTAGGAAAAGTTTTATGATTTGGTGAAAATAATCTTACTGTGGATTTCAATTGGGATGTTCTGTAATGACTTTAAGATTAGTGTCTACAGAAAACAGAATAAAAGAAAAACAGTTCTAAAGATACTTTAGAAGTAACATGACTGCTCTGCAGTGACTATAGAGATATTTTTATATAGATGATTCAAAATATACTGCTAAAAGGTTAAATTATGTCTAACTCATATAATATGCCAAAGGCTCCAGTTCCTTAAATAGAGCAGCTCTGTCTTCACTGAGTATAGGCAAATCTTGGGGCAGTAGATGTTCCTTTACAAGTTGCCTTATTTAAATCTTGAATATCTTAAAAAGTATCTCCCAAGGGCCTATTTTTCAAAAGTAATTTTGAAAAATGTACTGTTTTGAGGCACAGTTGCCTCTAGCTAAATGCTTGTTAACTGGAATACCTCAGTTAGAACTGCACAGTTAAGATACAGCTTTTCAGCTGGCTGGATTATGTCTTCTAATTGCTCTACTTGCATTATTTGAATTCATGTATGCATAATGTGAAACGGTTCTAGTTCTTCTGCAGTGTCCCTGCTTTCCAACATAGTTTTCATTATGCCAGGAGCAATTTTGTTCATCACTTACTGTCCCTCTGCTGTCAAGTGCAAAATCAACAATGGCAACAGTAAAGGTCGGGCTTGGTGTTTGTGAAAAGCAACATCTGCCCTGTTATCACTACTGTCACATTGCCTCATTGTGCCCTTCTATACCTCTTTGTTAGAATCACAACTTTCCCTTTTTTAATGTTTGCTTTAGGACAAGTGATATTTTCCCAATATGAAAGAGCTTCATGTTGTCTAAAATAGTGGCTTCTAAACACAAAAAACGCTTAGGATAAGAGCTATTCTTGGAATTACAATCCTTGAAGAGTTGTCTTAGTTCAAAAATATGGGATGAAATTTTTTCCTTTGAAGACTTATGCTCTATTTGTGTTCAATCTACACACCTGTGCTCCTTCTTCTCTTGAAGTGTACTCCCACAGACACAACCTTCCATATGGTGGAGGCTTCTTGAGTATTTGAAGTAACACTGTCTGACACTTTAGTCTTGTCTTTGGAAATACCACTTGTGAAATAAGCTGCAATCCTTACTTTGGCATAATTTCTTTTAAAGTAGAATTAGTCACATTTTTAAACCTTCAAGGTTGCTTCCTAAATAATAACCCACAGAACACACAAATATCTATTTATACACAGATAAAAATATAATTGTAATAATGGTAACTGTGGAAATGGGAGCTTCCCTTTCAGGAACAGTTATCATTCAGAAGTCTGGCTGATAAAAGGGTGCATACATTTATGTACAGATAGCTCAGTCTAGAGCAAGTGCATTATTTGCAATTAGTGAAAGTAGAAGGGTTTTAATATCTCTATTACATTATTTCATTTGACAATGATGTTTTCCCTTCTTGCTTGCTAAGAAAGCCTTCTCTCTCATCTTCATTCCCACCCCATGATCTTTATCCCAGCTTCTATAACCCAAGGGCTCTAGCCTCCATAATCTTGCTAGCACTTTGGGATGCTCATCTGATACTTCATGTCCTCCATCCCATTTCTCATTTCCAAAATTCACATATGAGTCTTAAAGACAACACTTCATATTTAAGTCCATATCTGATTTACTTCAGCTCTTCATTCAGATTTGAAACAGATTTGAAACACTGCATTTTTTTTCCTTTGTTTTCTTTTTCACAAACTGAGGGCAGATACTTGTTTACATACCTTACATGATATGGTTTGATGTGTATCAGATGGTATTGCCAAAGTAGGTACTATGATCATGGTGGAACTCTGGGCCTATCAGTTCAGAGCTACTTAAGACCCTGTCTGCAGTTTATCTTAAATGAAGTATCAAGGAAGAGAACATAAAACATATACATATGTTTTTAAAATAAATAAACACATTAACCTGTCTGATGTCAAGGAAGGGGTATTGGTAGAAAAGACAATAATGGGCCTAAGATGTGTCAAAGAACAGTCTCATTAAATGCTCTACCTCAGTAACCATAATTGTTTTGAAGAACCAGTAATAACGATTGCCTGGGGAAATATTCCTGTCTCCATCTCTGGAAGTCATTACAAAAATATTAGAAAAGCACATAAGGAATGACACATCTATGAAGAATTGCTCTAGGCAGGAGGATAGACTCGAAATTTTCTGTAAGAGCCATATAACTGTGAAAGCAAATAGATTTTTACTTCTTCCTTCCCTGATCAAGGAAATTGTAATAGGTCACAAATGCGACTATGTCATCAGTAAAGGTTTTCAGCATCACAGAGCATTAGACTTTATGCTGATGATCCTGTAAGAATGAAGTATGTGGGAAAGAGGTAAGAAAAGTAGGATTTTCATGGCACCTGCTCTGGTATTCTAATCTGGCAAGTCTTGTCTACATTTATAAGTATGAATATTAACACTTTTGTGGAACATCACATCTATTTATTGCAATAAGTACCTCAATCTCAGTCTCATCCTCATAGCAAAGAGGGCCAGCAGCCATTTTTAGCAGGTTGAGGGAAGTGATTCCCCCTCTTTGCTCAGCACTGGTGAGGCCATACACAGAGTGCAGGGTCCAATTTGGGGCTCCTCAGAACAAGAGAGACACAGACCTACTAGGGCAAGTCTGGCAAAGGGACACTAAAATGACTACAGGACTGAAGCATCTTCTGAATAAGGAAAGATTGAGAGAGCTGGGACTGTTTGGCCTGGAGAAAAGCAGAGTCAAGGGGATGTTACCAATTTGCACAAATGATGGTTGGGATTGAGGAAGAGGGATGTAGACTCTTCTCAGTGATGTCCAGTGACAAAGCAATTATTATTGGTAACAATCTCCTGGACAGAGCTGGTGGTGCCCATTTGCTCCACCAGCAAACATCTGAGAAGATGACTGTGTCAGTGGCTTTATGCCCAGAGCAATGCTGTCAAACACAGCCCATCAGGACAGCAGCACTTACAGCCTCTCTTTAGTGCTGCTTAGTAGAGCCCCAAAGTACCAGTTTATACCACTCCAGAATACCCAAGAAAAAATATCTGCTTAGATGAAGCTGCATATGTCATTGTACGCACAAACACTCTTCTGCACAGTTCACTTCATGGTTTGAGAAATATTCACAGGAACATGTTTAGAGAAAGCACTGGAAATACTGCAGCACTGACTGATGTTTCCTTTACACTACGTGCTTGCATTCTGTAAATTGCACCATAAAGAAGCAAGATGGATGTTACAGCAAAGTGGGAAGAGTTGTATGTATTAGCTTTAAAAATAACTAAAATCTCTAGTTTCAGTACTTTCCATGAAGGATTATCTGTACAGCAAGAAAAAGAATTAATCTCCAGACACATTCAGATTAACATCCAACCAATGCTTTGTGGGATCTTTACTCAAAATTCTGAAAGCTACTTTGAAACACAGTGTTCTGCAGGTACTGTTCAGGCAGCGATTTAACAAAGAATAACAAGGCTGAATTAATGAACTGTTTTATTCTCACATGAATACACAGAGAACTTTCAAGAGTAGTCATGCTGCAGGTGTCTTGTTCCGACTTAAAGTTAATTCCAGATAATAAGACCTCAAAGAGCATGACTTTTTCCTCAACTAGAACTCCCTCAGGGTGTTGCTGCTGATTGGAGGAGGTAAAAACTATGGCTATAAAAATGAACACAGTACAGTATTTGGACTACTGTGTTTTCCCTTGCAGCTGATTGTCAAATCAACTTCACTCCAATGTTCAGTGCAGTGGCCCCGTGTGATTCATAACTCCAGGCACTGAAAAGAAAAGGGTATATTTTCGCCCACAAATCTTTGTCAAATTTAAGAGGAAAAATATTTCTTAATGTCCTGAAAATAGACACTATTTCTACACTTCATCTGCATGGAAGTACAAGTTCACATTATATCCACCAAGCTGAAAGCATCTTAGCATACCTGAATGAAAGTCATAATTTTGTTAAATGGGAACAGAAACTGCATACAAGTCAGATATGCTTCCCTGAAGTTTAAGAGTCACCAAACTGTTCATGTTTGGTCACAAATAACCCTGTATTGTATTATATAGAGATGGCAAGACTCTGAACTGACTGGAACTCTTTGGTGGATCTGCCTAAGATTTTCTCATTACAAGTCCTCCAAAGAACAGGCTTTTCAGCTCAAATGCCAAGTCCTATTAGAGTATGAAGTGAGGGCAAAAATTAGATTAGGGGTGTGGGGAAAATAAGCCAGCATGGCTAAAGACAATGGAAATAAATAAAATTTATAACCATCTCTCTTGTACATGGAGCAAGAAAGCTCTTTTCTCTCAAGTTAATTTTCTGCCCACTTGGCAGCTGATTTGGAGAAATATCTGCTGTGCTGTCCATTTCCCAGGAAGGTTCCTCAGTGCTGAAGTCATCAAATGCTGCCACATTTTGGGGATTACAGGTTTTCCTCTCTCCGGCACATATTCAGCATGAGAGTTCACTTCTTGTTCAGAAGAGAGTGGCCAGCACCCACCGTCATTGCATACACAGCTTTGCCAGGAAACCTAACAGATTGCCACCACACCACAAACGGTGAACTGCCAGTGTTATGTCCTTGATTTCACTGATTTTATTTGGTATCTTATCAAGGTACCTCTAAGACCAAATTTTAAAGATACCAAATAAAAGCAGTATTTGATTCCAAATGGTTTTGTTACATCTAATATTTGAACTTGAAAAGAAAATGGCTCCTCAGTAGAACATAGCTGTATTAACAACCATTTAGGATGTGAATAGGAGTATATCTTTCTTTGTGAAACTGAACTGTTTCTGTCTGAAAACTTAGTCTAGGCAACAGAATTTCTCCAAGATGAAAAATGTCATCTCCTCCAGCTTCCTAACTTTTTTCTTTCAGGGAAAACAGTTCAGGCCTCAACTTCTGTAGCATGTGAAATCTTTTCACTCTACAAGCCGTGATAGAAATGCAGTCAAGAACAAAGAAGTCAGAAAATAAAAGCAGCAAAATTACCATTCTCATGTATGTATTTATTAGTTACAGGAAAAAAAATAACGATCCTAGTGGCTGTCATTGGTTCAACAAGAAAAGCAACGGAAAATACTGACTGCTTAATCCTCAGTCACAAGCTTTATACAAATATTTTAATGTACATTAGGACTGCAATAGAAGTAGCATAGTCAGAATCACAGAATCACAGAATAACAGAATGGAAGGGACCACAGTGGGTTACCTGATACAACCTCCCTGCTCAAGCAGGGTCATCCTAGAGAACACTGTGCTCCAGTACAGTATCTCCAGTGAGGCAATCTGCTCCGGTGTGCAGTCACTAGCACAATAAAAAATTTTTTCCTCATGTTTAGGTGGAACTTCCTGTGGATCAATTTCTGCCCATTGCCTATTGTACTATTGGTTGGCACCACTGAGAAGAGCCTCAATCCATCCTCTTGACACCCAATCTTTAGATTTTTATACACATTAATGAGATCCCCTCAGTTGCCGCTTCTTCAGGCTCAATAGATCCAGCTCCTTCAGCCTTTCGTCCTAAGGGAGACTCTCCATATCCTTGACTGACTCAGTGGTTCTCCACTGGACCTGCTTCAGGAACTCCATGTCTCTCGTCCTGAGGACCCCAGAACTGCACACAGGGCTCCAAAAGAGACCTCAGCAGGGCTGAGTTTAGTGGCAGGATCCTCTCCCTTGACGTCCTGGCAATGCTCTTGCTAATGCACCCCAGGATACCATTGGCCATCTTGGCCTCCAGGGCGCACAGCTGGCTCATGGACAGCTTGTTGTCTGCCAGCACCCCGAGGTCCTTCTCTGCAGAGCTGCCTTCTAGCAGGGCAGCCCCCAGTCTGTACTGGTGCCTTGGGTTATTCCTCCTCAGAACCCTGCATTTGCCCCTGTTAAATTTCAAATGGTTCTTCTCTGCCCACGTCTTCAACCTCTCAAGGTCCCTCTGAAGGGCCACGGAATGCTCTGAGGCATCAGCCACTCCTCTCAGTTTTGTGTCATCAGTGAACTTGATGAGGAGGCATCTGCCCCTTCATCCAAGTCACTGATTAATAGGTTAAACATTACTGGGACCTGGGGGACACCACTGGTGACAGGTCTCCAACCAGACTCTGTACCATGTATCACAATCCTCTGGGATCTGCCACTTGGTGTTCAATCCATCCCACTGTCCACTCATCCAACCCACACTTCTTGGGTTTGTCTGTGAGGATTTCATAAGAGACAGTGCCAAAAGCCTTGTTGAAGCCAAGGCAGACAATATCCACTGCTCTCCCCAGTCTGAACAATCATAGCAATCTTGGTACATCCTTACAAAGACATGGAACACTGAACATGTCTGTTCAGTTTCCCAGGTTTTCACGTAAAGTTTATATCAGGCATTTAAATCCAAATACTTGCTTTAGGAACTGAAATATTGGGAATGATAATTCTTTCTTATTAAATTAAGAACTTTTTGATTTCCAAAAGTAAATATTTAACCTGAAAAGTATAGTTCAAGTGTTAAAAACTATAGTTTATTAGGTTGAAAATTAGAGTTTAAACTCAAATTGTGTTATCTTGAGATACATTAGAATTTAAAGAGGTTAGAAAATTTTGCTCTATTTTCCAAATTTCTGTAAGATTGAATTTGATTGTCTTGTAAAATTATGCTTTTCACCTAAAAAGTTATATTTTATTTAGGAACCAATTTCTCTGTTTCTCACCCTCTACCAATATTTAAAACAATATGTATTTAACTTTAAAAAACAGAAGAATATGCAGAAAAGTCTTACCATACTTAACTAGAGACCCATCTGAATTTTGCCTATTTTCAGTTCCATGTACCTACATCATGCTGTGTTCAGTTAACAATACTGATTACTGGTAGGCTGTGCCTGCAAAGCCCAAAACCATTATCTGCTGAAACAAGCCTTTGAAATTTATGTTCAAATATTTCCTGTTCTACAAAGCAGTTTTATTTCAAAGAAATCTCCCTTCACACCTTTCTGTGTTACACACACCTTGGTTGCTTAGCTAAAATAGATATGTCATTTCTCAAAGGAGGTGGTAAAAAGGTGATTTACCCATATAAGAGGCAAGCAGAGATGGATATTTTTTTTAATGCAGCTTCTAGAAGTTTCTTTGTCTGATGACTCCCTAGATGGTTTTCATTATCTCCTTCATGAAACATTAACCCCCCTTTCCAAGACGAAACAGAAAGTGATAAAAATTCTCTCACTTCAGAAAAATAAATCCAGTGCAGGGTCAACTACTTCCCTAGTGACCAAATGCTACTTGCTTTAAATGGGAGCTTTGTATCACCATTTTATTGCACCTGCAACTTTATACTAGGTACTCAGGATAATAGTTTAGCCCCTAGCTCAGGTGTCGTTGTGACCCATGTGTTTCCAATCCTTCCAAGCCATCAGCTTTGTTCATGCTGACAAAGGAAACATTTTTCAAACACAGGGTGCCCTTGACAAGCACTTATACCCCCTTTAAAAGAATTTATGTATTCTGCTAATACAAAAGAACTAAAAACATGACCAATTGCATTAAAGTGTCTGCCATAATGGTCACAAGTTGCAGTTCCATAATCTTTACTTTTAGAAGGATTTAGGTGAGGATTTTTACATACTTCCACAAATTAGGATGTTCCCCATTGCTCAAACTCACTGTGAGGGTGAAACAAAAACAATTCTCTCCAACCTCCCCTCAGTATGAAGCTTGTAAAACTGTGCAAGATTATGCATCATACATTAGTGACATGGAAAAAATGTCTACACTTACCTATCTTGTGTCCTGGTCAATGTGATATGGGATCATTTCAAGTCACTGGACCAGGTCAAGCTGTGTTCTGGTTAACATTGCTCTTCTGGGGACATTAACGCACTTGGAAGGCTTCATGGAAGGGAAAGCACATCTCAATATGCTACCTGAACATGAAAAGAAAGAGAAGGGTTGTGAGGGGAACATTATGGACTTGCTGATCATTAGCCAATAACTATGAGAAGAGAGAAGCAGTATGTTCTTAATGTATAGATAATACCTCTTGAAGTTGCTTCATTACAATCATAAAATGATTTAGGTTGAAAGAGATCTCCAGAGCTTATGGGGTCCAACCCCACAACTCAGAGCAGGACCCGCTTAGATCTGGTTTCTGAGGTTTTGAATATATCTAAGTATACAGCAGACAAGAAATGAATATATGAACTCTACTTTTTTGCATGCTCTTTATTATCTTACCTCCATTCTCTTTGTCTAGACTCCTACTCTCCTCCTCCCTCTCAGGTCTTTTTATGCCTTTTTTTTGCTGTGATCATAAATCAAATATGACACCACCAATTCTAGTATTTCTCTCATAGTCTCTCTCCCACATTACTTCTGCCACCAAGGTTCATCTGTTTTGTCTTTTTATTTACCTAATATGCAGACATGGAGGAGTTTTGTTGCTTCTTATGATAGTGTATACATAATTTACCTGTATGAATCTTATTTGTAAGTACTTGCTCTATTGCAAGGTTTCCACATTAGTCATGTCCAGGCTTTTATTCCCTGAGTTTTGTTGAAAACTCTAGAGAGATGAGAATATTACATGTCTAACTAAGCAATTATAGCACAAGAAAACCTTCTGTAGTACAGACTGACACAGGCAGAGAAACCAAAGCTGTTATGAAGACTGGAGAACTATTCCAAAAAAAGTCATAAAAAGCAAAACTCAACTTCTCATCCGATCCTCTCTCATTTCCAACAAAGTGCCACCTCCAGTCGTTTCTGTCAGCTGGACAATCCTGTCCTCTTTGATGAGTCTCTGGGTCTTTTTATCTTTGCATTTTAGTCTCCCACCTCTGTATCCCCATCTTCTTCTAAGTCTCATAAATGCTGTAGTACCTTGGGAAAGATCTGTCCTTCCTCCTTGGTAAAGCCATTGGCACCACTTTTACTCTCTGTCCTATTGGAGGAATGAATGTAGGCTTTCTTTTGCAGAGAAAAAACAATGAATATATCCCCAATTTTCAATTTATTTCAATTTGTTTATAAAAAAGTTAAAATTTCAGCAAAATACTAAAGATGTCAATGTTTTTTTTTCCTCTCCAAATAGTGGAATTGTAATCTGTAGCATCCCAGATTTTCCCTTCAACTTAGGCAGGTTGGTTTCTGCTGTAAGACAGAGGTAAGGTTGTAATCTGCAGCAGTGATCATCTAGAAAAACCATAAAGGAAAGGGAAGAAATAAAAACTGGGTCCAGGAAATCTCAATTGATCAGCAAGCCAATGCGAGGGCAACAGCATTTCTGGCAGACTTATGCATAAACTACTGTTAGAGACCTTGATGACAGGAGCTCTACAGCCTCCCAGGGACATGATTCCTTAGTCTTCACTGTCCACACTTCAGAGTATCCCAGTCAGCTCAGTGCCTGACCTGCATCCCCTGGTATAGTCAAAGTCCATTTTTTTGTTGCCTGATCTAAAGTTTACAAAAGGGAGACTGATCTTTGCCTCTTTGCAGCAGTCTTTCTATGGTACATACCTCTTCCAGTCACCTCCTTTTTGTTCCAAAAATCCCCTGACTGAACAACAAGAGTCACTAAGTGATGCCAGGTAGAATTAAGAGATGAGTTTGCTCTTCTTGAGACTCTCTTCACAAGCAAAATAATGTCAACGCACCCCAAAACGTTTTGTTCTCACTGTTTTCCTTTTCTTGAACACATAATAGGATAAATATTCATGATTATACATTTTATAATAATTTTATTTATAATAGTAACTTCCAAATATGTTTATTATATTAATATTTGAAAGATGGTTTCAAGTTTGTCTCATAAAGAGAACTAAACCTGCACATTCTGCCTTACCGGCATAAAAGAAGGTTGCTTACAGCTAAGTAGCATAATCACATGTGGAAGTCAATATACTACCAATCAGTCAGTCTCAGACTTATTCCTGAGAAATACCGATATATTACACTATTCAGATTTATTTGCCTAAGAACTAAAAGAATCGAAGTATAGAAGGAACTGAGTCAAGACAGAATTTAAGTTACTTGGGACTGTCCCATGTAACTCTATCATTAAAGAAATTCTTTTCTAAAGATCTTGCAAGAAGAAAAATATAAATCTGCCATCAGAAGAATTCTGCATTACTCCTTGGAAAGTTAGAGATTTCTTGGAATTGCTCATCCTCACAAGGAAGCTAAATTCCAGAAACTGTTAAAAAAGTAGTTTATGAATTCTGGGAATTTTGATACTTTTGACTTCAGACAAGAGATTTCACTCTAAAAGACAGTTATGCAAATCCTTTTGGTTTCTGTGTTTACTGTTGCCTTTTTTCCTTTAACTACAAATAGCATTCCAAAATCCACTGTGGAATTGCAAGTTGGGCTGCTCAAGGCACAAAGATCAACATGTATCTGGATTACGTGGCACTGTTTGCAGAGAAAATTTGAGCTAAATACCTACTGAACCACTGCATGATGCTTTCAGGCAGCTGTGCATTAGCTAGCTCAACAAGGTACATCTGGTTTTATACTTTGCTGTGGAGCCTGTATCCCATGAGATTCCAAGTGCTTTCACGGAACTGAAAAGTCAACAAAAATTCAAAGCATTTTGTAACCAGCAGGATGCATTGAGAACATTACAGAGAAAAGCCCAAGGAGAAACATCCATAAATAAGGCCACAATTTGTAAAACAGGAGGGAAATACAGTTGAATGAATAAAAACATCACAGAGGCTAATGATGCATCCTAATTATTTCCTTCTCTGACAAAATTTTGCAACGTGTCCAATTAGCATTAAGGAACCTAAACCTGTTATACTAGAAAATAGTTAGTTATTAGTATAATGACATTAGTGTGCATAGAAAAAATAATAAAAAAAGCAAAGCCAGAATGAATATCCTGGATATGCTGTAAGTACAGTTCAGGCTTCATAGAAACATGCAACCATAGAATGGCCTGGGTTAGAAGGAAGCTTAAAGATCATTTAGTTTCAACCTCCCTGCCATGGGCAGGGACACCTTCCATTAGAACAGGTTGCTCGAAACTCCATCCAACCTGGCCTTGAGTCTTACTGCAAGTTAGATTTTCAGTGGTAACAGAGTTATTACACACACTGTGTGGGGTTTGTGGTAGGTAAAACATAACGCAAAACGATAAACTCAATCATTTCTTTGGTTTCCAAGTTCAGATTAACAGCTTTCTAAACCTAATAGAACTGGATTAGTACTAAACTCAATTCTCATTGATATTTCTGTGAGCAATTAATCCTAATCTATATTTTTTCACTAAGATAATCAGTTTTATTAGCTCTTACATATTAGAGAGACAGATGCCATAATTTGTTCAGTTTTAGAGTTTGTAAAGAAAAAAATGAAGGAAAAGAAACTTTGTCAAGAGCCTTAACTACGGTGAACCTATCTCTCTTCATAGGAACATACCAGTGGCAATCAGCCTAAACTCAAATAAGAAGTAGGCTTTTCTTAATAGATTAGCCAAAAACTTGCTATTGAGGCCATTTAGGTACACAATATTTAAGTACATGATATTGAGATTAGAGGTCTTGATGGTCTGAGACAGAGGTGAGCCTTACATGGAGCAATCCAAAATCCTGGCTGCTATTTTAACGCAGTGCTATTAGCCATGATCAATGAATTGTCCTCCTACCATGTGCCCCCTGTCACCCTACTCCTCTCTTAGGTGCTGGTATCCCTGGCTCCTAGGAGAACTGCTGAAGGTACCATCTATTTAATTGATGGGAGACATTTAATTTCTCTACCTATGCAGAGTACAGTAACTCGAAGCAGGGACTACATATTCTGAGCTACACAGGAAAAACCTATCTTGCACAGAATAAATTAGAATACACTTTGGACAGAAGATGCAATCATGAGACAATGGAGGAGTCAAGGCATCACACTCATTAAAATTATCCCTGAAAAGGACTGAAATTGCTTTGAACTGTCATCACTTTTTACAGGTTCAGTGAAATCCCACTCTATCCCTAAGTTTAGAATGAAAGGACAATGAAACAAGAAAAAAAAATTTAAAAAGTTTTAAATAAAAAGAAGAATTCTTCAGTTCAGTCCAAGCTTTTAAGATTTTATTTCTTTTCCCACTCTGTTTATGTAAACAAATGAACTGCCTCCTCTCCCTTAAATGTCTGCATTCCATATCATGTTTGAAGCTGGCAGGAGAATTTTCTGATGGTGATAGAAACAAGATCGAGGAGACACTTGTTTCCTTTATCCTCTATCATTTCTCCATATCTTTCTGCTTCATGAAAAGCATGCATTTCAGAGAACCCTTCAGTGCTGCAAATGAGCACTTTTACATCAGAAATGCTAGACTGCCAAAGCATAAACTTGTGTGTTTCCTCTCTCCAGTGGCCAGAATAGGAGAGGTGTCTGTTGTTTGGTGATCTTTGCACAACCAGCTCTGCATTCACTGCAGCTCTCGACCTATAGCTTCTAGAGTGGAATGTGCCCTAAAAGGGACAGCACAGAATTATTTGGGCAATTTTTTGCCGGCAACCTTTGAAAGAGAAACCATGCCTCAGTAGTTACATACACTATCCTGTAAACAAGGCCTTATTCTGATAATACATAGCTTTTATGCATACATATATGCAAATATACACAGGCTGAAGCTCAGTTGCATCATTAATTCATTTTCCTTGCATTCAAAGAAACAGTATTAACATACAATGGGCAGAGCAAGGAAATAAATAAACGAGCTTGAAAATGGAAAAGGAACAAAGACATAGGGGAAAAAAGGAATATTTTCTTCAGAACATACAGAACCTTTCTCAATTTTATTCTTGCATCGAAAATGCACTGCTTCTGTCTGAGTTCATAAACCTCAATGTTGGCTGTAGTAGTTTTTAAGGGATTATAAAATTTCTTGTTGAAATATCCTTGAACCCAAAGTTAAATAAAAAAGAAGAGAACAGAATAAGATGGTGGCAGAAAAAAGTGCTGAAGAAAAAGAACATGAGGAAGAAGGATGAGCAGGGTTGTAAAAGCAATGAAGCAAAAAAGAACTGAATAGGGCATGCAGACAATCACAATGCTATCAAGATGAAACAAAAAGCCAAACAAAAATCCGAATCTTATCCATATGTGAAAGAGTAGCCGAAGCTGGGTTCAAGGGAAGTAAACGGTCCACAAGAAACTCTAAACACCATTGAAGGTAGGGTGTGTTACTTATTATGAACAGTATTAATCTGTGCCCTAATGTTTCATGCATTTTACTCCACAAAAAAAAAGACATAAAACATCCCAGAAAATGTGTTTCTTCTGAGATGCAACACCCTGAATAACACAGAACCCAAAACATTCAAAAAGGTGACACTGGGAAATGAAGCTTTCTACTTATCAGGTGCTTACTTGAAATATAACGGGAACTTCAGTTTCAGCAAATATCCTGTCTTTCTTGAGACAAACAAGAAAGTAGCAATTTCAGCCAATTATTTTCCTGGTATCCTAGAGATGTCCTCAAGATCTTCAGCTATGAGCGACTTGTTGCATAAAATAAAGTGTTAGAGAAGGTCATGGAGTCTACAGAGGTCTACCTTGCAACTGTTTTTTGTTGCTTTCATGCTTGCTTAGAGCTAACATAAGGAGGAGTTGCTCTTTTCCTCATCTTCAAAGGTTTTTTGAGTCTTTTAAATTGACCATAACCCACCTGTGGGAACAAGAAATTTTTGGTGCTCACAAAAGGAGGACTTATAAGGGTAATCAATTTGAAGCAAATAACATGACAATCTTGAGCAGAGTTTTTGAATAAAAGCAGTAAAAAAGTCATATAAACCTTACATATAGCAGTGACAAGATTAACAAGCTCACATTGTGGAAGACAAGAAATGCATGGTGCTAAAGCTTTTTTCTGTAACTAGGAATAATTCTTTCTGACAGAAGCAGTGAGAGACAGTCCAAGGTCCTGTGGTAAATGAAAAATTGATGGCAAACTATGAGTATAGATTTTAATGACTGGTTTTATTAGTGCTGTTATGACCCACTGTATAATCTGTCCCTGGAATAATTTTTCTGTGAGCTTTCTGGGAATTAAGCATGCGCAAGTCCCTTTGACTTGAATGAAAACTGTGCAGTCAAATCTTGTGTAAATCTGAAAAATGTATGCACCTCTGCTATACAGAGCAGAACATTTTCTATGCAGACTTTCTTACTCACTTTACAGATTATTGAATAAAGACATTTCTAATAGTCTTCAGCATTTGAAGCTGTTTTCTGATATGAACTTAAGTAGTTGTGTGCCTGAGAAAATCTTGCTATGGTTTTTATGAGATCTGGGCAGCAAAGACAGTCTACCAACACTGAAAAACATATACTACAGTTTTCATGAAAAACTGAGTCTTTTCTTCAGAAGTTACAAAGACCTTCTTGATTTTATTCTTACATCCAAAATGAACTGCCTCTGTCTGAGTGCACAAATCTCCATTTCAGCTGTAGTAATCTTTAAGGGATTATAACATTTCTTGTTGAAATACCTATGCATCAAAAGTTGAATTAAAAACTAATTTAGAGACCATCCCAGAATTGTTTGCAGGCCAGGTATCTCAGTGTTCAGATACCTCAGAAATGAGGTGAGCCAAGTAAATCTGATCAGAGAGAAGAGCTGTGGTCAAGGGCAGGAATCAGACTCTTACTGCACAAGTGCTCTGTGACACCTGCACGCTGGACAGTCTCGTTAAAGACTGTGCGTTTTCTACATAGCTGACAAAGAGAACTAAGTGTCCCTAATGGTTTTTGGCTAACCTGAAGACATTGCAATCAACATATCCTGAGCAATAATATCAAAATTTTAAAAAAATTTAAAAATGTTTAAGAAAATATTTTATATGTATATTCTAGTTAGTACAGTGAAAAAACATGCTGACAATCTGTTTTCTTTGAGAAGTGATGAAAAAATAATCCTACTTTGTCTCATATTTTAAACTGTTCTACTAGCATAGTGATTCTCCCACTCCCTTCCACTGCAAGTGTTAGGAAAAATGATAGTGAAGAAATAATAATATGCCATATTCACTATTTATTTTTCCCTCTATAGTAGTGGGAAATCTGGGTGGGTTTTGAGTGGAAGTTAATGCTTAACTTCTTGTTCCTAAACTTCTTATTCTCTTTTCCTACAGGGAAAAGAATATTTAGAGTACTCAGAGAAATTAAAAAAAAAAATCAACAACAAAAAACCCCCAGCACTTTCAGAACTTCATACTAAATATATGAGTTCTACATTCATCATTATTCATTTTCAAAGAAATTGTTGGATTTTCTCTTGAGATGGTCATCTGTATCTTATAAATATGAAAGTGTTTTTTTGAAATTGAGTTGCAGGCACGTTTAATAATTCTAGGTTCTTGATTCTTAGTAATCTGCTGTCCACCTTGTTTTTATTTTAATCAGCTTTGATACACAGGAACAACAGATTATCAAAAAATGTGCTTGACAGTGCTTATATCTTAAATAGGTAGTGATTTCACTTAATATCATATTGACTTAAAATATAAATATTAGCACATCTGGAACTCTAATTAAAAGAAACAGTGGATGTTAGTTTTTCAGAATAACGTTTTTTGAAGAATAATCATTTTCATTAAGATATCTTTGTCTTAAAATCAAAGCCTGGATGTTTAACTACTAATCAGGAACTGAACATCATAAAAACAGCATGTTTCTGTCTCAATAAAAGAATTTAGAAATTATTTTTGAGTTGAGGGACAAAATTTCCAAATGTCAGGTTTTGACAGGACTCCTGAAAACACCTGCAAAGACATTTTTATTACAAAGAAACTAAAAAGTCTGACTTCTTTTTAATGTCAGGAAGAAGGAAGAGGCTGATTTTTCCAACCACCTCACAGAATTTAAAGAAACGGGTTCAAGTCATGAATTTCAGATTTAAGGCGCTTTCAAATGTAGCTCGAAAAACCTTGTAGCTGTGAAGCCATGTGCCTTATTATAGGCTTGGATTGATTTTGCCATGTACAGGACTTCAGTCTGTTGTTCCAGGTCATGCTCTCTATTATTTAATCTATTCTGCCTTACAGGACAACTGGTGGCAAGCATCTCAAAATTCCATGTACTTGATCTTTCTGACTCTCTGGTTGTCTGTCTGGGTCTTGTTCTTTCTCATTCTCTGCCTGTCTATCAGTCTTTCTCCTAAAATACATCATTAGAGATGAACACTCCTGGCATTTCTTTTGGAAGGCATCATCTATATATCAATACATATCTATAAATCAATATATGGATGTGCCCTTATCCCCAGAAATGGGCTGTTGAGTTAGTTTGTTTGCAAGACAATGTAAATTTATCATAAAAGAAGCACACATTTGCTTTTCTTCTTACAAGGTCAAAACATGACACGTGTTGAAAAGGAGTGAGAGAGACAACAGGACTTTGACACGTGGTAAGTCTCTTCATGATTTGAAAGGCTGGTCTCCTACATTTTGGAATGGGGGCCTGGTGATCCATCTCAGATGCTCATTTTGTTTTGCTCATTTCTGTGCAGATCATTTTACAAAACAATACAAAATTGTACAAATATGTTGGCTAACTGTGCAGCTTTACACAAGTTCACATCTTCTGAAATTGTGCTGCAGCCAAGCAAAGCTTTTAAAAGTAGAGAGCAACAGGTATAATGCTGACAGTGAATCACTGTTTTTTTATCTCAAAACTTGATCAACTTATCAACGATTTCTAATAAGTATTTCAGTATGGCAATTTCTTGTAGCAGTCTGGCTGGTTTCTACAGTTGCTACTGGTTTGCTTTTTAGGTTTTTTGTGGGACAGATTTAGAATTTGACTACAGCATGGCTGCAGCTGGTGTTGAAGGTTGGCTTTTAGTTCATGCAATAAGAGTACCTGTTCAGACTATTAACCATCAGATCACAAAACCTTGATTTTTTTTCATGTAACAAGGATGATTTTTTCAAAGTCATAAATTTTATATTAAAATTAAAGCTATTGTTTGGGAGGGGTAATGAAGGGATGAGAAAATTGAAATGAAAGCAGGAGAAAGGAGATGAGGAAATGCTGTGGATATTTGTCTCCTGGACAGCAGTCGAATTGATACATCCCCTGAGTTAACAACGTTTATTTATTGTGAGGTTTTATCCCATTGTTCCTATTAGCAGATCTGATTTGTATGTGAGACTATGCCAAGAACTAATCAGGCTACAAAACCTTTACCTGTACCATTTTATACTAGTACCTTAGAAAGGCATTGTCATGGATTTGCACTGTACTGCTGGAAATAACAAAACATTGACATTTCAAAACAGAATAAGCATCTTAACCTTGTGAGAGCTGTAATACACTATTTACTACTTCATTATTACTGGCCCTGGGGAAAACTCTAAAGGAACGTCTAAAAAGCAGAAGCCTCAAATTGCCTTCCTGCAGAATGGAAGTAAATTTTTTGACCTGATTAAAGACAACAATATAGGCAGCTGTAAATGGGTAGGGAGGACCTTTAAAGCACCACTTTTAAAGCATTCCATTGAGAAAACATAATTCTCCCAAGAGCAAATGAAAGAAAAAGTGCACTTCAGGGAAGTACATTGTTCAGGGCGTGTCAAACAAATGTAAAACGCAAATCATAACAGACATGACTTTTGCCCAGATAGGAGAAGGGGAGAAGGGAACACTTATCCCACAGTTTCTACGTTGGAAGAGACAATATTTTCCTCTCTACTTACTCCAGATTTGTGCTTGAAGAGGTGTATATAGAGAGGGGAAAAGGCCAAAGACAAGAAAGGTCAGTTTTAGCTCCCAAATGCAGCCGTATGCCACAGTAACAGCAGGCTTAATCCTCTCCCCCTCTGTGGCAGTACAAGGAATTGGCAAACTGCAAAGTAGAGAAAACTAGCAGTTGGGGATTAGTGAGAGCAGGACTAAGTCCGTCAGCTATCCACATCAGGGAAACAAGCGACAAACTCTCTGCATAGGTCTGGGTGATGTGGGAGGAGCAGAGGACACACCAGCATACACTCTAGTTCTAGTCTCAGGTGTAAAAAGTGTTAGAATACAATTAAAGGCTATAAAACATTTGGTGATGAAATTAAAATCAGGAAAGAGGCTGAGGTGTCATCATGGTTAGTTCTCTGAAATGATCATGTCCATGCGCAGCAGCAGCCAACAGAGGATAACAAAATCTTGAGCATTGTCAGGATGGATTTTGAGAACAAGGCAGAGGGTTGTGTTTTGCCTCTGCAAAAACTTTGGTACTCATGCCTTGAATATTTTATGTGGGTCTCCACACCCCAAGGCAGATGTAGCAGATTTGGGAGCAGAGAAGGCCAACAGACACAATCAAGGGATGAAACATCCCATATATTTGAAGAGTTTGAACAGTCTGGGATCTCAAATGCAGTGAGAGGAAGGTGTGAAGGTAGGCTGACTGAGGTTTACAAGATGATGAATGTGATTAATTGTGTGACGGCAGGACAGTTATCCACCCCATCTTGCAGTATTAGGGGTACTTTACTAAAACTAGTAGGTCGTCAGTTTAAATCTGATAAATGAAACAGCTTTTCACAGAGAAACTGATGAACTTAAGAGTCTGCCACCACAGGAGGTTGTAGAGGTAGAAGAATGAGTGGTTGCAAAAGAGTTTGAACAAACTCATAAACAGATCTATAAGCAGATACTAAAGGGAATATGGAGGCACCTACTATCTGATGTACCTAATAAAATGACAGTGGAAGGTGGGAAGAACAGGTGAATGGATTTGAAAAACTGTCCAAGCTCATATATTCCCCACTGTTGACTAACAGGTCTTTTGGCTACTGTCAAGGCAGAATGCTGGGCTTCATGAATCATTGTAGTACCATCCACTAGGGATTTTCTTGTTGATTTAACAGATCGATTACATAAGTCTGTTTTTTAAACTCAAGGCATTTCTTCAGGCATAAATTTGAAAGTTTAAAGCATTTCAAAATCCTGATAATTTTTCTTTTGTTATTATTTTCATCTGTTGGCTAATTCTCACAGACAAGGGACACACATTTGTGTTTTTTAACTACAGACATGCCCTTCCAGACAGAGGCAGGGCTTAATTGGCCCATGTCTACTTTGTCTCATACAGATATTCATCTCTACATGTATAAATATATTCATGACCACACATGTTTTTAAACAGTAATTTTGGAGGTGACAGAGTGGGCTCTAAAAAGTAGGAAAATCTATGAATTCCATGTCTGCCACAATTCCCCTTCTAGCTTTTGTCTGGTCTTTAATACCCCAGTCATGCTTGTGTAGTTGCCTCAATGCAACTCCAGAATGATGGAGCTGGATAGCTCTTGTAGGAACTACCAGCTCTGCAGGGCTCCCCCGTGGGTTCTGCCTCTTTAGAAAATTTGAGTGTCAAAGATATAACAGAGAGAATGAGGTAATTGTTGCAGTCCTTTCACATTTTGCCCTGCTTCAAGAGAAAGCCTGGCTTCCACAATGTCACAATCTCTATTTCTAGAAACCATGGTCATTAACAGATAAAATAAAAACACAATACAACTGGTGATAGCATGTTAATAACATTTTGTTCTTATTATCTATTCTGAAAGTTACAGCTTATGTGATGATTCATAGTCTTATGTGAGATAAAGAAGAGGCATATTTATATTCTCATTTTACATGCAAATACACTACCATTAATTTTCTTGAGGCTGTATCATACATCTAGATTGCACAAGAGGTGATTGGATGAACTGGACCCTAAGATTACCAATTCCCTATATTCTTTTCTATCCCCTAGTGGGTATTGTTTCCACTGGAAACTGTGATAAAAAAGGAACTTCTTATGCTTAAACAATACTCCTACTTGCTTTATGGCTGCAGTCTGGCTATCTCTTGACTGTTGTCCCTAGTTATCATGTGAATGTCTGTTTTAATATCTTTTACCGTGAGTATATTTGCCTGGAAATTTCCATCCAGCTTGCTATAAAAACAAAGAGGACATTGTTCCCAGAAAATATGTTCTTTATACCGTTGGAAAAAGTTTCCCCTTGTGGTGTTAATGTGCCTATATACTCCACTCCTTTTTAGCTTGATTGTATTCTATGCAGGTTCCTATACTGCAGCCAAGACTGTGGTGCCTGAATACCTTGCACAGCTAGGCACCCATCAAGGTGAGCTATGGCAACCAAGTTTCCACTCCATTCCCTCTCCTCACATAAAAGGATGTTATATTAGATCTGGGTGCACATATTCCTCAGCTACTAATTGGTTTTGAGCTGCTGCAAATGAAAGTAAGGTCAAAGAAGCTTTACAGTAATGCCAGAGAGTTGATATTTTTGGTCATTCTTTATTCTAATTTTATTATTTCAGGCTCAGAGATAAAAACAGAGGTGAAATTATGCATCCTGCACTCATGAGCAGCACTCCTAATGTGAGGGAGAGCTCAAAAAGCACTGCTGTCCTATTGGTAGTAACTGAAAGTTCCCAAAAATATAGCACTACTTGATATTATTGTATTGAATACTTGTTTCCAAAGACTTGTTATAAATACTAATTTTTTTATGATTTAATTATATGGAAGAGTAGGTAAATTGCTGCTACCAGATGAAAATCTCATCTTCTGCTTTCTACTTGCAGAAGCACACCTGTACACTGATGTTCAGGTAGTATTTCTTCAATTAAGCTTGGAGGAGATGGTCTGCAAGTGCTTGCAGATTTTAGTATTTGTGGTCACATAATGTGACTTGTTATAGGTGACTTCGTAGTGATGAAATGTAATTGGGAGAATTCAACAACGAATATTGCCAAAGAAATCTCAGCCACCCCGTCCTTTCAGGCATTTTGCAAACTACTGGAGAACTTCTTTACTGCAGTCAGCTTACTCTGATGTTCAGAAAAGATACTTCATTTATGATGTCTGAAGAGCTGTGCCTTCACCTACAGCTTCAGCTGCTAGTGCAGCTGCATAAACAAAGTTGATGGAGCACATTATGGATTTTTTACTTGACTGGAAGAGGAAAATCAATTTCCATCTAATAGAGCAGGAGGTCACTAAATACTACTGGCTGCTCTGTGACACTCTAGACTTAAGCAGTCCTCCTATGAGAAAGACACGAGTAGCGAATAAAATCCTGGAGTGCATTAGTACACAGCTAAATAGAGAGGAAAATTAGACACAGAGAACAAAAAATGAGCTGAGAAAAGAGAGTAAGCTGCAATTTTTTAAAGAACATCAGGGCATAACACACAGAAGCTGGAGCAACTACATCTGAGTCAGACTTGCTACGTAATTTTCTTATGATGGAGAGCTTGAACTTGCATGCACACAGTAAATCTACCACAGGTGAGACTGTGGGCCATTCAGTGAAAGCTGCAGCTCTGAGTGACATATAAAGTTCTACAGCTGCAAGAAAGTTTAAAATGATGTAGGCAGCTCACTGCTGGGACATATTTAGAAGACATGAGTATGAATAAATTAAACAAATGAATAAAAGGAATCCAGATAATCCTAGAAGTGAACTGAAGAAAGCTGTCCCATTATCCTTGTATTCCCTGATCATTTTCCTTTTGAGGGGGATGACCAAGGGAGCAGGAGGGACAAGATGGACCTGCGTACTTCCGTGAATAAAAGATGAATACAGTTTCAAACTGTGATAAAATAAACATGTTGCATTTGTGTGAAAAGAGGGTTTTTTCCTATGAACACAGCTGAATGTCCTGTCCATGTTTGTAACTGACAGGTGACAAATTCATCTTAAGGAAGATTCACACGCCTCAGGTTTAGTGTTCAGGCTACTGTTCAAAGCTGGCAAACTTTGTTGCTAATAGGTATGTGTCCTTTATCATGCCATAAACAGGGAGATGGACAGGCTGAAGCAACCTGGTGAGCCTGTTCCCACAGGTTCCCTGATGGGTGGTGATGACAGTTGTGTGTTCACTAGTTGAGAGAGGAGAGACCCGAAACAAAATTGACTTAATGAGGAAATACCCATGCCTTAGGAACTTTTTCTGTGGGATATGTCTTATCTGGAAGAAAAACATTGCATTGGAAATTGCACGAAAATGCAGGAAGGCACCGAGGAGAAGCTGAAGGACTTTTGTTTGCAGGCGTAGGACACACAATCAATGCAGCCAGGCAGCTAAGTAGGCCCAGATAGCTGAGAAGAAGAGCGCCTGTGAATGTCTACATGGCCATGTTGCATGCCAGGACATTGCATAAAAAGAGCAAACATCTAAAAGAGACTGCAAAACACTAAAAAGTCATCTCTCTCAAATCTCATTTATTTTCCAGACACCTACAATGAATAAAATATGGATCACTGTATTTCACAAGCCTGAGGTGCATGCTCAGTTCAAGCACTCCCTTACTGTGCAAATCACTCAGTTGACTTCAGGAATGATAGCACTTCCAGTCAATTGTATCAGAATAAAGTCTTAAACAGATCATCAATGGATAAAATAGAGTTATAGTGCTGTCATTCCAACTCAGGCTCAATTAGAACATGTTACAGTTTTACTAAGAAAAGTTTACTCATTACTAGCACTAGCAGCAGTAGATTGTAATGGAAGCAAACGCTTGCCAAAATAGAGTCAGTAAATCAAAAGGAGATGTTCTTCAGCAAACAGGCTTTTTATTCTTTCTATCTAGAAGTATCACGCTAACAAAAAAACTATTAAAAAATGGAGAAAAAGAAAGAAAAAAAGACTCCCTTAATTTAATTGCATTTGCTAAGTACTTAAGAGAATTTATGAGAGTGAGACATATACATCTAAATAAGCCTCTATTCTATCTTGAGTTATACTCTCTTGGGTCGAATTTTTGGAGTTTCACAGGTAATGAAGCAAAGAATGGATCCAAGTTGGTTTTAAATTAACCAAACTCATGGTTAAAAAGCAGAGCATCATCACTTAGGTTAAATGTCAGTTGTTCAGTTTCATGTATTTTTTTGAACTTACCATAATTGACCTTTTCAAGTGCAACACTAAGGTAAAACCTGGAGAAAATGGCAATATGATAAGAGAAGGACAATTTCAGTTAAGACAAAGTCATTACTGAGAAGATGAGATTTGAAGATGTTAATTAATTTCCTCTCACCATTTTCCACAATAGAGCAATTACACTTTCAGATTGATGCTACTTCTAATGGATGTGATATCCCAGTTGAATTAAAGGTGGGCAAAAAAGTATGAAAATGAGTTTAAAAAGAGTGAGAAAGGCTTCATTCAAATCTATAGAAGTCAGTGGAAAGATTATAATGGATTTCTGTGAGTTTTATACAAGGCCTTTAGTGCACAATTGGAAAATTTTTTGAGTTTAGATAACTTGAATAAAATAGCTACCCCTTTGTCTACTGTATTCCCTTTGAATTTCCCTTTTTGATCCTCTTTTTTCTTGTCACAGAATGTTCCTTGTCAAAATAGTACAAACCTTCTTTGGGAAGAAGAATGAAAGCACCTTGTTGCGGGACAACCTTGAGTAAGTATACTAGCTGAGGAAGTTTTTATATGCCACTCCTCGTCCATGCTGCTGCAGTCTGGCCTCTTCTTCCTACACCACTGAATACAATTAACATCTGGCAGCAGACACATTTTTATCTCAGCTTATGAGAAAATTCATTTTTTGAATTAAGCTGTGGATGTTTGGGACACAACTGTAGCGTGGCTTACTTGAGTGCATCAGAGCGTGTTGGAAAGCAAGCTGTGTGCTTTCTGGGGCTCAAGAAGTGCATGCATGGGCAAGGTTTGTGCCAAGAAGGAATTACTTCCCTTAGTATTTGGCAGATGAACAATATTTGTCTGGGTCTATTCACAAACTTACACTCTTTGGCAATTTGGGGGCAGTCTACCTAGCTGCTGGGCTACAAAAACAGCTTAGGCCTGGTTCAGTTAAACCAAATGACAACAACCTCACTGGTTTTAAAAGGACAAAATGTTATTAAATGAAAGGTGTTATACTGTCAAAATGAATAAAGTGTTGATCAGGTTCTATTTCCAACAAGTTTGTTACTGGCTTGGGACCACGGAAGTTATTCTGGGCTGGTACTTATATTTCTAGCACTCCCAAACCTCCCTTCATAGACAGTTTTACTAAAAGTAACATTGATTGAATCTAGGTTTTGGCCCCATCATTATCTCAACTTTCCTCAGTGAGCTATGGTATTGTTTTTTAATTGTCATCCCGTTTTTCAATATTTTAGTCACATCTGCAACTTAACAGGTCTTTCCAGATCATTCCTCATTTGTTCCTGAATTTTCAATAGTTTAATAAAGTCCTTTGAACCAAATAATGACATTAGCACTACAAATAAATGGAGTGATTTGATTGCACTTCACATATTTTATTTTGACTTTCATTGTTATGAGAACCACACAGCTTAGTACATGTGGGAAACAAAACCAGTTTTATCTGAAAGACTATTTAATGTTTTATGAAACTAAAATGAATCTGTGCTTAATAATGTGTGGACTCGAAATGAAAGCACTCAGTCCTTCTTGGGGGTGTGATTACAGGCAGTTTCCACAAAGAAAACAGATTTAAGAAAAAAATACCTAGTTTTAAACAAATCACACAGTTTAAAATCTCCATCTAACACAACATTTACAGCTTAAGGTATATAAAGCAGAACCAAAGCCCACTAAGGGTGATGGAAATCTGTCCACTCTTGAACTCTGCTTTTAATGACAATTAATAATTTTGCAAGGAATGCAACTACAAAATTGGGTATAATCCCCACTCCTCATGAGTAACATGACCTTCATCAATACAATTGTTCATCTCCTGCCCATTGAAGGTTCCTCTGTAAGTTCAGTTATTCATATGGAAGACAGAAGAGAGCTGAGCATGTCACCATCCTGCCATGGCATGGGGCCCAGAAAATCTTCCACAGTTTTAACATGTGCTTTTATTTTGTTTGGCTTTCAATAAGGAGATTTGGGACAACTTTTGACTGCAGATATAGTGCCACACATTTAGGCTACCAGAGGGCTTATCATGCAAGAGGTTATGTGTGTGAAGTTCTGAGGGGTGTAGGGGGTTGGACGCAAGGTACCAACTGAGCCTGCTCTTTCACTCCCCTCTCTGCAACTGGACAGAGGAGAGAAAACATAACAGTCTTCATGAGCTGGGATAAGAACTGGGAAGAGATCACTCACTGATCACTGTCATGGGCAAAACAGATTTGTTATTCTCCAGATTAACGAAAAAGACAGGTATTACCTGGAAACACCATACAAGAGTCAAAACAAGAAATATGTGCACATACAAGCTAGATGCCAGGAAGGATAAAAATGAAAACAAAGCTCTTTCATCAACTGACTGGAACTCACAGCAGGAGGCTGGGTACTTCTGTGTGCTTCTGAAGATTGTAACACAAGCAAATGTGAAAGGAATTTGGTGAGCCCAGTGGTCCCATAATGAATGAGAAATTAGAAAGTTACTGTCTCTTTTTAAAATGTCAATTCAGAAAGCAGAGGAAGAGATTAGATGAATACAGCGGAGAACTCTTCTGTTCATATACACCTTGATGATCAGAAAAGATGGAAAAATAACTCATGATAGGAAATATTTATGCTTTGCTGATCCTATTACTGAATAGACATAGAGTTCAGATAAATTAATTTTACTAATAAAGGTCTGAAAGCCTGTGGTAGTAAGTCCAGTGCGAAAGCAGAAAACAATCAGAGGTTACCTGAATAGACACAACTTATTTTTCTGTACTATGACATGCTGTACTCTATTACAGATGTACAGAGGTGACTTTTTTCCCCTTGCCTCACTTCGCTTTGACATGAAAGGATCATGTTTATGATGCTCAGAAGAATTTAAAATAATTCGTATTTTTAGACTGATGTTCAATTTAATTTCCAAGGTGTACTTTACTTTTTTAAAAGTAGTTGCATTTTCAAAATCAAAACAAAAAGTGTTCTTTTTTTTATATATTTACTCAAATTTGGAATGTTCATATATAATATTTTCAATCCATACTTCTAATTTTCAATGCATTTGAACCTTGCAGTTTTCAATGCACAATATGTTTCACTAACAATTTTTGAGGAGAAATAAAACAGAAAGATAAAGCTGATAGCTGCAATGAAATTGGTGCAGGAAGGAAAATCATATCTGGCTTGAGTTCTCCATTAGGCCAAGAAAGAAAGCATGAAAAGGCTTGTAGTCACCGATACTGAGAGACTGATGGATATAGGAAAGGCTAGGGATGCCTGCAGGAAGTTCAGGACCCCAGTCACCAGAAAATGTACTCTCCACTGGCCTGGAGAGCAGCTGCTGTGTAATACAAGTGATAATTTTAAGTAACATCACAATCATAGATAAAAGCAATTCAAATGTTAGTAGGTCAATACATGCTGTATAGTGAAATCCACAGAATAAAAAATAAGATCACCCTTAATTTGCAGCTGCTGGCTTGTAGAAGTTCTACTTAGAGCTGAACAGTAAAGTTTTATAGGTAATGGAGTTGATTATGGTCCAGTACTTACCTCTCTCATACAGAGCTGTTTGGACTTTAATGTTTGCAAAGGACTTTGAGACAGAAACAAGGAAAGTAAAAACAAACAAAAAAAAGAAAAGTAAAATCGTGGAATGGCTGCCCTAATGCACTAAGTTTGTTGATAAGTTTCACAAAACAGATTTGAAAGACAAGGTCATGGGTTCAATCCCCATGTGGGCCATTCACTTAAGAGTTGCACTTCATGATCCTTGGGGGGTCCCTTCCAACTCAAAATATTTTGTGATTTTATGATTCTATATGACTGTGGAATTCAGTATGAATATTGCTGTTGGGTTGTGAAGGATTTCTTTTTACTCTCCCCAGTCATCTTGTGACACTGAGGACTTTACTTAATTTTCATTTGTTTTGGGTTTCCATAAAATAAGAAGAAAATTACTTTAGTCAATACCTCACTTTTGAATTAGCAGTTGATAAGTGACAAAGTTTGTAAAGATTGTGGTTTTGACATCTAAAAGTGAAGAAGACAATTTCTCAACAAATTTTAAGAAACAGCTATAGCTACAATAGCTTTCTGAAACGTAAAAATATATAATTTATTATTTTTAGTATTCCTCTCTTGTGAAAACAGCTATTATGATGGACTGACTATGAGATATAAATTTTCCTTTAGCAAATACTAGAGTGCCTCAAAGGCAGAAAGGCCCTTCAGAGAGACCTTGACAAATTAGAGGACTGGGCAATCACCCACCATATGAAGTTTAAAATGGGCAAGTGCCAGATTCTGCACCTGGAACAGGGAACCCTGGGTGTATGCACAGACTGGGGAATGAGATTCTGGAAAGCAGTTCTGTGGAAAGGGACCTGTGGGTCCTGGCGGATGGCAAGCTGAATCTGAGTTAGCAGTGTCCTGGCAGCCAGGAGGGCCAACTGGGTCCTGGGGGCATCAGGCAAAGAATCACCAGCCAGTCAAGGGACGAGATTGTCCTGCTCTGCTCTGCACTGGCCTCACCTGGAATATTGTGGCAGTTTGGGCACCACAGTACAAGAAAGATATTAAGCTATTAGAGAGTGTCCAAAGGAGGGCAATGAAAATGGCAAAAGGCCTTGAAGTGAAGCTGTGTGAGGAGTGGCTGAGGTCACTCAGTCACTGAGGGGAGACCTCATTGCAATCTACAGCTTCCCTGTGAGGGGAAGTGGAGGGGCAGACACTGATCTCTTCTCTGTGGTGAACAGTGTCAGGATCCAAGGCAACAGCCTGTAGTTGTGTCCAGGGAGGTTTGGGTTGGATATCAGGAAGAGGTTTTTCACCAAGAGGTGGGTGGGTGCTGGAACAGGCTCTCCAGGGAAGTGGTCACAGCACCAAGCCTGACAGGGTTCCAGAAGTGTTTGGATGATAGTCTTGGGCACATGGTGTGATTCTTGGGGTTGTCCTGTGCAGGGTCAGGAATTAGACTTTGATGATCATTGTAGATCCCTTCAAACTCAACATATTCTGTGATTCTACAGTTCTATGGCATCCTTACATATCTTTAATGTGATATGTACAACAAACATGTAAATGAAAATTGGAGGGATTTGGCAGGGTAGATTTAGTAGATGGTGTACTAAGGGATATACAATGTGATGGGAATGTGTAAATTTCATATTTTCCCTCTCTGAGGTCTCTAATGCACAGTTCCCACTACAGTGACTAACCAGAGAAGCCATTCTGAAATTTAAATTTAACAGAACAAGCATCTCCAAAACTACTCCTGGAGAGAATGAAAATGACAGTATTTCAGCCTATGTCCTTCACTTGTGTTCAGTAATCCCCACGGAGTCAAAAATGTATATAACTATGGCTAAATCAGTTTGTAAGTGGTATAGGAATTGACTTTGTAAATAAAAAAAGAATAAATAGAGAAGTAAAAAATAAAGGAAGAGTAAATGGGGTGATAATCTTTAGTATTAATCTATTATTTAGTATTAATCCAATCTCTACTAGACTAACTGGTAGATTTCAGATTGCATCTATGTAAGCTAGAAGTCACTCATCTGCATCAATTTTATACTAGATATCTGATCCAGAAGATCAGAAATGCTTGAAATTATTATATGTTATTAAAATGGACCAATAACAAATAAACTCTACATACACAGTGATGTCAGCATGACACCATTGAGAAAGTTAAGAAGGTACAAATCTATCATCCATAATAAAATACCACCTGTAAAAGTATGGAGAGTTTACGTGCCTGCAATCTCTGGCATAGCACAGGGATCTATAGAGAAGATGAAATTTTTTTTTTTTGGTTGCTGAATGAAATAAATGTCAGTTAGAAATCAATTTCATTTTCAAGAACAAAAATGAAGACTCAATAGAAGAATCCCTCATACTCAGATTTTATGTCAAAAGAAGGAGAATAGCACCTTGTTGCTTATAGACTGTGCTTTCCATCCACTTTTCTTGTCAGCTCTTTCACCTTAGGTTCAATAGACTTGACACTGTGGCTGCCTTGTCTAACCTAGCATCCTAATCCCTTTTACCCTTCCAACATCTAGCGGTTTCCATTTAAAGCCTGTGGCGCATTGCAGTGCCCTATTTGGAAATGTGAGTTACCACTCAAAGGCCCAGCTTAAGCCAGCTTGCTTAACTGGAAGCAAAATGATTACAAGTTATGGCTCTCTGCCCAGGGACCACTGTTAACACTGTTATAACAGACTAGTTCAAGCATTCATGTGTTGTCTTGCACCTTAAATTCATACTCCATCTCTCCTAAAGTACATGTAAAAGTTCCATTGATCATGCACCTTTCTAGTACAACATTTCAACAGTATTTTGAGTCCCAAGGAAGATGACACTTATTTTTTTTTAGGTGGCATGTTGAACAGGAATGATTGTAAATATCAAACTAACACATTAAAGTTTCCTGTTAAGTGTAATAATAATCTCCATGATTTACACACAAAAAACCATAGAAGTCACGAAATATACAAGTTTCTTCCTTTTGTTTGCTTACCCTGTAATTATTGCTTCCATTTTTTAAGACACTGAACTCCTACTGGATATATTGTATATCTGTGGCGGATTATTATATCTCTGAAAAAATTTCCTCTAAGTTTTTTTCCTCAAAATAATAATATTTTTTTTCTTTTTTCCTACAGAGTGGACTTCCTGTTTTCAAGGAATTGTTCATTTTTTAACTCTACTCCTCTCAAATCCCTGAAGAAATAAATCTACAGGCTAAGACAACTTAAGTGGCAGTGAGAAAATTATGCCAGACTTTAAAGATGTCCTAATGGCCTATCAGTTGGTATCAGTTTTCTGTCTCTTGGGTGCTGTAGAGTGTGTAATCTCTTCTGATAGACAGATGGATGTGTGAGTTTGATCTGCTGACACAGTACTAATAACCCCATTAGACCCAAAGATTAATGATGTATTGTGCTTTGTGCATGCCTCCCTCATCCATCATGTATCTGGTTATCAGGGGCAGAAAAAAAAGCAGACCTTTTATGTAATCAGTCAATAGCTTTGTTAATCTAATTGCCAGTAATAATAGACTTAATGGCAGAAAGGATTCCATTCACAAGCACCTTATATTTTTTAATTACATTTCTTCGCATTTTTCCTAGCTACTACCTACAGAAATACATATTTTGGTTTATTATTTCAAACTTTTTGCTTTGAAGGGCTATTTTGTTCTATAAACGCTCCTTTGAAACTTCACAGGACAGCAAATAAAATGAACTGCGAGAAAAAGTCAGTAACAAACCATCTTGTGGGAAGTTTTAATCTCAGAGATTTAGCAGGATGTCAAGTGAAGCCAACAGAAAGTCAGTAAAGCTAATGGGCATGCTTCATTTTTAACAGTACCACAATTTCAAAAGTTTTGAGATAAAATTTGTTCCATTACAAACTATTTATACAAGGTCCAGTGAACCACTCTATCTTCACCAATGTCTTGACATATATTCTAGGTGAGTGAGAGGAAGGGGGTGAACATTGTAAAAGGAATGAGTTGTAATGGGCAGCACATACAGGCAACCAGCTTCTGTTGTGGTTAAGAGGCATCACCAGCATCACTATGCAATTCAGTAGACAAGCAATCACCAAATAGAGTTAGGCAATAGTAAGCCATTTGAGCCAAGAGCTGAAACATCAAGCATCTATATGTTTGTCAAATAAAGTCTTACTCCAACAGAAAGCATGGTGAAAATTGTGGTTGACTTCATCAGAGCAGCAATTCCACTTAGAGGTGTTAGTGCCGGAGAGAAACACTATGATCACTTGATTTAAAGCTCATGAAGACACAGCATAAAATTCCTTTGACCATGTCCTGTATCCTTCCTAATGGCACTGCACTTGATAGACATCACATCTCATAGGATGACAGGCAACTTAGATTTATAGAATTCTGTCACATATCTCAAAATCCGTTACAATACTACACTAGTGAGAAAAATGTTCCTCTGTTTTCATTCTAAGTTTCCCTCATTTTCACTTTATCCAACTTCCAGCTAATTTGCTAAACCAAAGTGCTGTGAAGAATAAGAGGTTTTCTCCCCTCACATATGTCTGTAAACTGGGATCAAATCACGATTCAGCATTCTCTCTGCTATGTTGAGCTCTCTACATCACAAAACCTTTTCCAAGTCTCCCAGTTCTCCTTTCAGAACTATATTATTTTACAGTGGCAGCTGACTTTAGGCAAGCCTTTAGAGTATTGCCATTATTTATTTACAAAGAGCTGTCACTTGTTACCGTTCAGTGACATCATAGAAGCAAATATGGATATCAGTCTCTCTCTGCCTTGGTGCTGTGTACATACAGGATGCTGTCACAGATTGCAGCTCTCAGAAAACTCTGTATATACAGCACATCTCATACATAATGTACTGGCATTTATTTCCTCCTCTACCCTGTAGGTTGGTGAAAGATGATTCTGAATAATTTTATTTTTTTTAATTTGGAAGCCCAGTCTTTTTAATATATTTTAAAAATAATACATCCATGAAGGAGGGAAGAAATTGCATTAAAGAAAATACTGTGAGAAGTGATACAGCTAGCTCCTAAGTTAATTTTAATAAGAAATTGCTTAAAGAAATATTTCTATAGTATTTGAGTGAAAAGGAAAAAGATTTTTTTTCAGCCTTTAATGAAACCAATATGCAGGACCTGCATAAGATTTCACCATTGTTTGTGCTTCCTTGAGCACTGAGATGCATAATCGTTGCATAATAAAGTTGCATCAATAAAGTTTCCTGATTGCCACATTTATATTACTTTTCAATAGAGCTAAATTATAGTTGTATACTTTAGCTTAATTTTGAACAGCCACATTCCCACTTTTACATAAAGTCAAAGGTTTAGTTAAGTAGAAAATGAGGAGAGCAAGCTTTATTTAATTGCTAAAAATCAAAATCATTTGCCTTTTTACCAAAAGATAATCAGAGAGTAATATAATGGATTCATATAAAGGAAATCTTACTGACAAATGGTCTAAAGAACTTGTCTCATCAATATATTTTCAGATTTTATCTCATGTCTTATTTTGGATCTTGTTCACTTCCTAAACCTGCCATAATCACATTAATTAATAGATAAATGTACAAATCTTATTTGCTCTGGCAAGCACTTTACTCAAACTTATATCAACACATTATTCTATTACCCTTGAATTTTTTTTTACTTACACCTAAAACAAAACCAACCAAACAACAAAAACAAACAAACAAACCCTCAAAAACCATCAAACCACTCAAACATAATTTTTTAAAAATGTATGTTTACTTTTCCTTTAAAACAAACTAGGAAGCCCAATCAATGGGCACCAGATTCAATCTCTATATTAGCTATACTGATTGTACATCAAGCAAACTTCTTTGACATGTTCAAACATCTTGCTTACAATTCTGCACAGCTATAGCACCTTAAGAGGGTCAGTAAGATAGTAATTAGCAGTTGTATATTCCTTTTCCAGAAACTCCAAGGCTTCTAGATTTGCCATCATCTCTGTTGAGAGTAGTGTTAGATTATTACTTCAGCACTCACAGGGTGGCCCTCTCTTAATCATGCGGGTGGCAGAAAACTGTTGTCTCAGCTTGCAGTTGTGCAGTGTCTGACTTCAATGGAGCTGCCTCAATTTACCACACTCTAAGATGTGGTGATATATCTAAACCCTGCTGTTCTCTCTCACTGAAGTCAGGCACTGCACATCTGCAGAGAAAGACATCAGCTGTATGTTTATAACTGCCTGTTATAGACACATATTTCTTTTAATTATATTTTAAATTATTTTTGTATTTTGTATTACATACACTTCAGACATAAAATTTATTTCATTGTACTCAATATTCTGAGTTTTGAATAAAATAATTTAATTCCTTCTTGTTTAATATAGTTTAGTTTTGATGTTAGGTGGGCTTGCAAGAGGTGGCAGGAATATAAAGCATTCAGTAGTCCTCCAGGAGATTCCAGAAGAAACACTTCAGAAAACTTGCTGAGATTTTTGCATTTTCAATCAAAATCCTTCTGAAACTTTCAGCAACATCTAGCTTAACATTTGCATGCGGGTAGGTTTGGATTCCTCACATGAAGAATATCACAGCGCAGACTATAAAAAAAGAAAAAAGAAAAAAGAAAAAAGATACAAGTCTCTTTCCTTGCAGTAATTGGAAGCTGCAAAAGGAAAGTGACTCATTCTCTCTCTTTGCCCTTGCAATATCCCAAGAACAAGTTATTTATTACTACATTTAATTAATGTAGAAAATCTCCTGTTTCCTGTTTGCTTCCAAGAGAGCAGCACTTTTACTGATGCTAAATGACATTTGAGCAGTTCCTATTGTGACAGCCAACAAGGCTTTGAGAATCTCAAATAGGATTTGGATGGTCGGGGAGCCTGCCTTTGGTTAGACACAAAGATTCTCTAAGCTGTTTTCTACAAGTGTGTCCTTATACAAGTAGTGTGATTTTCACTGAAGTATGCCAGAACCCAGAGTTAAGTCTATGAGAAAAGTGCTTTCCTGGGTTGCAACAAAATAATCATAAAATAGCTTCTCAAAGAAAAGAAGCCAAAGAGGCAGTGCTAATGTTAACCACCTTATTAGAAAAGTCCATAGTGATTTTTCCCCCCTTCTCCTTCTACCTTTATTACCTGCTGTTGCTCTTGTGAAGCATGAGCACAGGGCAGATTTCTCTAGTAGGGAGGCCTGTGGAGAACCCACAATGCAACTACATAAGCCAGGAGTGGGAATCCCAATGGCTTCTTAGTTTGCTGGGCCCAGTATATAACAAGGGGCAAAAAGAAACTTCATTGTCACAGACCTTCACAGGAAAAGAACTGTGACAACTTGAATGACTATTATCTCTGCTCCCCACTCCTGCAGTGCGTACTCAACTGCTGTGAAATTGGTAATATCCAAAGTTCAGTCAAATGCAAACTAAAGAAATGGAAACAAGAGAGATAAATATTTGCTTCTTAATCCCTTTGAGTGACAGGAGACTTCAGTAACACTTGTAATGGACTGAAAAACAATTCAAGCTATTAAAACCCCCTCCCCCAAATATACAAAAAATATCTCACCCTCTTTAACTGTTCCTCAAGCTAGGTCACCTCCAGTGATGACCAGGGACATTTCTTGTGACTATTTATGATCTTGTGACAACAGTGCAGCAGTTAACTTTGCACTGACTTTTTTGCTGGTTCCGGATGCTTTGTGCTCCAAATGGGTCAGAAGCAAGTGTAAAGGAGAAGATGGAAGCAAACTGCTCCTTTGTCATATTTTTTTTTCAGTGGAACTATGTCTGCCAAAAATACAAGAGATTATATGGAGGTAGAGAACTGAATAGACTTTTTATTTATTATTGCATGGTCATACTTCTGGGGCCTTCTTACCCTGAAGGAAGAGATTTCCACAACAAGTTTCAGACTTCACCATTTTCACACAGAAGTTGGAGATTCACTCTCCAAGTCTTTTCCACACTCTTCTTACCATAAACCAGGGCACTTAGGCTCATAGGTGACCTTTACAGAACTCAGTTTTTATTTTACATGTGATTATTCTTGTACATGCACTTTCTAGATACAGAAACAGCTTATCTATGAGGCAGCGAGATGGGATCTTTCTGATTCAGTTTTACCATGACATGCAAAGACCACCATGGCAATGCAGTCCGCAGCACATGGCTTCCCTACACTGCCTATGGCAAATGCTCATTTAAACATCTGAATGATTCGGGCTACGTGCTGCAGTCAATATATGCGTACACAGTAACAGTCGGCAAGTTACTGCAACTAAAACTGCTGACTGCTTTTTGAAGTATCTTTTATTGATTTTGGGTAAACCATAAAGAACTGCTTTTGATTATCTGGCAAATCCACATTTTAATGCTTTAACTTTGCAGTATAAGTTTGTAACTCTCAGTGCTACACAGTTGAAATAAACTTGGGATTTATTAGGCAGAAAAAATCTCTTGGAAAGGAAAAGGTGAAGTATTCTATTGCTACTGACTTTTCCTAGAATTATAATTTCATATTTTGGCTTCATACAAGACTGAATTTTCATCCAGATGAATAGAGTTGCCCTTCTAAAACTTGTGAACGAATTTATCCCACATATCCCATTATCATTCATAATGGATTCATACAATTGATGTGTCTGCCTTTCAATAAACAAGTAGGGGTTTGTTCACAATTTTGTTTGAGAAAATCTTGACAATCTCCTTGACAAAGGGCCATCTCATTCTTAAACTTACCCCTTGCAAAAAGAACATCTTAAGTTACTGTGCACTTTTGTCTCAAAAATATATCTTAAAGATATTGAAATATCCTCTTTATACACAGTGCTGTACACTATTTTCTTTAAAATACTCCCATTTTTTTCTGTGTCCTCTGCAAAAAAGGTTATATCTGATGGAAAAGTAAAGGGTTTTGCTGCTTCAACTGAGAAGTAAGGGGCACCTCCCACCCCCATCCTCTCCATAAAAAAAGAGAAGACCAAGTTAAGAAAACATGGGCAAAAATGAAGTCAAATACTTTCTGGCCAGATTAGCAAATGTGTTGCAAACTATTTCTCAATTTGAACTTGAGGTTATAGAACATACAAGTTCTGACTGTGTTAAAAAACAGCTATTCTCTTTCACAAGATTGCTTAAGGACTATATGACTCTCCAACAGAAAAACTGAGCTGAAAGGTCAGTAAAATAAGTTAACTATAGTTCCACCCCTCCAGTTAGGTTTCCTCTGTGTCTACATTTCTAAAGTTTTGCACAGTTTTTCCACCATGGTTAAATGCCTTCTGATTTACATTTAATTCTCCCTCACCATTAACATATAATAATAACAGCTCTTCTTTCCTTCAGTGGACCCTGAGAACAGGCAGATATGGCAGAATCTCACTGATGTTCAAAGAGCAATGTGTTACTACTATTGACTACATAGGATTGCAGACGTTTGCAAAAAAGACATAGCTTGATTTCTCTGAAATCTGAGAGAGCAAAGAAAGACAATGTCTTTGTTGGACAAGGAGCTGAACATCAGTGAATTTTAATCTGCTGTCACCTGCTTGACAAGGTGACTCAGTCTAAAGAGCACACTTTGGGAAGATGAATTTGCTGTTTTGCTAAGAAATTTTGAACTGTCACCCTTGGGTACTGCATAAACTTACACAAATTGTTTCCAGACACTAACCTTGGAGCATGATATCCATCAGACTAACAGACCGTAATCCAGCTTTAACCCACTCAGGCACAAAATATTCTTAACCACAAAATTTAACCATGGTGCATATAAAGCATTTTAGAAACAAAATACGTACAATAAAATTTTTATTTTATTTTACGTAGTTCAGAATATGTACCTTTTGAACTTTGTTTTTATTGTTTATTTGGCTACAACAGAAAAAAACACCTCAAGCAACTGTATAAAGGTGGTCTATCTAACAACTGCATCTTCACAATGGTGTAACTGCTTAAACACGTCAGATTTGAAAATTAATCCTAAATGTGTGCACATTTTGTGCACAATGTGTGTCTGCAAAAAAAGTACATGCATAATGAGTAATGTATGACTGAATTAGAAACCAAAACAAAAAATCAGTGCTGCTATTTGCCACAAAAGATATTCAGAAAAAATATGTTATACAAATAACATATTTATTAAGACCTGCTCTTGTCCTTCAGAATCACACAGAGCAGCAACTGGAAGTAAGATGAAAAATTGTGTTCTGTGTTCTGAATGAACCTGAAGAAAAGGTAAAATAAGCCTACCAATTCTCCCTTGATTTTTCCAGCCAGTTAAGTACCAGTTACAGCACAGAGTCACTGATGGCTGTGATGATTCAGATTAGATGACAGACAGCAGTGATACTGCTGAATGGGTTTTACAGCGCCTTCAGGTAAATCCTTTGTGTCTCAGAATAAAAGCAGCTGCATTAAGTGACATCTAAAAGTGTTACATTCCTTGCTGGCTGTGCTTGGCTCTGTTGCCTACCTTATTGCTAGAGCAATGCATGGATCACAGAATGCTCTCAAATGAAGGTAGTTGCTGTACTTGTGACTTCTGAAACTTATTTTCAAACTTCCTCTTGCCTTCTAATCTGTTTGAATCCTACATCTCTAGTCCAGCAGTCTGAAGACTGCACAGTTTCCTGTGGGCATTGCTGCTTCTGTGGAAACATGGTGAGATTGTAAGCACACAACCAAGAAGTGAGAAAACTAAGGTGGAAAATCCCAATTTATTTTTCCCACCCTTTTCAAGATTTCTCTCTATATAGGTTATACCTTTACTTCAGGATACATTAACACATCAGTAGGCAGATCGTTACCCAAGGTCTTTCTGAGGGGACTTTTAAAACCCAGACTATTTATGGATATTGATATCACAGAATCATAGAATTTTTTGGGTTGGAAGTGACCTTAAAGATCACCTAGTTCCAAAACCATGGGCAGAGACACCTTCCACTAGATCAGGTTGCTCAGAGCTCCATACAAACTGGCCTTGAACAGTTCAAGGGATGGGGCATCCACAGCTTCTCTGAGCAACTTGTCCAGTCTATCACCACCCTCACAGTAAGGAATTTCTTCCTAATACCTAATCTAAACCAACCCTATTTCAGTTTAAAGCCATTCCTCATTATCCTGTTCCTTTGTGCTCTTTTTAAAAGCCCCTCTCCAGACTTCTTTTTGACCCCCTTCAGGTGCTGGAAGGTGTTATAAGACATCTGGTCTGATGTCCAGTCCTTTTTACCCATATTACCCTTGTCCTAATCCAGGAATGGCTGCAACTAATCTTTTTTAACACTGCTTAATAGAAAAAATAAGACTCGGTATTCCCTGTTCCTTAGCAGGTCTAGACAAGGAAGAAAATAGAACTAGTCCAATTCTATATATGGTGGTGTGAATCTGATGTGGCTATTTCCTATTGAGCAACTGCTCTCAACTTATATACATGTAAAAAGAAGTCTTGTTTCCCAGTAAGAAAGAACAGTAGCTGTATTTGAAATTAATAAACCACTATTTACAGCTACTTCAAGTAGTTTCCTCTAAAAAGAAAAAAATTGCTACATGCTGGAATTTGGTGCAATGGTTGTTCTTTTTTTTCTGAAAGTTTCAATATGTTCCCCACTATCATACTTTTTTCTGTTATTCTTTCTCCTTAGCATAATAACTTTTTATCCTTGCATCTCTTAGGAAAAAGTGGATGAAGCACATGTTCCTTAAATAGAGTCTCTGAATTATTCTTATATGACCTGCAATAGAGCTCTCCAAGTTGTGTAGCTTTTTTCTGGAAACCTGCCAAGGTCAAGGAATGGCAGGAATTATTTCAATCCTTGTATAGTTCTTCGGAGATTAATATAATTTGAGATATTTGAATTTTTGCTCATCAGTGTAGATTTTTTCTTAAGACTATTTTTGCAAGGTTTCCTCACCCTACTCCTCTATCCCTGGAAAACAAAAGTTCACCTACTGTGACTTTGTACTGTTTTGTTTTTCTTTTTAAAGGAAGACAGAAACCTAAGTAAGAGGAAGCAGGAGAAAACTCACAGCTATAGGTCCAGGAATCTCTTCAAGGCTTGTCTCACGCATTTCCTTGTACTTGACTGCTAGCAAGGTTTGAAGGGACTATGCAACAGAAAGGATACTGGGTGACACATTCAAACCCTGCTAACCAATCTAAACATTCAAGTGCTACAAAACTGGTTCTTAGGAAACTCAGCTTTACTGAAGGTCAATGGCAATCAAGGGTTTAAGTCAAATCCACATCCAGACCTTAAGCAGTCAAGTTATTTGGTGCCTAGGAGAGCTTTACCTATTGCACAGGGACTGAAGAAGGAAAACAAAATCAGCAAAACTGGCTTTGGCTGCTCTTACTGTCCCATTTCTCACTATGATATTTGTACCTATTAAATCATACCTTTTTTTTTGAAAGGGAAAGCAGTATGGAGAGACAGTTAATGGTAAATAACAGTCTGATCAATTTCTGCTGAAAATAAACTGTAACAGCTGTAGTGCAGCAATGCAATAACACGGCAGCTGTGCTGTTTTTCAGTCCATGATATCCCTGAAGCGTATACCCACAAGGCAGAACATCAGCTTTCCTAGTAATATTCCTGAGTCAAGCAGGCAGACATTCCAATTTAAAGTGGTTACACCTGAAATCCCTTTTTGCTCAACACTTGTTCACCCATCTTTTTTATAAAGGACTATCAATTCCTGCAATAAGTCATGAGGAACTTCCTGCAGTTTGAGCATAGCTTTTCTCTCCTCTGAACAGAAAACTCCCTTAGATATCTGCAGCAGCACTGCAAGAGGATTACAGTGTGCAGATGAACACACTATATATGATTAAAGTCAGGTACGGGGGAACTATGGTAAAGGTCTTCAGAACAGGCTCTGAGGCTACTGATTTGTATCAGTAGGTTATCACACCTTCCTCAGATGGACTAATTAACTACAGGCAAGAATAACTGCTGCTGCTAGAACCAAGAAATGCCACTCTCACATCAAATGCTTATTCATAGAAGTAGCTACCCTCAGTTAGGCCTGTTAAGCAGCACTACCAGGTGGAAAACCATGGAATTTTACTTTATCTGCTCCAGCTCCTGGCCATTTTCACAGTGTAATTTTTGTTGGTTCAAAGAAACGGTACTGTGCTCAAACATGAAAAGTAGCCGTAAAGGCTTTGCCCTCGTTCACCTTTGTTAAGAACTGAGAGTAAATAATTGGTGTATGTTTATGTGTGGTGTCAGAGGAGTGGAGACTTTGCCTTGCCAATCTGCACTGGCCCTGCAAAAGCAGCACGGAAGTCTGGCAACCTGGCTGACGTGTCCATGAGAATTAACTAAGAGTCTCACCTGCCAGAGAGCACGCATACATGTTTGTCTGAGCTGGCTGGTTATGAGAAAACATAACTCATTGAATATTGTGATAGAAGGACGCTTTTGCTCCTATGAACTTGAAAGAAAGGCATTGCAGACACTAAGAATATGTCTACATCTTTCACCATTCAAAATGTGTGATATGTACACCAAGTATCTTTCTGTCTCCCTCTTTAGTGATGAAACCTAATAACATCCCTGATAACTAGGTTAACAGCTTTCCAAACAATTTTTCCAATGTTGTTTGTTTTACTTATGGAGCTAATCCATATACTTTTTTACTCCTTTTGGAATAGCAGACTCTATTTAAAAAATCTTACCGAATTTCCCCCAAAACCCAGATTTATTTTTCAGACCTAACTTGTTCAGTAAAATGTGGAGGATTATGTGGCTATATGCATAAGATATAGGAGTCCAGAAAATTGTATTGACTACTCCATAATTAAGCACTTTTTATTTCAACTCAGTATGGGCAGTTTCTCATCCTAATGCATATGAAGACTATGCAATTCAGATGACTGACTTTTGGGGGAAACCCTTGTGAACACACGCATAATGAAAAATATCCTACTGTACTCTTTGTAGGAAGGCCTGATATGGTGACATCATCCATGTGGGCAGTTAATATTTCCAAGGTATGGAAGAATTCCTCTAATCTTGTTTAAGATTCAACACTATTTAGTTATATGATTTAGTTTTAGGTAGTTCTGCGAGGAGCAGGGAATTGAGCTTGATTATGTTTAGGAGTTCATTCAAAGAGATATCCTATGATTCAGTGAAGATTTTTGCATCTGTAGTATTGCTATTTACTATAAAACTGTTACCAGAAAACTTGGCTATTTTTTTATGGTTTAATTACTACATAAGAAGTTAATTAAAAATTAAAAGGTGTTCTAGATTTTCCGGTTATGAAACACAGAAATTAAATAATTATGAATAATTAAACTCATTCATATTTTCAAGGGATTCTAATTTTTCTACTGTTATTACTTGTAGATCTGAGACCAGCCTTCAGTCTAGCTTTAGTTGTGCTGCAAGGTATGTTCTTCAGTTCTAGAAATTCTGAGATATCAAAATCAATAAAAAAGGAAATAACCTCCAACCTGTGTCCTGTACTTTTATCTCGGTCATGTAGAATTGTTACAGATTCATGTGTGACTGTAAGATTTATCCAATACCATGTCTTGCTTACTGTTCTGTATTTGCAACTACTGAAAGCATAATTCAGTAGATTAACTCAAATTATCTGCTGGAAAAAATATTTTAGCTGCCATATTGAATCAAGCTAGTGCAGTGAATAAAGAATGTCATTAAATTTAATGTCTGTGCTGAATTGGATATAAAACACCTTATATTGCTGAAGAAATTTTGAAAAGATCAGCAGTTGTGATATCATCAAATTCCACATTTTGTCTTTTTTTTTTTCCCCAGCCTCATCAATTCACATTATATATACACCTCATGTATATAATGTCATAGGTTAGTGCCTTGGACCACAAGCTGAACCAAAAATCATTCTGAATTGCATTTATCCTGGACTTTGCCACACATGAGAAACAAAATTACTTCCTTAACAATATTTCTTGTATTATTTACCATTCATTTCCTGTCTTGTCAGGCTGCTTTGTTTCTCTGTACTATGGATTTTAAGCCTAGCTGTGTAGATGTTGGGCTGGAAGCTGGCATTCATAAGAACTATTCTTTGTTTTGCTGCTAACTCACTTGTGTGACCTTTGAAGGGTTCATAAATTTACCTTTGTTTCAGTTTACTTGTCTCTAAAATTCCTGTGATAAATAGATGTTGTGTTTTGTTGAGCTGAATTTCAAGATATATTGACCCAGTAATCAATAATTTACCAACTAATAATAAATCCTAATACTGAGTCAATAAAACAAGAAGTCAAAAGGATTGCTCAGTGCACTCTTTCTTGTTGCACCCAGATGGACAACTTTCCTCAAATTCCGTTCAAAGTTCAGAGGTATCTGGAGAGATGTTTTCAAGTCATTAAGTCTGATATACATGGGCTTCACGAAATCATGGGTTAAATTCCTAACAACTTCAAATAAACCTTTTATCCTTTCAAGTGCCAATCAGGATAGATTCATTTGCAAACACAGCCTAATTGTTTAACCTTATTCCAGACCTTTGGGACCCAATTATCCTGCTGCTTGTAGGAGTGAAACCTAATTACCATTTTTTTTAAATAAGATTAAGCAATACTTGTAATTGATGTCAGGAATTTAATTTTTTAAACAGATCTTTAGCTGGCATGGTTCTACTGAATCAACAGCATGCTGATTCACACACACCCCCCTTGAGGTGTTTACCAGTTATTTTCCACTGGTAAAATCTTTTGATAGGAGGATATTTTATTATTACTGACACAATTGTTTAAACAATAGTTTAGACTTTCAGCTTCCACAGACTGTATTTCATTGAATTCACCAAATTATGTTGGTACAACCTATTAGCTGGTTACTGCATGCTGCTGCACTGTGCACCTGAGCTAGCCCTAGCCAAGCCAGTTTGAGCACAGGAGACATCTAGTCACCAGCAGCCACGTTCTACACAAAGTAACTGCAGAGCCTGACTCCTTCTGCTGCTTCTATTCTGTTCTGTCTGTCTCCAAAATAAACCACAGTAGTCAGTGGAGGCGTAGAGTAGAGCATTATAATCCACTTACAGTTAATGACCTTGCTCTCCACCTCCTCTTGAGATGAGCTAAACATTAAACTGTCACAAGCCTTGGACACGCCTTGACCTTGGGAAACTGCACAATCATTGACATTGTTCCTGATGCAGTGTTCCCAACATCACATTAAGTCTAATCTCTGTCCAGCTTTTGTTTAGCTTATGAAGTTTCCTGAAACTCCAAATGCTAGGAAAAAGTCAACCTCACCTCTCTGCTCTAAGACAAAATTAGCTGTAACTATGACATTTTTTTAAAATGTCTGTCAAAGGTTTTCTACCAGGACCTTTAACAATAGAGGAACTAAAGCCATTTCAACTGGTCCACTGTTGTGGAAGACATTTGCCCCTTTTTCTTTGCAGCAATCCTTAGGTATTCTTGCTGCAACCCTCCATGTAATGGGTTGCTTTTGCTTGAGTGTCTTTTACTATGCCCAGGAGAACTCTGATAGCTGGAAATACCTCATGTGATGGGCTAGAAAAAGTGTTTATATGTTTATATGTGTAGTTACCAAGCTAAGCATTAACATCCTCTCCACGCGTAATGAATCTGTGTCAGCTAGGCAGTTATCAGTCAGGACAGAAGTATTAGCATTCACTGTTTCTTGGAACAGTCTGGGTTACTGTCTCCTAATTCTCTACCTTTTTCCTGTGTTTCTGTCATTAGTTTCCCCTTTGAGTCCTTGAGTTACTAACCATTACCATCTCAGCAACTTCACTTATTTACAGTCACATTTCTTTGTCTTGCAGGGTTTAGAAACTCCATGAAGGCTGTACTTTGAAAAGTATTACTTGAAACAGTATAAAAAAAACACAAATACAATCAAGGTGTATATGATTGAATCTGTTTCTGCTCTTGGAACTCGCCTGTTAACATTTCATAGATAGTAGACTGATTTGACATGATTTGGTATATGCAGCTTTATTCTGACCACTGTGCCATTTCTCTATTATTTTCCAAATTCTCATGAGTAAATTGATTGTTTGTTTTGGAATTTTCTCAGAAGGTGAAATTAAGCTGATTTGTCTACAATTCATTACGTCCAAAGTCCTTATGAATAACCACTATATTTGCCTTTTCTAGTCTCCTAGTATTACACTGTTAATGACTGAAGTCAAAAATTCTGATTGCTTCAGCCGGTTATCTAACAGTCCTTATCTAACAGTGCTTTGAAAAATGCAAAAACTCACCCTACAAAATACTGTATAAAAATCCTTTATCCATAGCACCCACTCCCTCATTCTGGAATGTATGCCCTAAATACATATTCACTCTGTTTCAAATCAGGTATTAGCAGTCCCAGTAAAGTTCCTAATTAAATCAGGGTTTTCTCATACTGGGAAATGAAAGTAAGGCAAAAAAAGCCCCTAATTACAATAGTTAATACGTTTAATATAGCTAGTAAAAATTACTTCTATGGATTGTGTATGATTTCCTACTCATTCATGAGGCTCTTTCCTAAAATTCAGATCTTGATCCAAAGATAACCAAAGCCACTGATGAACGTCAATGAATTTGGGATCTAGATTCTTACATAATGTTTTAACATCAGTTAAAGACCAACAGTAGACCAGACAAGAGCAAACTTGTAAGCAAGCCTGTTGTGATTGTGAATTTTCAAAGATTCTTAGTGCTGGATAGCTAAAAAAATAGAGGAAAATAACATTTTCAGATAGGAAAGCAGACTTGGAGTTTGTGTAGCAGGAATTTAGATAAGTTTGTTTCCTTCTTCCCTAAAGTCCTTCTAAAAAGGTCACAGTGATAAAAATAGAGCTGCCTTCTTTTACAGGGATTTTGCTTGAGAGCTCAATTTATTCAGAAATCAAGACAGATTGATGCTGTTCCCTGGGAATGCAGATAGGCATATTTTAGACAATAAACCAGGAGCCCTTATCTGCTGAATTTTGTCTTTTCAATGTATCTATCCTATTCTAATTTTAGGTCTGTATTCTCTGTATCCTGCAGTGTTTTGTTTTTCCTCCCATTCAGCTCTGATTTCTCATTACGAAGTGTCCTTTTAGCATATATTTTGTACTTATGATGCATCTGTTCTCATTTTGCTCCTGCAAGTGCCTAAACGATAGCTAAATGCATCTGTAAGGACAAGTGCTGAACAGGTGCAAAACAAGACCACAACTAATGAAAGGAAAGGAAGAAATCAGACACTAATTTTTGCTCTGTCAGGATTTGCCTAATATATGTATAACCATTATACAGGCAATACAAATGTCTCATTTTCACAGTTCTTAATCTCCTTTGAAAGAAAGATCTTTCTGGAGCTAATTTAGAGTAAGAAAAATTGGTAGGAGAAGATACTCCTTCCCTACTACTGCTTCGAAATAGATTCAGTAGTATAGCTTAAGGAATTTTATAGAGGATCCAGTTCTTCTGTGTTAGTAAACACAAAAATGGACTATGCTTTCAGGTATATGGTATGATATCTGGGGGCCCTGTGCAGGCCAGGAACTGGACTTGATGATCCTGATGGATCCTTCCAATTCAGCGTATTCTATGATTGTAAAAGAGAAAATACAAAAAACCTAGTATGAATTGTACATATATTATTTGAAAACAAAAAAACTCATTCTGTTTTTATTTTACTTTTGTTTTACACTTTTCAAAGGACTTTTGTCTGACACTTTTGAGAAAACTTTGTGCAGATATATTAATTTCGCATATTCCATAAATGAGCATTTTTTACTCCCTCTTATCTCACTGATACAGACTGGATAGCTCAGTAATGCTATGTTCTTTTTATATTGTTTCAGCAACATAAAACATCAATTTACTGTCATTCCTTACTCAGTGTTATGGCTTTGAAATGAGTTCAGCCTCCAGGACAGCAAAATTTTCAGGACTGTGGCTACAAAACCTTTGTAATTCCTTTTGAGAACAGGCCAAAAGAAAATCTGTGTTGCCCAGCAGCCAAACAACAGGTTGGGAGGATAGTGGGGGGGTCAGTTCATATGGATAAAGTCTGAGTGCTTTTTGCTGAAAAGAAGTATCCAGAAAAAATAAAAAATCCGTTTTGAGTAGAACAAACCTTTTGAGTCCTTTCATGCACTTCCAGAGGGAATTAAGAGATCAGCTTGCATATTACAGAGGAGACATCAATGATTTTCTGCCCTACAGCCCAGGTTAGTTGGGTACTTTACCTGCACTAGTTCTCGCTGCCTGAAATAAATCAAGGTCACAAGACCTGTCTCATTGGAACATGTCCAAATTATTGTGTTATTGGCTGTCCAGCCTTCCCAGTCCTAGCTGCACACCAAATCTATTTGACCTGCCTCTGAACCACATGCAGCTCAAGACTGAAATGTAGGCCACCCAGCACAGGGGTCCCTGGGCTAATCTCAGTCCCTTTTGATGATAATGTTCCACCTTGTATTTTAAATATTTAAGTGGTCATTGGAAACAAGGCAGATCTTCTAGTGAAGACAATCACTGAGTCAGAATCTGGCTTACTTTTTCAGCTTATGAAGGACTGTTTAGGTATTTTGAACCAAGAGGAACTATCTCAGAAGGAGAATCCATCTTCTCCCATCCTTGGCTATTAGGTAAATGCTATGCAGGTACCCACATGAATAGTAATTTTATGAATCTCATGTGGAAAGCTTTTTTTTTTCTTTTAATTATTTTCCTTAGACACTTTTTAACCAAAAAAAGCACCAAGAAAACCCTTTTGCAGATACTTTGTGGTAAATTACATTGGATAAGAAACTCTTTGCCTCATACGGTCATATAAAATCAAATCAGAATACTCAGGGGTATACTGAGTGAAGTTGTTCAGTGGTAGTTGTATAACAGAAGACACACGACCATTTTTCCTTAATCCTAATCTTCCCTTCTGAGGTTAAAAAATTCTAATATATGGTGAAAACAGACTGAGTCTGCAGCTGCTTTAAGCTATACTGAAAACCACAGTTTGAGGGGCAAAGTTGGTTACAGCCCTTCCCTCCTTCTTGCACTTGGTTCATGAAATTATTCCCAGGGAGGAATGATCCACCTCTGCCATAATCATACACGAGAGCATAGCCTGACTCTCTACTTTAAACAGAAATTGCTTTGAAGGTTTCTGTGTTCTCCAAGCTCCTCTGTCCGTTCTGTTAGTATAGGAGGAAAAAAAAAATCATGAGGAAAAAAAAAAGGTATGGGCAATAATGCTTCTGGAAAGACAGAATTTTTATTAAGATCATACCCTGATTTAAGTGGCTCCTTCTTTGACAGCAGCCACACTGCTGTGCTCTGAAGGGCAAGAAGCTGAACTTTCAGGGAGCCAATTAGGAAATGCTGCAGAAAGAGTGGTAGTGACACCAGCCATCTGAGAGATTAACTGCAGTAAAGGATCCTCAAAGCACTGGCCTCCAAGTATTTTCAGCATAGCTATGATCTGTCTTTTGCATTACTTAAAAACTTCTTTTTTAAAAAGAAAAGCAGCAAAATTACTGGAGGCTTTCTAACTTATTTCTTTGCCAGGTCCCAGAGCTTTACAAGTGAATAGTTCCACAGCAAACATCACTTACCAATGGAACTTCACTTATTCAGAGAAAAGTATGTTTCCTTATGACAGATAATAAATGCCCTTCATAATATTGTGGCTGATAAGACAGAAAAAACCTGAAAGGTGCATTATGTTTTGCATTTATAGTTCCTTTGCTTTTCAGAGTCAGAAAGGATTGATGTTTCTATTGGGTCATTGCTGAATACCTAACTGTACAGAAATATTAAATTCTGGCTAGGCAGGAACTAAATGGCAACAAGAGTGAAGTACGTTTACATGAACTTTGTTTTGATTCTCTAGCGCAAAAACAAAAGTTAATCAAGAAGAGAAAAATAATAAATTTCCCATGATCACACACGTGATCTCCTAATATAACTAACAAAATTCATAAATGTATTAATTTTATGACTATTTTATTATAAGACAAAAGTGTTTCTACTAGAAACAATGGCGACATTCTTGCTCTGGCTGAAGTGGGCTGTAATCTTTGTGTTCTCATTAGAATTCAGGGAAAAAACAATGCACAAAAAATAATAACCGTGTTTTGAGAAATCTAGTATAATATCTTTCTTCATAAATCTCAGCATAATTAAGAAGAACACAAGACTGTGTGTTCTTCTTAACACAGGGGCTCATGATTTCTCATATGTTAGAAAAAAAGTGCAGGCTGGTGTTTTTCAAAAGATTGCGGTTCACAATTAATGATATCTATTTGTCAATACACTTTAGCTGGATTCACTGCATCCTTGCACTGTGCTACAGCTCTTGCACAAGGGTGAACTTTGCCAAGCAGCTTCACAGGATAATGGCATTAGGATTTGTTAATCAGCACAGCCCTATCATCCTTATTTGCTGATTAAAAGCAGCCATCCTCATCTGGACATGCAAGTTCTGACCCTGAGGTGCTGTGTTGAGAGAAGAGACCTATCAGTAGCTCTCCACAATACAGAGAAGACTACTACAGCAAGGCTGTAGAAGCATGAAGCAATTTTTATAAAAGTGAATATTTACTTGCTTGTTTTTATAAAGCACTAACACTCCTGGGCTGTGTTCACAGAAATCTTGTGTCATTTGGACTTAGTTCAATTAGACTTATTCCTGATTAATGCATTCTTCTACATTCATTGCTGGAATGTAGAGTTTTCCCATTTGGATACACTAAATCAGATATTATTCACTATTAGTGATTTTCTACAGTTTTCTTTTGCTTATTATTCTATCTTATTTTGCGATGGTATGCATATTTTAAAGTATTCCTATATGTAATTTGCTGGATAGAAATTAAAATGATTGCACAACTTCTACATTATATGCTTTGAGAGACAGAGAAATTAAGATAAAATTTTCAATTTTCATACCTATTTTTATCACAGCCTTTTAAGATATGCTGACTTTCCCAGAGTTTTCTCAAGTCAGCAGTTCTTCAGAAAGATTATCACCTTCCAAAAAAATGGGTTAGTAATTCATATGTGCACTGCAAAATAATTTACATTCACTAGATGCTTTACTGTCCCTTCCCTGTAGAAACACCGCTGTTTTGGTCTCTTTTATATGGCAGTCACCACTGGAATGTTCTCTTGGAAACTGCTTTATCATCTATAAGTCATGATTTGGCCATTTGATCACACTCCTTAGCTTCTCCTAAGCTGAACATAAGCTCCAACTCCTGCCACGTTGCCTCTCAGATTTTCTTTTTTCTGTGTCTGATAAGTCAGATAACCTCAACACAAATTATCACTTATATAATTAAAACAATGCCTTTGAATACTGTGAATGTTTTAAAGCTATATGTGACACTGTGATTTATGCATCTATAAATAGAAACGTATCCATAATCTACGTGAAATATGTGTCCTATTTAATGAATACAATCTAGCAACTGATTGAAAAAAATATAAAGGAGAAATTCTTCTCCACTTTTTTGCCCTACTCAGAGGGAGATTTCTTCACAGGACTTTTTTAGCGTAAAACCTGGCCTTGTTGCCTGCTGTTGAAATGTATAGTCTATTATTATCTTATCCTCATGTGACTTTACCATAGTTAGGATTGTTCCAGGATGAAATAATCTGCAGAATATTTATACTTGTCTTTGCTGCTTACATGGTACAGTACAAAACGGGGTTGCATGAAGGGAAAAATGCAAGAGTATGTTGCCAACAGACCTCAGCATTTCATCTGTATGTCTGAATGATTCATAATTCATGGAGATTTCAATGTGAAACACTAGGTTAAAGGATTCTTTTCATGTTAATAGTTATGGCAGCCTTCATTTAGTTTTCCAGACTGATCTTCACAAAAGGTCAGTCTGGAGAACCATAGTGGTTCCCTCCTGCTTTGAAATCTACTAGTTTCTGGGTTGTTTTCCTAAAAGGGGAGAGGACTTCAGCTGAACTCCACAAGAAGAGATCTTGTTTACAAGAATACATTTTTGAACATCAAAACTTACTGCTTTCCTTAACTCATGAACTTTCTATGGTCAATGCTATAACCACTTAAAAGTGGAATGGTACAGTCTTTTTCGCTGGAGTCAAAGAAACTTTTGGTTTTCTTCAATATAACTCTTTTATTACTAATTTTGAAATTCCTAAAACAGTAGTGTTCATCAACAGATTGCTTCCATGCTCGCTCATAACTTTTGCAGAAGTTCTGAATGTGCTTTCAAGGAATTTACAGCAGAAAAGTGTGATTTATAGAGCAGAAAGAATGTGAGTCTTAAATCAAATTGGATAAATGCAGGAAGAGAAAATATCTTAAGAAAATAGTTGAAGTACAGAGGGATCTCACCTTGTTGTATGGTGGCTGCTAAAAGTGCTTTAAACCATCTTCAATCACTTTCTTCAAGATGTTTTTCAGTCTCCTGTCAATATATTAGACCTTGTGTCTGATACCAGCTGTTACTGTCTGTGTTCAGCTTTGAACTAGGAACCCAGACTCTGATTGATGAGGAAATGTCATTATGTAGATCCAGTGGAAGATCATTAAGTCACCTGCTATGGTCCTTTCTCCTGGACCTTCTCAAAGGAAAAATATGGAATTTCCTTGAGGCCAAGTGAAAGAGAGATTGGATTTGTAGGCTTCAATAAAGTATCACTCACTGCTTAGAGGACCTTGTTTCAGCAGTTCAGCTGATGCAGAATTCAACAATTTTCTTAAGCAACTGTGTTGGATGATGGTGATGGACTTCTGCTTTCAAAGAATTATAGCTCTCTTCAGTGGGTTGTATTGAAAGGATTGACGGTTCCAGTTAGATGAGGATTTGCTTAAAAAAAAAAAAAAAAAACATGGAATATGATTGCCTGGGCATAGTGAGTGTACTTTCTAATCACTGTTCTTTTATTGGAAGATTCTGTCTCATGCCTCATCACAGCTAAAGTAAAATACACTAACTAGTAGTTTGCATATTTCCAGTAGTACACATCTAAAGCATTGCACTGCCCTTGCTAATCTCCATCTATACAGACTTTGTGAGAGCAGCTCATGTTGGGCAGGAAGAGTGTGTCACTAATATCCCAGCTTTCACTTAACAAAAATATTTCTGTTACTAAAAATGAGGGAGTATCTGCACATACAGCCAGATCCCTCTTTTTAAAAGAAGAGTCTTAATAGTTTGAAGACAACAGCTTTACGGATTTCTTGCCATGTGCAAGGCTTTCTGCTAGCATCCCTTGTCCCCACCTCCATATATGACTCCTGTAGGTAAATTACGGGAGATTTCCCAGCAACCTTGGTACTTGGCTGCTGCTTACCAGGGTCAGTCCACCAAAACTGGGGGCCAGGGTTGACCTGTTTGAACCAATGCCAGACACAGGCAAAGAAAGGGGACTGTGAAGAGGCCTGGCTGGAATGCCGAGTTAGTGGGTTGAGGCTGTGGAAGGAGATGGCCCAGCATGGCATGGCCATTACAAGTTGTAAGCTTAGAGCAGCCCCACTTGAGGGGTGTCTTGTAGCCCATTTCAACTCAGCTCCATCCTGGAAATCTACTGCATGCTCTGCCATTGCCCCCAGCAGGGCTGGCTTGTCACCCACATCCATACCAACACCAAAACGAGTGTTGGAGGCAGGTGCGAGAGCCTCTGGAGGCACATAGGGAAGGCCCTAACATGACTACTCTCCTTCCCCATGTTATACATGCAAGCATCCCTTCTTGAAAGCACTTCTTCTCCCTAATAAAAATTGTAGTACCTTTGTAATACTCTTATCACTGTGAGATGCTTCTATCACCAGGGTTGAAAGGCTGTGACATTTAGACCAGGAATGTGCTGATCCTGATCTTCCCATAAAGGTTCAATAAATCATGTCTGCCAGGAGAGTGACTGCAACCTCTAGTTACCATCTCTGTAGGCTGCATAGGCCAAAGGTTACAAAGAAAATCAAATTGTTCAAAATTCTCTCCTCTGCAATTTTACCTCTGAGCTTCTGTTGTGATTTTCTTAGTGGGATCCATGACCCCCAGAAAAATCCGTATTCACACGCTGAAAAATCCACTGATATGCATCTCGTTTAGACAAGTATAGAGTATGAAAATATTAAATCATCCTCTCTGGTATATACATTATAGTTTTTTACTATAAAATATATCCATTTAGAGTACTTTCCTGAAATACTAAAGGAAGATATTAAGAAGAAAATTAATAATGACACTCAAATATTTTCACCAGAATCATGACTAGTATATATATATTTTTTCCTGCTGGAAACACACTGTATCTAGGAACTGCCACTGCATGGTTGTGAATAGAGCATGGTTTGATAAATCAATTTGGTTTTCCTTTTTTTATTTCTTTTTTTTTTTTTTGAAAATCACAGAAAAAAATTCTTGCTCTATTCATTTTGCAGTGCTTTAAATATGACGTGCTGCATAGAGGACTTAATTAAAACAAAATAAAAAAAAACAAAGTTGCAGAGTCAGACCTTGGAATACAAAAATTTCCAGGTTCTCTTTGTGCATACAAATCATTTCTATAAGGACTTCGAGAAGATAAATGGAGTTATTCTTTTAAGAAGAGATTTTGTAGAATCACCCTCTATGTTAAACTCAGGTAATTAACCTTGGGTTCTTGTATGTAACCCAGGTGATTAACATTGGGTTCTTAAACCTACCTAAGTTCTTATGAGTAAGACCACATTTTAAAAGTGCTGGATGCTGAGGACTTTTGAGAATCATTAATCATTTAAGTAATTAAAAATGGGTTTAGAAACTTATGGTTAGACATTCAAGTTTAAAAATCTTGGCTTGCGATTAAAATCATTCTAAATAATTTCATTATTATTCACAAGTGATAAGTCCTTAAGACAGGGATATCAAGCAAGATCCTGTTGCCTGTTCCCGAACCAGCTGAAGCCCTGGGAAGTGAAAATTATTTTTCAACAGTGTTGTTTGCTCCCCACATAGAGATATGGTAACAGAAAACCGAGTCAATGGAACAAAATCTGACAAAAGCAGGATGAGAAAGAGAAAAGAAGGGACAGAGGGTAAAGCAAATTCAGAGAGTGTGGGAAAATGCAGGCAGTGGAAGATAGAGGGGTAAATTATGTTGAACGAGAAATACATTAAATAGCTGTCGTTGGGTAGTTCTGTGTGTGCAGAGCTTTCGTCAGTAATAGAGGGCACCAACTTCCATTTCAAGTCTGATGCAGCCCTCAGAAGTCTTTCCATTAACTTCAATGAGCTTTGGATTAAGCACTTAGCGGGGAAAGCAGTTATGCTTAAACTGAATGCTTTTTTGTTGTTGTTTAAATTGAAGAAAGGAGTTTAAATTATTGAAGAAAGTTTTAGTAAACTCAGAAAACTCACGAAGCTCTCAAACCCTCAGAATCCCCAGAATTTACAGTGTTACCTTTAGACCTCATGCTTAAAAAGTGAGAAAAGTAGCTTATCTTAGAATTTAAATGAGTTCAGTAATTGCTCAGGCTGCAGAATGTAACACAAGACATATTACAAACAAGTCAGCAAAGCAGTTTATTACACCAAAAGTGTGCAGGGGATTAAAAATATACAAGGGAATCCCTGATTGCTATTGTGCTTTGGGATTAATAGAGTTCACAATAAAGCTGCTGTGTTTTAATTGTCTGAATCCAGCACATTAGCATCTGAAATACACTGTCTTTATAATTTCTGCTGGAAACACAAAAAAATAAGTAAATAAGACTTTGAAGATAATAGGAATTTAAGAACTTTTAAAAAATATATATTTCCCCTTTCTTATTGTTTCTAATGTTATAATTTTCCTTTATTTACCCGCCTTTTAATGTGGGCAGTTGGTGCTTCTGAGATTTCCAGCTATGGTTTTTAATTGTGCCACTTGGTCTCACTGCTTGAATGCATCCCAATAGAGTCTAGAAGCTCAGCTGAAATATTCTCCTATTTAAAAATCACCAACGTCCCTTCTCTTCCTGTCCCTTCCCTTCCTTTGTCGCACCTTCCTCCAGAGCTGTCATTTAATGCCTGCTTGCATTGGGTGTAGGTATTAAGATATTGGCAGTAGTAGGGAAATGGTTGCATCTGTGCTCCTCTATGAGGAGAGGTTAGGGTTGCTCCATGTGGGAGACAGCTGGTTCCTGTCATCTCCAGTGGACCCACCGCAGGACACAGCTGAGCATGGGGCACCTTGGGGAAAATCTATTTAGAAAGGCCAAAATGATGGGAAGGAGTGAGGATTGAGTGAAAAAATATGAGAAACATCCCTGTGAACATTCAGAAGGAGAGAGGAGCAGGTGCTCCATGTGCCATGAAAGAGATTTCCCTGCAGCTCTTGGAGACACAGCAATGGAGCAGGTGGTTCTCTGCAACTGGTGGAGAAAAAAATCCCACAGTTGATATCCACACTACAAACCATGGAGTGCCCTATCAAAACAAATATCCACATTGTAGCACCTGGAGGATCCCATTCCAGAGAAGGCTGATAGGCTCTGAAGGAAGCTACAGCCTGTAGAAGGCCCATGCTGGAGCACTGGAAAAGTCTGTGGAGGAAGGAACATCAGAGAGGAACTGTTATGGATCAACCACAAGCCCCATTTCCCATCCACTCTGCATCATGTAGAGGGAGAAGGGAGTGGGAATGAAAGAATGGATTTGAGCCTGGGAAAAAGAGTGAGCTCTAGGAGGGAAATTGTTGTTTAAATTTGGTCTTAGTTTTTCACCATTCAAATTATTTTAATTGGCAATAAAATATTTTTTTCCCCACATCAAGTTTGTTTAGCCTGTGATGGTAATTGATAAGTGGTCTCCTCCTCTTTTTATCCTGACCCATGAGCATAGTTATTTCATTTTCTCCCCTTGTCTTGTTGCTGGAGGGAGTGAGGGGAATGGAGTCTAGGTGAGCATCTGGCAGCTGGTGATGGTCAACCCAACACACACATATTGCAGAATGTGCCCCATGAAAACCAGTACAGATTGCAGAACCCATCAACAAGAGCTACATGTCATGGGCTCTTGCAGTGCGCCGCATTGCTGCATTGCCATGTGGCTGCCCGCCTTTACAGATCAAGGTCAAATCTGACATTGACAAGGATTGTGATGGTCTCTCCCTCAGAGCCTTCATTAAATTTGAGCATTCTTTAGGTTCTCAGCAAAGCATAGGGGCATTGCAGCTACCCTTTTCTGCATCCAATGACCTCTGTAGCCATATTTTTCTAGTCATAAGCGCTACTTGCCGGCTTTTACAATATGCTCCCATAAGCTTACCAGCACTCATCATTCATAATATTTCCTTCATTCAGAGAAGAGTATTTTGCTACCCATGAGCTCCAGTGTCCACAGGAATCAGTTTTCAACATTCTTGCTCTTTGTTCCCTCATTTTTGCTGGGTATTTTCAGCTAATCACTTTAAACTCCTACAGTAAGTAAATAAATTATTTTTCTTTTAAGGCAGCAGCTATTTCATTGCTATTATTTAACTGGAAGCCTGTTCTTGTTGCTGAGTCTCAAATACTCCTCATATGGAATATACATGACCAGCAGCCATCATAGCAAAACCAGATTTCTTATTTTCTGAAATGCATTATGATATGGAAATTGCACTAAATGCAAACAGAATTAATAAATTTCTCAAGAAATATAATTGTAAGAAATGTAATTCGCAACTGCTCCTACTGTCTTTAGAATGTTGTTACTTATCAGCAGGGATGTGGAAATATTCAGAACAGACAAACTAAATTACTTGAATCATTTGTTCTCTCTGGCAGTTTCATGATAAAAATTTGTAAGAGATTTTAAAGATTTAAAAGCCGTAGGGTCTGTAGCTAGTTTCATTAACTTGTTCTACATATTCTATCTTTTTTCATATTCCAAATAATTTCAAACTAAGCATTGCTTTCCAAAATATTTATATGAAATGGCAGGTGAATAGGAAAATTTGACACTATTCCAATAAGTTTTGCCAGTACTTACTTAATGATCTACTTTTGCAAGTTGTTAGGATACACTCCATCAGTAGGCTGAGTACTTCCATAATATCTCAGCAATTATGTTTCCCAAAGAGGCCTTAAATATGTCTAGCTTAAGTATTCTGATTAATTTTGCCATAGCACCTAATTGGAAATTATCAAAACCTGTAGTTTGTGAAGGAAACTGCAGCTTCTTTTTCCATCCCCCAAAATATCCCTTGTCAACACCCCAAGACAATTCCCAACTACTAAAATTTTCAGTGTAGTAACGGTTAAATATTTAATCCTGGAGCATCTTTTTTCAGAATGGAAACTTTCAGTATTTGACCATTAAAACATTTGAATGTATTGAGGTGAACTCTGTGTTGTGGTTTGCTCTGGGTCAGTTTGCTCTCACACCCCCTACACAATTACTATAAATTGAGAGAGGGTTTATGCAGACAAAAGAGACTTGATTTGGGGAAAAATAATATTAACATTTATAACTAGCAAGATAAAAACTATTAAAGAATTATATCTACAACAATTCTACTTAAGTAAAAGTACTATGTATTTACAGAAATACCTCTCCCCCCTTTTTATTACAAGGAGGAGAAGCAGTCTCATTTTCCATTCTCTGACCTCCAGGTCTTTTCAATAATTTTGCAGCACTTTAAAGTCTTTCTAGGATGACAACTCTGATTTGTTGCAGCTGGAACTCTTTTTCTATCTCTCTTTCTTCTATGTCAGCCTCAGGTAGGGCTGGGCCTACCCCTCTCCTTGGCTAAAGCTGGAGGCTGGGGGGTTACCCAGGCGCTGAAGGTCTTCTGTTCCATGGACTGCAAGGGGACACTTGCCGACTATGGATCTTCACTACAGAGTTACAGGGGATAATGGTTTTTGAGTCTACCCCTGTTTCCTGTGGGGGTCCCTCCCTACAGGAGAACAGTCTCTGATAGACTTCTCCGACATGGGTCTAGCATGGATTTTTCATTTGGATCCCAACATCTCACCCTAGCCGTTCTCGCTACGGCATAAGTTTCTCTCTCAGGGTCACAGATTTCCAGCACCAGCAGCATGGATCTCTCACTGAGATCCCAAGCTTATCCAAACCATCTGCTCCGACGTAAGCCTCGTCCCTCTCAGGGTTACAAATCTCTATCAGCAGCATGGATCTCTTACTCAGATTTCAACTCAAATTAACAAATTTTCAACAGGACTCTGCTTCACTTCAGGTTTCTCATAAAGTCTTGGCTTTCTCATGAATCAACTTACTCCAGTGTAGGCTCTTCCACGAGCAACATGGGGGTCTCCTCACCCCAATAAACTACCACAAGTGCAGGGATTTATTTCTCTGTCTTTTCCTTGCTGAAGGGAGAGAGAGAGAGTAAGAGAGGGGAGAAGAGGCAGCTCTCCCCTCTTCGGACTTCTCTCCCGTGTTGCATCTTTGGCCTTGAACACTTTGTTATCTCTCTGCCGGATTTTTTCTGCAGCAATTTTTGTCCAAGCAGTCAGTCCTTCTCTAAAGTTGTTTTTTTTTTCTCTACAGGAGAGAAGGGGGGCTTCAGTGCCACACCTGCCCCCAGCCCAGGGCCAGGGGAGGAGGGGGTCTGGCCCCCCCCGGGGCCTGCTGCCTCTCCTACATGGCTGCTACTCCCAATTTCAACTGCGCAACAGGCTTCTCTTCCGTTTTCTTAAATATGTAATTAGCAAAGGTGTCACTGGAACTTTTGATAGGCTTTTTTTTCTCCGGAAATCCACCTGGACAAAACCATCCTCAGCCCCAGGGGCTGGCTGGTGGGCAAAACCATGACAACTCTGTTACAAGATTATTCAATCTTGAAGTCAAATTTTTATTGTGAGCTCTGTATCTTTACCAGAATTCAGGTAGAGGTTGTCTGGTTCCTGATCCATTGTTATTCATGAGCCTCTTAAGCTGGCACTCAGTAGGAAACCTGCACTGCATCATGAGTAGTGTAAGCCTGACCTGACTGAAGAAAAGGGAAAGCTTGAATGATTATTTTTGCTTGGCAATGTGTCACACTGAGAAAATATAATTTAACAGTCACCCGAACAATGAAGTATTCTTTCAATTTTGATGATAGGTTTTGTTGTTGGTTTTCCTCAATTTATAATTTTCACAAGCATAATTAGGGAATTCCTAAAGAAAATTCTCAGCAGCCTGTATTTATATTGTTATTTATCTAGATACTAGCAACTGGAAATATTATCTAGATTTTACTCTGAAAACATAACAAATAATAGCAATTAGGATCTCACATGGAAATCCACAAAAAGAAAATCCCTTGGGATAACCATGCAAAATAGTATTTATCATATGCCAAGTTCCTGGAACATATTTCAGAACACTTTTCTTTGGGAAATAGTGTATTTATTAGGAAGCAAGAGCTATCTATTTATTCTATTAGATTTCTTCACTCACGGTTTAGAATATTTTTAAATTTAGTTCTCGACTAATGATATTTTTTCTACCCTCTTACTCCTCTATTTCTGTGTTTCCAACCAGGTTTTTTTTTGTCTTGGGTAGGCAGTCAGCCATGTGGACCAAACTAACTCCAGTGAAAGTGCTGCATGGTCTCATTTGTGAGCATACCCATTTCTCATGTTATAAAAATTATAGATTGTATTTCGTATTGCCTTGGGAGGCCCTGCTGTAATCACTGTTTGTCTGTGAAGTTTCATGCAGAAACTCGCAGTGTTACATCACTGGTATCACTGCCAGATGCACCTCTGTGCCATTTCATTGCAAATAAACCCCTACACTTATACTACCAGTCTAAAAAAGAAATCAGTGTCATATTGGGTCCTCAAAGAGCACTGATTCTGTAACAGATCTGTTCACTACAGAACTTGAAGCACTAATCCTGCCAGCTCACCTGCTACATAACATGGGATTTAAATTTGTGCCAAGACAACCTAAGTGCATCTTCCGCAGCCTCTCTTGCTCCTTTCATGGCCGTCATTGATGTATTACCTTCCAAGCTGAAATATAAATCAAATTTTTTCCAAAAATTGTAATTCAGTTGAAAGGTGCATACAAACCAGCTCATTCAATTATATACTTTTTTTTTCCTAAAAAAGTGCTACTGGGGGTTTCTGACTTTCAGAGAGCTCGGACAGGAACAGCCCTGTGCCACTCTTTCCTCTGCACACCAGCAAATAAGATTATGGAAGCTTCTGAACTTCAAGGTTCAAGACATTATTAGTGGACATAAATTTGAAAGCTTATGCTTTCATCTCAGATCTAAATTGGATATAGGCAAAGAGACAAGATAGAAAGTATAGAGTTTCTTACACACGTTCTCTTTGCCGTTTACTCTCTGAAATTACGTCTGAAACTATCTGAACTGGCTATAGCTGAGTGGAGCAGTTACCTCCTACAATTTTGCAGCTGATATGTTTTCATATAATATGTGATCCACTTCTGTCATGCTTAAAACTTGCGGTGATATTAATTTTGGTTTTATATCATGCTTGAAAAATTATAGCTTTTCACTCTAGAAATGTTAAAGATCTTCAAGTTGCAGAGCTTTATGGCTTTAATTCTCCTGGTCTCAGTGTTGCAGTCTTATGACCTACTTCCTTATTTCTTCAGATGTTCTTCTTTTTTTTTTTTTTTTTAAATGTCAAAAGTTATTTACATTTGTCAGCAGTTTTCAAATTTTCTAAGTCTGGATTCCTGGATTCTGCCTGAATAATCTACTGTAATTACCACTTTATCAAGAATATTCAGTTTAACTATTAGATGTTGTTATAATACAAAAATCAAGTATCCATCTAAACAGAAACTAAAATAAAAAGTTCTTTGCAATTTGGAGGAAAATTGACTAATGTGAAGAGAATTGTGCTTTGCCTAAAGCAACTCACTCTCATTCTCTTACAGTACTTTTCTAGTTGATTTCTGAGAATCAGCTAGGGAAAGAATACATACATTTCTCCCAGACTATACTATGTAGTTGCTGTAACTAACAATGTGGTCTGGTACTAGAAAAAAGAAAAAAGCAACATAAAATTTTAGGAAAGTGCACAATCCCACAGAATTTGAGTAGGAAATATGTTTGTACCTGGTATTTAAATATTTCCTTATTCCTTTTGCATTTATACTACTCTAGCACAGATGTAAATTCCACTCATAAAAAAGCTAAAAAAGTGAGAGAAATCATATCTAATTAACTTATCAGCCTTTGGGTGGAAATTACTTCACAGTGTGGCATGAAAACTAGAGTAGTAACCCAGTAAACATGATCTTGTATATTTTCCTTTGAAGATAAATGATGAGTTGATTTTTTTTCCACATATGTAATAAAATGCCTGAATTAATTCATGTTGACATACATTACTGCGAACAAAAGAAAATCTTAATCTTATGGGAAATGAGCAGATATAACTCACAGCATGTCTGCCAGCTTTAATCTAATTTAAATACTATCTTTGTTAATAGTCCCTTGGGTCACACAGTTTCAAGATATCTATTCTGGGTTAAAATGAGAGAAATGTCTTCTTTGTTTTTCTGCTTGCAGCCTGTAGATGAAAATGTCTTAGAAATGAGTTTATGTAAGGTAAATGTTTGAGAACACAGTTGTGCGCTCAGTTCAGGAAATTAAATATGAAGGACACACCCCATGAATAGTTCTGCCTGAAGGAGTAACTTAAACTCTCGTGTATCTCTTTGCAAAAAGTGGTTCTAGCATTATACCTATGGAAAACTGCAGATGTCAGAATTATTCACTCTTACACAAAGCTTCCTTGTAAACCACTCCTGAAGCCAGCCTACCCAACTTTCAGAGTCAAACTCAATACAGCAATAAACTCTGATCACTGCAGAATAAAGCAGAAAAACAGAGAATTTCAGCAGCGTGGTGCTGAAAGGCACTCAGGTGTACTTCTTGTTCATTCTGTTTCTACAAGGCATAATCAACTCTGCCAGTGTCATTCCTGACAAATGCTGTTCTAGTCTCCAAAGGCCTTCATTGACCACAGTTTTTCTAGGCAGTCCTGCATATGATAACACTGGGAGATTTTTGCTACCACATACCTTGCAACACCTGATTTGAATCTTTGTTGCATTTAAACTCATGACTTTGTGGCTTACTGTGGCCTGAGGGTTATTTCCAATTAGTGCCCATCCCTTTTCTGAAGCAATGATCTACTTCAGCTGAAGCACTGTCAATGATAAGTAAAACAGGATTACTCTGTGCTCCGGTTTTCACATCCTGATAAGATTTTTGCCTTTTAAAGAACAGTATGAAACTCCTTCAAGTCATGATTCTAATGTCTTCAGACTCATTTTTTAGCAGGACTTATCTAGCTAATTGGCTTCCATCCTACATGTGTAACAGTTTACTGTTCCTGTTCAGGGTTTTACACTGCATTTACCCATACTGTTCTTCTAGATTGTATCTTCATGCCATTTACAGTTTAAGGGGCATGTTTTCCATTGCAGCATTTAGGTATTAATAAAACTTGAAGAGGAGATAAGCAATAGGAGAACTTGCATAACTCGCCTTAACATATCCTTCCATATTAACTAGTCAACTGGTTTTGCAACCTCCTTATAAGAATGTCACCAAGACCATGTTTCTTGTATAATTTATTGGAAGATCATGTGAAAGACCTCAGTGACTTCTCTCCATCCTGCCTGCCATCCTGTCCAGAAGGAAATCAGATTAGATTAATAAAATTTAGGAAAAAAAATTATGCTGTCATGTTGAATGCCATCTGCATGTCACCTCTTCTGTATTTTCCAGGTAGCTGCAAACATTTTATTTAATCAACTCCCTCAGAATATTTTGGGAAGATACCATCTTAATTTTATTAGTCACCTGGTCACAGCTGGTTTGTTAAGTGGAGACCGCCAGGGCAAAAAAGGCGTGAAACACCTTCATGCTCAAATTCACCTACAAGTTATTTTCCCCTCTATTGAGTAGAGTAGTCCTTGATCTTTCTTTTTAAAATTAACAGAACATATTAAAAAAACCTGTTTCAAAGTACAAAGGTATTGTAGTAAGTCAATAGTAGAATGAGCTCTTTTTTCCCAAGGTAGTTGCTTGATAGTTGCTCCTCATTCCATTCCCTTTTCTTACTTTTCTGTTTTTGTTTAGTTTTTGTTGTTGCTGTTGCTGATGGTTGTTTATTTGTTTGTTTGGGCGTTTTCCCCCTGTGTGATTACATGCTCCTTGTGCTTTTTTCAGTTTAATTTTTGGTAAGCTATCTACCATCCACAGTCTTTATAATTCCATCTCGTGGGTGGAGTCAATGAGGATTTATACTTACGCAAATTTATTTCTTACATCTCTGCCTAAGGTTAACTTGTAACCTTTTTATTTTTCATGTAGCCTTTGCTTTATCTCTTAATCTTTGCTCATTAGACAGTGACCACAAATTCTATCTCAGCTTTGAAATCTACCTAATTTTTTACATAACACTTTCTCTCTCTCATGATTTCAATAGACACAGTTCTGTGGTCATTCTTTGTCTGTCTGAAAAAACCCTGTATTCTTTTAATATTGGTCTTTTGACTGAATTTTCTGTATGCTGTGCATTAGCATACATAACTAAGTATTCTGACCTTTTATTTGCTTTTTCTTGTCTTTCTTTGGATCTTATTCTGTGTAATCCTTACTCCCTCCCACTCAAACCATCTTTATACTATTATTAAAATTTCTCCTTTTACTCCTAACTATGGGCTTTCGCCACACACACACTATCTTTACCCCAATCTCTGTTCAAAGTTTTTCTTAAGAGGTAAGTAGTCCCCTTACAGAAAATGGACTGTTTTCCAAGTTCAGGGGTATTGCCATTTGCAAGAATATGTGGCATATCGTCTCAGTGTTGAAGGGAGACAAAGGTGTCCTGGAATATGTGCAATTTTCCAGAATACCTAGGTTCCTAATCCTTTGCAATCTTTGACTAGAAAAATGAACAGATCTAGGAAAATTCCAGTCTGCTGCCTTCCCAGATTGATACTCATTTTTGATCCATTTGAGTTTGGTCATGAAAGTAATTACATGACACAAATAGAAGGGCCAATAAATGGGGTTGTGATCACTGTGAGAGATGAACTTCACCCACTTTATGGTAGTTTGTAAGAGCTGAGTTCTTTGGAAGCAGCACACTCCAGATGTCAGCTGGAGTAGGTAGATGAGGCCTTTAGTAGGAAATTGTCAACCTCTGCTGCTTTTTTTCCTTTCACTTTGGAAAGGGGGTTGTGAATCTTACAGGTTTGAGTGTCTTTTTTTTCCATTTCTAATGACATTTGACCATCATTTACACTTAGGACACTATCTTGTTCTTGACCTTGATAGTGAAACAGCATCAGTTTCCAGCTGAGACCAGCAGCCAGCTTGTCCTTAACAGAGTGGCCATTTCATTGCTGCTGACCTGCAGCAGCAATGTCCTGCACAGCTCCCACAGATTCTGCTCAATGCTGTCATGGTATGGGTGATCTCTGCATGTTAACAAACAAGCTAGAGATAAAAAGATAACAGGAATGAATGAATGGCACAGCTGTGTAAATCTCCCCCCCCCCCCCTTTCTCCCCAGAATTTTAATTAAAAAGGAAATCCAAAAAGACAAAAGCTTCAACAGTGAACAAACTAGCTAACACCCCTCCCAACAAGCACGCACAAATTGTTGCATGTTTATTTCAATTGCTATTGAAAAGCAAATGACCAGCCTGTCAGTTTATTTCATCTCTTCCAGGAGATAAAATAGCAGTTTTAGGAATGGTCAGCTGCTCTCCATTTCAGTTTTGTTGTGGTTGTTGGCCTTTGAGACTGCTGTAATGCTGACACACACACACACACACACACACACACACACACACACACACACACAAAAAAAAAAAAAAAAAAAAAAAAATTAAAGGGAACACTTGGCCAGTTAGAGAGGCTATGTGCTTTGAGGAACTGAGACACAAACTCCTATAAGTGCTTTGCTTCTTAATTGCTGTTTCCTGGAATTGACATGTTTAAGGGTCAGACCTTCATGATTCACTCTGTTATGCACTCTAAATGATACTGGGGCTCAGTGACGAATTTGATTTCTGAAGTCTCCAAATTCAGTGAACTGTATGAAACTCACATTTAGAAAATATGTGAAACAGTGAGAACTGGAGCCTAGCAAAAAATTTAAATTGATAATATCATGATTCAAATCTTAATATTTACATGTCTTTCTGAAAATTTCGATGAGGTTAAAATCCTAACTTTGTAATTACTGGCCTTTTCTGCAAACTGACATGCTCAAGTTAAAGAAACAAAAATAATAGATTCCTTTCCAGTTGCGGCTACTAGTACACCAACCATAAAAAAACTAATTCCAGCATGATTTCAATCTCTCTTCTAAATAATGCAAAATACCAGCTGTATGTTGTGCAATATTATTCATCAGCTGTGAGATTGATTTTGCCTTTGAGTACTTTTCTTCCTCTCTGAAATAGTCAGAAATCAGTACACAAGCAGAATAGATCATTAAAGAAGAATTTTAAAAGTGAAAGAAATCACGAATTCTTAAGAATGTACTTATATCTGTTACATTTGACAATGAAGAGCCTAATAAAACCTTTTTCATATTTGAACTTAGTTTGTGATAACATAGGTTATACCATATAGGCTGAAGTGAGTGAACTGCTATATAAAAGAAAATCCTCCTGCAGTGTGGCGATTTTCCGAGGTCCAGAACAACTATTTGTTTCTTTGTTTTTATGAAGTTTTTTTCTGTATTGAACATGTCGGTTTTGAGTGAATTTAAAAGAAGCCATATAAACTTATTGCAAATCTGTATGATTATGATATTTTGAGACCATTTTTTCTGATATGCACAAGCCAGTCCAAAGTTTGAATGGTCTTTTTGTGTCTAATTTAACACCCTAAAAGAATGCAATCAATGCAAGCACAGCAACATTTCTATATAAAAGAAAGTTATCTTTTAGTATTTGTTTCAGCAATAGCTACTGCATTGTATGTAAACAAGATAACCTGTGGCGTTTTTATTTTATGAGGGATATCATCTTTCTCTCTCTTATTTAGCCAGATGTAAAAGTTACATATTGCACGCATTTTTTCAAATGAAACATATACATCACAATTTAAAGAGCTAACTTCTGTAGCTACAATATCAGACCCGTCAAGATACTATACTTTGTATACATATTTTATCTTCTCACAACAATCACCAAAATATAGGATATAAGGATATTTCTGCCCTACTACAGGGACAAGACCATAGCAAACTTAATGAGACTATGCATTTATAAAACAGGGCACACTAAAACACAGTTACTGTACAAAAAGGATTTATCATGAAAAGACATGCTTTCCATTTTTTTATATATTCAAGACAACTGTGAAAGAAAATTAAGTACTTACTGCAAGTGATCTTGGAATTTGCATGAATTTATGCTTAAAAGCTGAACAGAAGCATTTTAAAAATGCAGCCTGTAATTTTAAAGGTATTACTAGTGAGCTAATTTGAAACATGCCTTTCCCACAAAAGAATTTTCTAAGCTCTTGAGGGGGAAAATTAAATTTCTTGCCATTTACATTTCCATACTCCAACAGTTTGCATAATTGGATTATTTCTAAAATAACAAAGACAATCATATTTTATTTAAACAATGGGAAGTAGAAAGACTAATGAAGGAAATATCTAGTTTAGAAAGTCTACAGAAACAAAGTGAAAATAAAAACCAGCTTTCAATTCCAATTTTTTAAGAATATTCTCTGTAGATACATGGTGTTTCTTTAATGGAATTTGCTTCAAAACATGTTTACACTGTGCTAAACTTACTCTGGATCAGGGTGTCTCATAGTGTTCAGCCCTTCCACGTCTTTTCAAAGTACATATCATAAAAAATAGAATGTTTGAAAATGGGTTTCCAGAAAGCCATATCAGGGCATTTTGACATGTCAGACTCAGGGCCCATTGCAGAACCATCTGCAACTAATTTCTTCCATTCTCTTTGGTTTGCTGCTTATCACAGCCATCCTACAGTTTTGGATGCTCAAACAGCTCCAGCATAGACAATCTTAAGAATTGGTTTCCCACATTTTCAGTGATTTCTGATAAGATAACAAGTCTTTCTGCTGTTCTAATTTCCTTATGCAGACCTGGATTAAAATCCCAGGCATGCAAAGCTGATTAGACCGATTTTGTGGGACTTTTCAAATGAGTAAGTGATTTTTTTGAACTATACGTTGTCTTACAGATAAAAGCATTTTTTAAAAAGAAGTGTGTTGAGATAAAATAAGAAGTGATTGACAACAAAAAAAGAAGGTAATTATCAAAATGAGGGGGATCTCAGAGCACTTAATCTTAAAACCTAACAGACTTTGAAGCCAGTGTCACTAGTTTCTCCATATAATCAATAAAGAGCAAAATACTCAAAGACACCTTTATCATTCCAGAAAACTGTCTGACTAGTCTGATCTTAAAATCCCTTGGTGATGAAAACAATAAACTCCTTAGCTCACCTAGTCTAGCTAGTAGTCTTCCCATAATGTTGGCATAATAACTACATTTTAGCTCTTAAACTTTCAAGTTCTGAGGACCATTATAATTTAAATATAGTTTGAAATAAATTTAGCTGAATAAGAAACTTGATTTCTTCCTTTTGCTCATTAATTCTACGTGTTAAAAGGCATCATACTAAATCACTTGGTGAGCTCACTCTGACTAGGGGATATTCTGAAAGGCTATAGCTTGGGTGTGTCTGAATGCTGCATCTCCATATTATCCCGAGACCATAAAGAGTTATTTATATGAATATAGATTTATAAGGACGACTCATTTGACAAAGGATAACCTTGCTAACTCTAGTGACACTTGATTAACATCTAATTTGAGAATAACTGGTATAGACTTGGTTTTTTTCCAGAGGTTTACTATTTATTTCCATTATGAGCACAAACGTGACTACCAAAGGTTGTTAATTTTGTTCTTGGCCTTCCCTCAGCACTTCAGTCTCTAACATGATTAAATTTTCTCTTGCTCTCAATATTTTTACAAGCAATACTGTGGTACTGGACAGTCTTTTAAGTAGGAAATGTTGTAACATTAAGGGCTGAATTCTTTCCAGCTTCTCTGTATTATAAACATATTTACTTAAGGTAAATGGTGGAAATCCCAAATTAGTCATGAAAGAAATGGCCAGCATTTTTGTCACTGTGCAGTGTCACCCCATTAGTTCTACCCTGAGAATACACTCAGCAGAAAGACAAATATGCTGGTGATTATAATGGATTGGATAGACGGATGGATGGAGGGATTGAATAGATTATATAAGGTGCACAGTCAAGTGGAGGATCAGAGAAGAAAATATTGTGAGTACATAGTATATGCATGCTACAACTAGCTAAAGGGAACTGATGGGTAATGGTATGAGATTCATAATGAAAGAAAACTTGCTGTCATGTAGATGAAAAATTTCATCTGTATTTATATGGGGTTTATTTGGAAATATGTTGCAAAGAATACTCCCGCCATGACAGGTATAAGAAAATAATCTGTCATGAAATGATCCAAACTTCTTGGGATTAATGTGGCATCCCTTATCCCTTTGATATGAAGACAATCAGATATTGCACCTCATTCAACTACCTCTGAGCAAGTCAGTGAGTTAGGCTCAACTGGGTATAATTTTCTGTTTTGCTAAACTACTCAGACTTCTCTCTGTGGAATAATTTATGTGCTCCTAGAATAATTTTTCTTCTTGTTTTTACACAATTTTCTTTGAGTTTTGAAAGAAGGGACAACTGGGAAAAAAACAAAAACAAAAACAAACAAACAACAACAACAAAAACACACAAAAAAATGCACAAAAAAAACCCACAAAAAAACCAAAAACACCACCCACCCCCCCCCCGCACACACACACAAACAAACCACCAACAAACCAACAATAGAGATTCCAGAAGAGGTTAGGGTAAAACTGAGTCGCTGTTGTATGTTAGTGAGCTGCAGTGTGCCAGTGATAGGAGCACACAGACTGTTGACTACATCATTTTTGGAGAGAACAAGTTGAGATTTCAGTTCTGCTCTTTCAGTGACCAGTTAAGTCCCTGATTACTGTAGAAGTATTTGCTAGTACTTCTATAGGAGAGACAGAGGGAGAGAAGGTTTACTGACAGAGGTCCCCTCATAGTCACGTGCATACGTGCCTCTGTGGCATACGCATGTAGTGTGGGATGTGCTGTCCAACTGCAGCTAACCTCAGTTAGTTCTGGGCAAGAGAGAAACTAAAAAGCTAGGTCTGCACATCCATACTTGAACATTGAGGGTTGTATGTTCAGTTCTCAAAATATTTTTCTGTTTAGTTTTCTGAGGAAAATAACAAAAATTAAGTGGTGCCATCACCCTTTTTAACCTCTTTTTAATGCCTCTACAAAATTTATTTCTGCTTTTTAAAATAATTAAAAATCAAAAGTTCCCAACAAGATAGTATTTTAGTATTATTTTATTGATTTCAGTGCCCAAATCTGAGACCAGCTTTAAGTTTGTCTGTTGAAATCTTTCTCTTTCATTTGCAGCTTTGTCTAAAGTTTCTTGTGGAAAAGTTATTTTGCTTTGTCTCACGGCATGATAATGAATAAATGAAAAATAATACAGGAATTATTATTTTAAAGAAAGAAAGGTAGTAACACCTTTTCATATTGGCACCAATGATGTTATGATACCTCATTATATGCAATGTCATCCCTACATACTTTTGCAAATAATGTTTCTTGAAATATTCTCAATGTTAATCAAAATATTTGTCTTGTTCACGTCTCTCGCAGGAAGTAGTCATGATTGGAAATAGTTTTAAATTTTCACCATACCTCTTTTTATTTGCCTCCTTATCTCACAAACAAGCTGGATAAGACAAGTTCTATATATCTTTAAAAAAGACACAGGTATGGTTGTGAAATAAATATCTGTATTCACGTGTGTTTTGTCCAAGGAAAACACGAATGCAAGGTGTGAGAGACCCATTGAAGTACTTATGGCACTTAGAGAATAGAACAGTCTGGTGTTCAGCTAGGGACTGAGAATGGAAGGAATTGAAATATAACAGATCAGATCAGCTTATTTAAATACTGCTCATGGTAATTAGCAGTTTGACATTATTTTCTGAGAGATACAGTGCCTGCCAGCCACAGTACAATGAAAAAAAAAAAAAAATCACATAAACCTCCAGGGAAGTAACATATTGTCAAAAAGGAAAAAGGGCATATAGATAACATTAATTCCTTCTCATGGAAAGAAGACATTAATGTTCAATTCCTACATCTAAAAACAAAAACATAAAAGAGAAAATGTTCTGTGTTTTTTTACTCTTAACTGATATGACTTATCTTCACTCTCTGAAATACTGCTTCATTACATTTATGTATATAAAAAACCCTATCCACATTTTATAAAAAAAATTCTGACTTTTCTGTGCCTATCTTTCATTATCTTTGCACCCTTCAGAGCTGTAATCTTATTAGTGATTGCTTATGGAATTATTTTACAGCAATGCTCAGCAAAACAGGATGCACAGCTAAAATGACTTACAAGGGAGATAAGAAAATCATAACTTGCTTGATGCAGGAAGTTATTGACTTAATGTGGCGTTCTACTGTTGACATTTTTTAATACCAGGTCACCAGTTCCTCCCAAACAGAATGACACTTCCCTGTGTGTAACAGACAGAAGTGCATGTTGGTGCAAGAAAAATTTACTTCTCCCATTACTCCATGATTTATTTTTTCTTTCAAGATACGTATTTCTACAATCAACATTCCTGTGTTGTGTAGCAGAAAAATCAATATGAGAACAAACCTCTTCAGCTTAATGCAAAATTCTATTGCTTGACAATTTTTTGAAAAATTGCTTGGAATTTCAATATTTATAAGGAATGGAAATTCCTTTTTCTGGTTGGTTCTAACCTCCCTCATTTATCATTCATTCAGAGCAAGGAGGCAATAGGGAGGAAATGCAATTTTGTAGTTAGGGGTCCAAAGAACAATGTATTTTGAATCTAAATGTACTGAGATGTGTGTAACACTGCTTAAGCTCTTTTTAAAGCTCTAGCTAGCCCACAGTGATTGGAAAAAAGAAAAAAAATTCAGCATGCTGTATTTACAGCAAACCTCTAAGAAAGGCATTTCTCCATTTCTTTCCAGTTATCCACTAAGAAAAGTGACAATAATCAGATCTCTTTCAAAAAAATAGTTACTTGGCAACTGTGACTGTGATTCTAGCCTGCAGGACGTATGTGCATTTTAGGTGATTTCCCCAGGTGCTCAGCAATATGTTTTTATTTTCTTAGTGAGAACTGGGTTTGCAAAAGTGTTTCCTGTGAAAATAAATTCTATTAATCCCCATCCTTCTGCCAAAGTATGCCAGAAATCACTCATATGGTTATTGTGTTCTCAAGAGCAATATATAGAACAATATATGCAATATTTCACTTGAAATGGGAACTTAACACCAAAATAGTGCCCACTGCTGTCTCTATTAGGCAGAAAGCTACTGACATTTGAGCTGGAGTACTGATTATACACTGAATATGAAATTCTACAAATTTTCTACAGGAAATAATGTACCCTTGATTCTGCCACCCTTCCACCTTTGCAAAATAGATAACCCCTCCGAAAGACAGAGATAAACACTCTGGTGTATATGTTACTCAGTCTGCTTAAGTGTGGCGGAACTGGAACTTCAATAAATAGCCGTGAATTATGAAACATATATTTCTTTGTAAAAAAAAAAAAAAATAATTCAGGCTACTGTGTACTTTTGCTTACTCTATTCAGTCTCTTTTATATGATGTGTTTGTGTCCAGGGAGAAGGGATGGAGAGAGTGTGCAGAGGTGTTGTCAGAATTTAGCTGAGTCTGGCCCAGACTGTAGTTTTATTACTATAACAGAACTGAAAGTCTTTGGCTGGACTTAGTACTTTTTCGTTAAATTCACTATAAACCATTTAAGTGCATGAATGAATACAACACTGAACACTTTTTTGCATTTTCATCATACCATTTATCTTTACCTCTTAGTTCTTGTGTAAAAGATGTGCAGATGTATGAGTAAGTAAAAAATATGACTACTTTAAAACTACAAGCAGGTTCATAATTTCATACAAATGGGACTTAAAGGGTCACTTAAAATACAGAATGTTCTGCAAGAAAATAGGGTGTAGGGAAAACATGATGCATTATCATTTCAGGGTAAGTGTGTTTCAAATGATCCTAGTCAACAAGCTGTGAAGAAAAGGAGTATCAGTAAGACATCTCTTACTGCCCTGATACTTAGACAGACAAATATCTCTGGAGAAACTATGGAAAAATACTTTTAGGAATTTTTCATTTGCAGTGGAAGGGAATGACTATTTAATTACTTAATAAATAGTGATTATTTAATTACTATTTGACCATTCTGTTTCAAGTTGCCCAGAGAAGTAATCCTCTTATATTGCAGTATGTTATATATCACCGTAAAAGTACATATGTATATATATATGTGTACATTCTAAAACAAATAGCAATAATAACATCCTAGTTAAAACATTATCTATTTTGGGCAGGTAAGTAATATAACTTTCACAATTTAATTTTGGTGTTAACAAAATTTATCACAGGGTTTGCATTGTTTTTTCTTGCTTCTTATTAACTTTTGATTTTTGCTAGTGGTTAAGGATAGGTTCTATATTCTTGACATATTTTTGCCAGTGTCAGTCGCATGGTCTTGACCTCATCAATTCATTCACTGGACTTTAGTTTTCTTATCTGTAATATATGTCCAACAAACATCTCAAAGGACACAGTATAGTTTCACTGCAGTTTTTAAAGCTCATTCATAGCCTTGAAAGTATAAACAAACACAAAATACTATTTTTACTTACAAATTTTGAAGTTAAGTCTATGTTCAGTAATTCATAAAGTCAGAAGGAACTAGTAGAACTTTGGTCTTAACACATATAATACAAGGTATAAGACATCGTTTAGCTACTTTTGAATTATGCTCCTTGGCTTAAATTTACCTACCCTTTCCTGTGCTGCTTTGAGTCTGTTAACCTATGTTTCTCATTTTAACATCCAGGATTTTTTTCTTATCACATTTTTGCTTTACCGACTTAAAGGGCTATCAGGTGTCTGTGTTTCCTCCCTGTGACTCACCTGTCTTCCTTGATCACCTTTTATATATAAGGTATTCTGTTTGATAAATTCTCTGGAGGTAATCCTAATGTATCAAATTATAATTCCGCATCCCTGGAAGTGTTCAAGGCCAGGTTGAATGAGGCTTTGAGTAACCTAATGGTCTAGTGGGAAGTGTCCCGCCCATGGCAGGATTTTGGAACAAGATGGTTTTTGAGGTCTCTTCCACCCAAACCATAAGGTAGTTCTATGACTCTATGATAAAACACAAAATAGTTGATGGTGTGCTATAGTTTCAAGGTTTTTTGTGATGTGATGTTGGTCAGAAGGACCAAATCAACAGTGAGATAGATCAGGACAATATAAGGTTGGCTGAAATTTTTACTTTCATATATACTGCTTTCCATTCTGCCCATACTACCTCTCAGGTAGCAAATATCTGAGACATGTTAAGAGAAGCTTTTATTTCATTGGCATTTGGTTTGCTTGTGGGTTTGTCAGTCTATTTTTTTTGTTTGTTTGTTTAAAATGAGCTTGGAAGTATTTAATTTATTTATTTACTTGTAAAGTTAGGTGCCTTGGCCCCATGGATAAAAGGAAGAGTATGTTAAAATTTGTGTCAAAAGTTCGGGATAATGAGTGGACCAGGATTTTGCCAAGGAGTCTAACTGTGCATAGCTCTGAGGGGACCTTAAGAGTCGATCAATATAAAACACCTTTAAACAAGAGATTTATATTTAAATAGGGAGGTGGAGGGACAGGCAATAATCTCTCCTCTGTGGTGATCAGTGACAGGACCTCAGTGAATGGCCTGAAATTGTGTCAGGGGAGATTTGGGTTGGATATTAGAAAAAGGTTCTTCACCCAAAGGGTAGCTGGATGCTGGAACAGGCTTCCCAGGTAAGCAGTCACAGGATAAAGCCTGATAGAGTTCAAGAGGTGTTTGGACAATACTCTTGGGCACATGGTATGACTCTTGCAGATGGTCCTGTGCAGGTCCAGGAGCTGGACTTGGTTATCCCTGTGGGTCTCTTCAAACTCAGCATATTCTGTGTGATTCTGTGAAATACGGAAGGAATCTAAATCACTGATATATCTTTCGCACTGGTCATGTAAAGAAAGGGTAAAATTCTACTTCATATTGGTTTATAAAGTAATTTTTTACAAAATTTTCCAGGTTTGAAAATTTGAACAAGTCTTGGTATAAAATAGGTTAGATAATAAGATAAAAATCCTATGCACATTCATTGTGCAATATTTCATGACTTGTGTGATGGATGTATTTCAGAGATACACGTGTGTATACACCTGTGTCTACACTCCTGAATATCTGACTGTTAGTCATTTGAGCTGGAGGGTGAAAACAGCTGAAGACCACTAAAGTCCTCACTTCATAAAAATACCCTTTCCTTAATACAAAGTGTATGTTATGCAGAGAAGCCAATGTTAGAGATAATTTCCTATTGAGGGTAAAAAACTCATCAATGTGTCAAAATGATTGTTTACATCTGTGAAGTCAAATAATGTGAAACATCCCAAATTCATTATCCATACTTCTTAAGTACTATGGGCAGCTGGTAGATTCATTCAAATGCTGAGCAGAAATAAGAGGATTTGATGCAAGTTTGATAATAGACCAGGTTTGCAACACATTCCTGTAACATTTCACCTTGCAAAACAACCATAACCCTCACCCCTCTCCAAATTACTTTCAGACAAAAGAATCAAGTCTTGCTGTCTATGGTAAAATATCCTTTTTTATAAGTGTCTAAAACACAGACCAGGTCGGAAAGTAACACAGTGGGATTCTGAGACACAGACAATGAAACTTTATAAGTTCTGTACTGAGACAATTAACATTTAGGAAGAATTGGAGGAGAGTAAGGTATTAAAAAAACCTTAAAAAATAAATTGACACATTCAAAAAGGGGATTAATTTTTTTTTCACATTGTCTGCCAGTATCAAGACTGCTTGTCTGTTTGTAACTGGATAAATGTAAACCTGTAAAACCAACATAGTTAACTGCACCTCCATTACAGGAATATTCCTAGATTTCCTTTTTTTCTAACACCCCTCTGCTGTCCATCAATACTACCTGTCAACACTTCAAGTCTACCTCTTTCTACCACCACTCTTCTCAAAAATATTGGATTTATGTGGTCAGACTGGTGCATGCACAATTGGTTTACTATCTGATATTTTTTGTAGTGTTATTGTATCAGTATGGTGCAGAAGAATGGAAAGCAGAATGCTTTATGGTATTCGCTGACATGATTTACTGAAGACAGTAACAGCTGTTATTTTTTAGCCTTGATAATCCTGGCCCCACCCAAGAAGTAGTAAACAGGTTTTATAACTTGCTGGTGGGCCTTTTTGATTGTTTCTTTCTGCTAGTGTCATTCCTAATGATGCTGTTAGGTGACTTTTGTTTAGCAGAGGCTTATAGAAGGGATGGGTGATCAGATACAATGGGTTGGGTTTCTTTGCCTCTGTGCTGGCTGTAATCATTATCTGCGTGTTTGAGATATCTGTCTTCAAACAAATCCCACAGACACAGCCATTATGAATTTTCAAGGATGTAGTTCCCCCAAAAGGAGAAAACCAGGCTTACTTAGGAAATTTGAAATGTTCACAAAACAGATACGCATGCCAAAAACACAGTGAACACCCTTGTCTTCCAGACTCAATCTCTCTCAAGGCAGTTTGTAATGTAGAGCTTGTGCAGAAACTTGGGTTGTCAGGTTCATGGAACTGCTCGAAAGCAATGGTAGCTGCAGATCTCATTTCATGGGCAAAAAATTATTCCCTTTCTATTATATAGCTTTCTTCTAAATAGGAGATTTAAAAGTTAAATCTATCATTCAAGCTTATCATTTGAATTAGCAATGTATCGTGGAGGTTTTTGGGTTTGTAAAACCACCAATAGAAGTACTTCTCTCTACTGTTTCCATCTCTGAAAAACATGAAACCAACAATATTTTTGTTATTAAAAAAATCACGACTGTAATTTGTTGAAAGCTGCTAATAGTCCACAAATTCTTCATTTTACTAAGTTGCTTGATGAAAAATGTAACAGGAAAAACTGGGATGTTTAGAGAAAAGAAAGGTAAGGTACAGGTGAGCAGTGGTTGCACTGGAACCTTGTATTAATGCTGCATCAACTGTGCATGAGTGTAGTGTCAGAGAGTATGAAAAAGGAGGATGGTACCGATTGCAGGTAAAAGCAGCAGAGAAAACAAAGTTGTAGAAAAAACATTACAAAAGAAGACAAACAAGAAATGACAATCTGAACCAAATGTAAAAGAGCAAAAAAGCCAGTAAATGGTTTAAATACAGGATGGGAAGATGGGAGCGGAAGAACAGAGGAAACAAAACACTGGGCACACTACTTGGTTACTCAGTTGTTTTGGAACCAATCATTCAGTATCTTCTTTGACATCATTTTGCACCTGAACGTTGTGAAAGAACGGGACAAAAGAACAAAAACAAACAAACAAAAAACCCAACAAAAACACACACAAAAAAACCAAACAAAAAACTCCCACAAACCAACACAAACAAGCAAAACAAACAAAACCCCTCAGATAACCTTCTTTAATAGTAACCTTGACAAACATCTCTGTCTCCTAAAATTATAACATGCCTAATAAGGTATCAACACTTTTCAATCAGTTTCTTGGCCATCATTTTTTGTTTTCTCGCCTGCTGAACTCACTTTATTTTCTTGCATTTTTTCCTTGCTGTAGCTTTCTTAGCTTTGAGGGTTTTTTTTTTTGTTGTTGTTGTTGTTTTTTGGTTTTTTTAAACTGCCTTTCAGATTCAGTCAGCTAAACACAGCTATTTTCAATAATTCCGATGTATATTCATTATCAGACCTCTTTTTTAACTTGAGCTCATAATATGAAGGTAAGAACAAGTATACTGTTTGTTTTCTTAGTCAAAATACGTTTTCTTTGTAACAACGACAAGCTACTCATTTTCCATTCTGATAGATCATGCTCTTGAAAGCACAATTATTTTTCTAATAAGAAACTAAGTTCACTGCCATAGCTGTATAAAATAACCTACTTTGAAAAATATGCCAAGGTCAACTTGTATAAGCATGATTTGGACTTGTACTGTAGAATGTGAAATGTCCTTTATGAATTCCTCTCCATGGACAATCTGTTTTCATAGAGAGACACAAGGGAGGAGAAAAGACAAAAATGAGAGGGGGTCAAGGAGAAAGAGAAAAAAATGGAGAGAGGAAAAACTGGGGGGGGGGGGGGAAAGTAGAAGTTTGTTTGAAATACCATCATTTTAGCCTCAGGATCTTTGGAAATCAGAAGTATTAATTAATAATTAATTAAGAATAATTAATTTTATGCTACCTGAAAGATATGCTCCTTTGTTTATCAGCTTAAAATATTATTTTCTACAAAACAATGTCTCTTTCCTATTACCTCTTAATCACTGGAGCTCATAGTAGTTAGATGCTACTTGGAAGGCTTTAAACCAAGTCAGAAAAGCACAGTGGATTAAAAAAACCCCAAAGTTTTACATTTTATTTGTGGTAATGTATGCTAGGTCTAAAAACTAGACAGTGATACACCTATACAATATATTCACAATTATTTACTAAAATAATGAGTGGAGTATTTACCTCTTCAACAGAATGTTATTGGCTTACTCTCTTTTTCCTGAAACTTTCTGAATCCATACATCATAATGTTAAAAAACAGGTTGATCTCAGCAAGCAATCTTTAGTTATTGCAAAGTATTCTCTTGCTAAACCTGCATTTAAAATGCTACCGGTAGAGGCAGACAGTAAATTGATTAGAATGTCTACTTACTGGGGCCAGATTCTGACACCACTGTTACCTTTGAGTAAATATACTTTATTTAATGACTTATCTGGTAGAAATCAATAGCAGTATTCACCAAACCTATCATTTACTGAAGGTGAAGGAAATTTCAAACAGTTTCTGCATTGTTACTATTATTTGCTTAACATTTCAATACAATGTTTTATATTGCTTCTATTATAAATACTAATTTTGTTACTGTAGTTGTTTGTTGGAATATTTTGAGACGAAGCAGAGCAGGGGCATTTTTTTCTCCAAAATGTTTCTATTTTCCATTCAGTTCTAATTATTCACTGCATATCAGAGCACCCAAGTGGGAGATCTATTTTGCATTATGCTAGAAAATGGATAAAAATAGCTAGTAAGAGAGTTTACAGAAAAAGGTTTTGACTTGGCAAGACATTTAAGTGTATGCTTCATTTAAAATATGTAATTGGGCCCCTTGAAGCCCCAGATTTGTTGCAGAAACAGAATCTGGAAAGGAACTTAAATTTCTGTTCTGTACATCATATATTTGTTGCATCCAGTCACTTGGCATACATTTGAAAAATATCACAGATCTTTAGGGTATGTGTGTTAACTGACAACTACCAGCATTCAGCACTGTTTTGGTACAACCTGTACACAAGAAAAAAACACAACATAGTTTAAGGGAATCACTTTTGGTAAAGATACTTGTACTTTATGCAGCTGAAATACCCCTTTAAACTGCTAAAAGCATTGTAGATCTTTTGGTAGGTATGAATCATACTCAGCTATGGCATGTTCTATGCAGAGGGCAAAATAATAATCTGGTCTTTGTATACAGTCATTAAATGTAATCAAAACATATCTATATGTCTATATACAAATATCAATCTTTAACTAGTGGTTTTCTGAAACTTTGGCTGAAGGCAGTTTTGACTGTGTATATCTGCTGAATTCAAGATACTTAGAGCTTCAGTAGGTGTTTATTGAAGAAATCTCGTTTATGTGGCTGGAATTATTGTCCTGAGTACACAGATGACTTTGAGGGACTACAATAAGCCACCCATTACCAAAGCTTTGAAATGTGTACAAAGTTATCGTATTTCATGGAACAGTTACCCGATGCTGGAAATTAACAGTTCTTCAACCCCTTTCAGGGTAAGCCCTAGCTCATAAAGCCAAAACTCCAGAGCCATCCCTTGGAGCACCGGTCCCTTGAGCACTGGTGTACATACTTTTGCCTTGTAGTCCACAGCAGCAATGGTCTGGCTGTCTATTTCATGGATGTCCAGGGGATTAGTGGAATTAATGGCACAAATTCAGAGTTATGAGCTTCTTCCTGCTCTCAGAAGGACCACAGCATTTGCTTCTCCTTCCCCTCGCTCCCTCTTCCTCCTCTATCCCTGAAGGCACAGCCTGTTTCCCTGAGGGAGTCAGGATCTCCCTAGCTGCTCCTCATACACATCAGCAGCAGAATATAATTTAAAGAGACAAATCAGCTCACTGTTAATATCACATCCTAGTACCCTCTTTAGGGAGCCTCAAGTGCAATCTTGCAGGCAGATTATTGAAGCCTGCCCGTGGAAAGTTTTTTGGCATGGATGAGTTTTCATTCCAGTGGGTGTTTGAGAGTTTCAGATCATTCCAGTGTAAAGGAATGGATGAATTGGTGAGCAGCTTGTAAATTCTCACAGCTTTAGTTTTCCCCATGGTTGTACATGAATTCAGGAAAACAGCTGCTAGATTCCTGACAAGTGATTTACATAGTTGATATAATTTAGTTTCCCTGCCAAAATACTCTTACTTCTAGTTTGCTATTTAATTGAATCACAGACAGTCTGAAGTGTCTATCAGCTGCAATGGGTAGGATGAGTGCTGTAAAAATCAGTTCTAGAGATTGTGTGTAACTTCCCTCATCACTGGTCTATTAACACACTGAAACAGGTTTTCAAATAGTTTTAAAAACTTCTGTTAGGTTACTTTTCCTCTCCCTTACCTTGCAAAAAGGCCTAACACAGATGGGCTATTCTCAAAGATCAGTATAATAAAGGCAGTTCACTTTCAGAGTCATCTAAACTCTTTTCAGGAAAGTATACCGCAGTTTCCTCCCTTTTATTTTACAATTACAGGATCACAGGAACAGTTTGGTCACCTTATTTTTTTTTTAGTCTAAAAATGTCAGTTCCTGTAATTTGCTCCACCTAAACCCACTCAGAATTCACTAATAGAAAAGAGCCCTTGACAGTTCTCTTTTTTTTCTGTATGGCACCATTTGTATTCTGAAAATTTTGTCTTCAGTTGAATTTAGAGTATGCCTGTTATTCATAAGCAAGCATGTTTTGCTGTGCTCTTTTACCTTTCCATGCCTTTTTGTTTACTTCTGGTGGCTTTCCTCTCAAATATTTTTATCTTTGTCTTTAACACTGGGACAGAAGGTGGCATGAAATATGCAAGTAACGCAGCTGCATCAGGAGCATTACATAACCCCACAGGCCCCCATCAGCAAGTTTCTGCAGTGTGGTAGCAATAGGCTCCATGTTAATTGAAAAACACTGTTGTGGCTTTGGCAAGGAAACAAAATTGAGTACGAAGATTCCTGTGCTACCCTTGGATATCATTTATGCTCCTATTTCTTGACAGAAATGACGGAATCATCACAGAATGGTTTGGGTTGGAAGGGACTTTATAGATCATCTGGTTATACCCCTCCTGCCATGTGCAGGGACACCTTCCACTAGTCCATGATGCTCCGAACCCAATCCAGCCTGATCTTGAACACTTCCAGGTATGGGGCTGCCACAGCTTCTCTGGACAGCCTCTCCCAGTGCTGGAAAGAACAAGATATGAACTAGATTTTCCCCCTACCACCTTATCTTGGTGATGACTTGTGAATCCTCGGACAAAAAAAGAGTGTGTGTAAGCAAATAGCAGTTTTGACACAGCTGTGTCATTCATAATTGTGATTTCTGCAAAGCTGTGTTGTGTTCCTTTATAAAGGGAAAACACTGGCCTCTCCTTCATGATTAGCAGTTCAGCAGGGCAAATTGTTTTCTGCTTTTCTTTTTCCTTTTTGTTGTTGTTGTTTTTTGTTTTGTTTTATTATGGTTTGATTTGTTTGGTTGTTTGGGTTTTTATTTATTTCTTTTTCCTTCTTGCTCAGTTTAATGATTGTCTGGGAACATCTAGCAATATCTCTCTCAAAAGTTATTTTTCTGAAGGTACTTGGTGATTTGGAACAACTCTGTCTGCATGAAAGTTTGCTGGCAGCTATGATAAACCTTGAGCTTATCTTCCCCCCCCCCCCCCCCCCCCCCCCCCCTTTTTCGTTAAATAGAATTAATTCAGGTAGCTGGACAGCTTCTTAGACTTGTCATAATTGGGAATTGAAGTTACACAGAGGGCCTTGGTAAATCTCAATAAATTGGATCTGGTGCAAATCCTCTAGGAAGCAAACTTACACTTCTGTTTTGGTAAGGAAAATCCATGTCACCTCTCAAAATCACCTCTCAAACCTGAAAACGGGTTATTTTCCTGCTTGGGAAGCAATACCTGCATTTCTATCTGGCATCTTAGGATGAGAAGTTTCTCTAAGGACTGTTCAAATCATACCCATTTGCAAAGCAAAACCTCTCTCCATTCAGCTTATTTGGGCTGGTTGTTTTTAAAATAGCTATGTTGCTACAGGAGGACTAGAAAATTGCAGTAGAGTCAACTTGTCCCAACAGTAAAATTTTATAGTAATGTAATGTTTTCCATCAGTAGAATAAAATTATAAATATAATAGAAATGAGTCAGCATAAATCTGAGTCGTAAAAACCCAAACATTTCCATAGATCTCTGTTAACAGATTAATTGTAAAGAAATGGCAGCCAAAATAAATAGAGATACTTGTCGTATTAAAACAAAAGCCAGCTAAGTGAGCTGCTCTTTAAAAGGCACTAGTACTAATCCAGAGAGAAGCAGGAACTAACTGCAGGAATAATCTGCATATCATGTTTTAGATGACCAAAGGAGTCAGAGTAAACAATGTATTTCTCCCTGCCAGCCTGTAACCATAGCAAAAGAAGAAGAAAAAAAAATATTTTGAAGGAATAAAATAAAAGAGAGAAGGATAAAGAGCAGGACAAAGATTAATGTGTGTAATTTTTATTCCTCCTTCACTCTATAGTATGGAGACACCTGATACAGGTCTCCAAACCAAAGCATAATTTATTTGGCACCCTGTATTGAAACATGACTACATTTGCATGTTAGTGAGGAAAAGATGACTTAACAGAAGGTCTTCATATCATTTTGTGGCATCTGATGTTGGAGTGTTCTTCACCTAAAGATTTCCTTGGTTTAGGGGCATGAATGCCCCACTATCATGTATCAACAGAGACTAGACACCAGTGCAGTTCAGCCCACCTAAAATAAACATCTCAGGTTGAAACCATTAGTTAAGAGATCCAAATTGAATGAAATTAACATGATTAGGATACCTAAGCTATGAGCTACGGATTCCTAAGCAGTCATTGAAAAGGAATAGGCTTCCTCAGAGAAAGAGATTGCAGACCAAGTTGAGACTGCATGTCTACAAAAACAGGGAGGACAGGCTCTTGGGCGCTTGTAATGAATGGATTTACCATATAATGAGACTTTACTTTTTCCTTTACTTTCTCGCTGGAAGAAGTAATTTTCAGAATGAAATACATCTATCATATCTTTGAAAAAAGTAGAGTTTTGCTACACAGACAAATATATCTGTGCCATCAGAAGACTGTGAACACATGAAACTCAGTTTTGGTTAAGGGAGAAACGTGTTCATGACTCCTGTATGCAAGAGATTTTTACTTGTCATTCTTATGAGATTACATATGTCCTATCCTTATAAAATGAGGTACTAAGCTCCCCAGCGGCAGATGAATCATGCCCACAGACAGGCTTTACTCTGTATTGCTGTTCAATCAAAAGATGCAAAACCATAAGATCATATTATATTGAAAGGTCAATCCTTTCTCCTTCAGGAAGGATATGTGGGAGGTGATTAACAGGTTAAAGTCACATGTGATAAAGGAAAAGAAGTAAACTGTTTGGCTGACATATCTACTCAAAAAAATGAAAAAAAGGTTAAATGAAGCTTTTCTCAGCATCTGATAGACTATTTATGTTTAAATTATCATAAATAAAGCAATACAATATCAGTTGGGACCAGTCGAGTAGAAATATGGCAGGTTTTTTAACTATATATACACTGATGTAAGATATATATCAAACTTAATTGTCCAAAGGACTTACTATGAAGAGGAAAAGGAGAGTAACAGAAATGTCAAATATTAGTTCAGTTGATTAATTAATTAAAACCCAATATTTCATCCCTGCAAGCCCCTGCAGTCATATTTAACAATGGTCTAAGATCACAATGTAAAGATCTGGCTGTTTGCCACATGAAATTAGATCTATGAATGCTTCACTAATAATATTTGCTTTACAGTCTTTCAACATACTTGATCAGTGCCTATGAGAGTTACTTTATATGTGTATTCCATTCCTGCAACATGCTGTGTTTCAGGCTGTTCAGTGTATTCATTCAAAGGTTGGACTTGATGATTTTGGGTGTCTTTTCCAATCTTAGCGGTTTCTTGATTTGATGTGCAAACAGGAATAAGCATGAGGTAGCCAAGCAACACTTGGGGTGAGGGTTGGAGGAGACAGAGGATACTTTTTTACATGTATACTGACAGAGTAGTAGAAAAGATAGGTTAAAATGCAAGTCTGACAAAGAGGGTCAGACCCTGATTTTGCTCAGTGATTGTTCTGTGGAAAACAGATATCTGGATATCTGTATTTGAAAATTTCCTCTAGCATATGAAATATACTGTATTTAATTGTCAGCTCCTAATAATGCAAATTACTCTGAGTTCCCTTGACTTTTGTAGAAGAGAAATGCTGCTTTACAGCACCTAGAGTGTCAGTGCAAAAAAATCTTAGTTACATGCTTGCTATAGGAATCATGTTTTGTCTCTAGCTTGAAGGGTCTAGAACACACTTTTGATTCAAAAGTTCAAAGCTCAAGTATTATTGGATTATATGTTAATTTACGGTGATTGTGGCAAAAAAAGAGAGCAGGCAAAAATAAAATAAAGGAGAGCAAACCCAGCGTGAAGATGCAAGGCAAGGTAAATGGATACAAAGAGACTAAAAAGAGAATAGGAAAAAGATTAAATAAAAATTCTCAAAAACTCTAACAATACTGACAGACAAGACACCAACTCCTCTGTTCTACTAAGGGTTTAGAAGAAGGTAGGGTTTCATTTGCTAGTGTGAAAGAATAGCCCTACATAAATATGAAGGAGTCCATAATGTACAAAAGTAATTATATCATCATTGAAAGCCTCATCCCACATAAATGATTTTTGCTTTACAGAAGTCAATAATTCCTTAAACACAGAAATGCTACCACTGAAGTTACAATGTGTCACTTTCTCATTATAATATGACCATTCTTTGAAAACTGCTTTAAGCTGCTAAGGTGCAAAATATTTTTTTTTGTCCCTCTCCATCTCACTGGAAATAACTCACATGCAAGTTAAACCCTAAGGAAAGTGTTGAAGTTAGAAAACACTTTTTAATCACAATTTATCATGCACAATGGTAACCGACAGCGGTGGAAAGGAAAATCTTCATAAAGAACTCTCCTGTCCTCTTGAGATTAAGATAGACAAATGACACAATTTATTCTTGCAGATGTCATATTTTGCCACAGTGGATTTTCCAGTAACAAACACATCTACTGGTTTAGCCTTGTCTTTAGAGAGCTGGTGTCCTCTACTCTTTCCTAGGCAAGTGTTATGGTCAGGTGGAAGACACTGGGTTGCCTGAATTTTTCAGGTTGGTCCAGCATTGACAGTTTTACATTTTAACACCTCAGAAAGGCAAGAGGGGGCAGGGCATTGATTCTAATGCAGTATAGGAGAAAACTTAAAAATGTGAAAAAAAGTTAGATTCTTAATATTCATTGTTTCTCACAGATGCCAGAATTAGGCAGCAATCAAGACAATGACCAGTCAGCATGTTTGCAACAAAGGACAAGAAACATTTTCACAGGCTGTCTTTAACGCAGTCACTATTTATTTAAATGCTAAAGTGTTCCAAATATTTCAGAACAGATAAAGGCTTCAGCTCACATTAATTTCTCATTACTTTCTCATGTCAGTCAAGAGAACAGCTATTTGACACATAGCTTTTTGAGCAAGCTTGCAGGAAAAGAGTCTTTTTTTGATTTCCTGCTATTAAGTGAGGGCAGAGGTCCTATTATTGGCACACAATCCATTTCATGTTCTTTACCTGCTGGTGCATGGTGAGCAACTAGGACACTGACAGACAAAACGTTAAAATGGGTAATTATTCTAGAAAAAGTGTCATGGAAGAATGGAAAGGATCTGTCCTTGAGGCAGGTCATTATGACACATACTATCACTTAGATACTGTAAAAAGTTTCACAATTTCATACAAAATGGAAAGATAATTTATAAGCACAATTAGAATCCAGAAAAAGAATGCACATTGAATTGCGACATCTTTAGAACTAAGTTTTATGCCAGAAAATAATACACTTTCCATTTAACTGTAATTTCAAATGCAAATACCAATGTCCTTAGAATGAAGCAGATGTTGTGCTTTTTTTTCAGTAGAATGAGCAGTTGTTCATCTCTGAATCCTTGTCTTTTGGGGAAATATTTCAATGCCTTAATGAATGAAAGACAGACATTGCAGGGTTTTGCAACACATTCCCAGGCAGCCAATTTTAACTCCATCTTTGGAGCAATTATTGAAAAGTTGTAGACTGTTACAGTGATAATTCCAGATTAGTGTCAAGTTAGGGGAGGGTTTGGAGGTTTTTTTTATTGTTCTGGGAGAAGCTTTTGCTACACTTGACTGTAAATTGCTCTGACAGTGAATAGCGAAAAGGCAGATGCTTCCCCACATAAGTTGGAAGTTGCTTTGGCAAGTACCTGGAACATAAAATCCTCTGGGGTGAAAATCCTACTTTATTAATCCAACTGTAAAGGCAGCTACTGGTTGGGTTTCAGGTACCGCTGGAGAAAACAATATACAGCTGACAGAAAACCCTACTCTTGTGCAGATTTAGCCTTTGTTTTCCATCCTCCCTCACCCTGCAGCACAAACATATCTATATATATGTCGTGTGGCACCCACCAACAGAGAAAAACCAAGCAGGGCTAGGGAGATGATAGTGACAGGGTTCATGTTAATAACAGCTGAAAATACTCAGAGGAGTTCATATAACAGGGAGGGCCTGTTATATGACATCCTGTTCTGTTTGTGATTTTGTCATTTAGTTGGTTTTCTTCTCTAATACACATTATAACACTGCCTTATTTGCTGAAGGTTATTTCATGTAATGGCACATCCTTTTCACTCTACCAGCTGGCACTTCAGGGTGAACACTGATTGGTTTCACCCTGGGAGATGTCACCAGTAGCATCTTGTGATGGGCACAGCAGCCAGGGGAGGTGAGTACGGTACTGGATGGTTTGGAACAGCTGGAGAAGGTTGCAATGTCTGGAATGGAAAAGACACAGAGAGACAAAGAAAGAAATGACTGAAGAATGAGTTTTTAGTAAACAAGCAATTATTTTAAAGACTTTTCTTAGGGACTGAGTAGGAAGAGAGACTGCATGGACTGTGTTGCAAAAACATAGGAGGCTCAAAGACCATTTGAGTTGTGCGTAGGTGGACCAAGACCTCACTCAAGAACACACAGCACACAACCGTGCAGGTATGGAGCTCCTTTTAGGGGGTAATTGAGCTTTACTGAACAGCAATGATTTTGTTGTCTTAATTAGAACTGAGGGCCAGTCTTTGATATTTCATTATAATAAAATTGTTTCCTCCCTTCCTTTTTGATAATTTAGAAAACCAACATAGATACCACCCCCAAACTTAATTTCCTCCTACCCAGATTTTCTCCTGAAGTAAATTGACATGCATCAATTGAACCACTGATTCTTTGTCTGTTTGAATGACTGTAGAAATTGGCTCAGTGGGTTTTAAGAGATTTCAAAGAAAAGTTAAAATTATTTATGATGATCAAGCTATACAAAAAAGAAAATCAAAACACTAGAAAATGGCATGCAAAATCCTGTTAGATTAAATGAAAGGACTTTTTTCAAATGCTCTTTTACAAATACCAAAAGCTGGTCAAATATACATTTAATGATTTGTTTAATACAATGTATATACTATTTTTGGATTATGTGTTGGAACATAAAGCCAAGTGAATAAAAAGAATATTTAACAAAACAAAATTGCTTGCAACTTTGTGATTGAGATGGACTACTCAATATATGAGCATCCAGACCCTCATTTGGCAATGTTCCTTTCACTTTTGCAAAGTGAAAACAACATTTGCTTGAGGCAAGAGGCATACGATGAACTCTAGTTTTGGAATAAATTTAGTACTAGGCTTCATGTTCTGGTCTTGAAATCTGAATCATATTTAGGCTTCGAGCATTCAAAGAAATTATTTTCCTTCGCAGGTTTACAGATGTATTGTGTTTGCAAGGGAAGGGGGTTACAGGGGTGGCTTCTGTGAGAATCTGCCAAATCCTTTCCCCATATCTGACAGAGCCAATGCCAGCTGGCTCCAAAATTGACCCACCACTGGCCAAAGCTGAGCACAGCAGTGACAGTGGCCACGTCTCTGGCATAACCTGTGAAGGGGGAAAAGAAAACTGCAAGGTAGCAGCAGTCAGAGAGAAGTGACAATAGGTGAGAGAAATAGCTCTGCAGTGCAAAAGGAGGGTAAGGAGGTGCTCCAGGCACCAGAGCAGAGTTTCCCCTGCAGCCCATGGTGCAGACCATGGTGAGGCAGACTATCCGCCTGCAGCCCATGGAGATCCATGGTGGAGCAGAGATATGCCTGCAGCCCATGGAGCAGGTAGATGCCCAAAGGAGGCTGTGACCCTGTGGGAAGCCTGGACTTGAGCAGGCTCCTGGCAGAACCTGTGACCCTGTGGAGAGCAGCTCATGCTGAAGCAGGTTTGATAGCAGGACTTGTGACCACATGGGTGAGCCACACTGGAGCAGCTGTTCCCAAAGGACTCAGCTCCATGGAAAGGACCCACACTGGAGCAGTTTGGAAAGAACTGCATCCCATGGGAAGGACTCATGTTGGAGAAGCATATCTCTCATGGGAGAGAGCCCATGCAAGAGCAGGGGAGGAGTGTGAGGAGTCCTGTCCCTGAGGAGGAAGGAGCATCAGACATGATGCATGATGACCACAGCCCCCAGTCCCTGTCCCCCTGCACTGCTGGCAGCAAGGAGGGAGAGAAAATCAGTAGGAGTGAATTTCAGCCCAGGAAGAAGTGAAGGGTTGGGGGAAGGTGTTTTTAGGATTTGGTTTTATTTCCCAACTCTGATCTGATAATATAATTTTAACTAATTTCTGCTAGACAAGTCTGTTCTGCCCATGATGGCAACTAGTGAGTGATCTCTCCCTGACCTTATCTCATCCCATGAGCATTTTGTTATATTTTCTCTCCCCTGTCCAGCTGAGGAGGGGAGTGATAGAGTTGCTTTGCTGAACACAGGGTATCCAGCCAGGGTCAACGCCCCACAAAACATTGAACAATGTGCTGTTGTACCTTTATGAAACATGTCTTGGAGCTATACAGTGACAATGATCCTATACCTATCAGATTTTCATCCCTGAATAAACTCCTGACTCGTGTGAATTCTCTGCCCAGTGTATAAGCCAAAATTTTGGTCGCCAACTGGTAGCAGATAGAAAAAGTTTGATAAGACAGACTGTAATGTTATTCACCTAAACCAAAACAAAACCAAGAGCAAACCTAGGCTTGTGCACAAGAAAACTCTTTCAAGGAACTGGTGGACAAAGGTCCTGAACTGAAAAAACTACTTTTAAACCTAAATTCACAGAAGTTATTTCAGCTAACCTTGATATACCGAGGGAAGGATTTTTTGTATTATTTAAATATAATATTATCTTTTTCTCCATGCTGTTTTGTAGCTGGTGTTTTTTATGAGAAATCCTTGAAAATAGAAGTATCCTTTTTCATCACATAATGTAGATGCATGACTGACAGTCCCTGTGGAAAGACAGGGTTTCATGGGAGACAAAAGGCAACACAATATAAATAAAATGCGTGAGTCAAGAATGCATTTTCATCTCATTACAGCTGGGATAATCTTGAATGTACAGAGAAAGAAATTTACATCCTTTATTTATGAAAAGTCCAAGTTCAGACTGACTAGTCACAAGGCCTGGGAAGAAAAGTAAAACCTAGGGCCAAAACTCACTTTTACTCTTTTGTCCTCTCGTTACCATCACGGGAGAAAATGATAGATGCAATGATGAGATATTTCCTGAAAACAAACAAACAAACAAACAAACAACAAAACTGTTGTCTCATAATCTAAAGGAAAACTCATGCAAGAATTTTCTCTGCATCTGGATTCTTGGAAGTGTCACTCATCATTTCCAAAGGGACAGACATTGCTGCTTGAACTGAGTGTGCAAAAGCACACACACATGCTTGTGTCTGCATGTGTGGCAGACATTGGATTAGGGGATCAGGGTTGCACACTCAAAGGTAATCTAATTGTCTTGATTGAACTGGAAAGTGGACCAGAAGTCTCAGAAGAGAGGAAAATTTAGCATGCTTAATGCCAGACCTGCATAATGAGACAGGGCTGTGTTTCTTTCTTCCTGTTTATTTTTTTTCTCTTTTTCTCAGTTTTGTCATGATTCTGATTGGCATAATGCATGGAAATAATTTTTAAAAAAAGCCCTTTCCAATAAAAATCTCACAACAACTGTCAAAACTGGAGTGGGTAAATGTCAGTGGGAAAAATTGCCCTGAGTAATTTACCAAATAATTTTTAACATTATGTGTGTACATTTAACATAATGTGTGTACATTGCCACTCTAGATTCCCACATACCTCACAATTTCTTAAACTAATAATTAACCTGTGTAACAGACAAACACATGGCCTTAAGGAGACTGAGAGTCAAGTAATTTTATTGTATTGTGGTAAAAGTGCTTTTAACCATCTCTGTTGGAAACTTAACTTCCTTTTTCCGGCACATTTTATTTTCTGGACCCATCCTACAGCTGACACCTACCTTTCTTCATAACTTCAGATAAGGCACGTGACTTACCTATCCTTGGCAGTCAGTCCAGTACCTTCTGCTCCTGCGCTGTCAGTACTTGAGACATAAACAAGTGCACTTCCATACTGAGTTGTTCCTGTATGATAAAAGTTCTTTAAGGGATCATGTATTGCTCCTTCTAATCAAAAATTGCTGTAGTGATGGCATCAAACATTTTTTGTTATGATCCAAATTCTAATTTTATGACTTTCACACCTTCTAGCACAAGAGCCTGACTTGCTGCCTTTGCCTATAAATTTTAATAAGTTTTGGAAATGGGCCTGAAGATTTTCCAGCTGAGTTTCCTCACTGAGGTCTTCTGAAACACTGGGAGTACTTGACAGCTCTCATGACTTTCATAAAATCCCCTAGCCCTTCATTATTTCTCATAATGATCTATTTCTGTGATCTGACATCATAGTACAAAATAATTTAATCTGTGGTGGTGTTAAACTTCATATGAATAATATATTAACTCCAAAGACCCATACATAATTCACCTCTTTCTCTTCCCTGCAGGGGTGATGGCAAGGTTGGTTTTGCCTTTTTTTTTTTTTTTTGGGGGGGGGGGTGCGTTTTGAGGTTTTTTTGTTTGGGTTTCTGGGGTTTTTTGTTTGGTTTGGTTTGATTTTTGTTTTGGTTTGTTTTTGTTTTGGTTTGTTTTTTTGTTAGGTTTTTGTTGGGTTTTGGTTTTTGTTTTTTTGTTTTAATACAGTCTTAATAATCACTTCTTCAACATCACAATATATCTCAAATTAGACCAAGGCTTCATTGCATTAGCCCAGCTTACTAACTACTTCCTAAATCTAACTAAAACTACTTTTATTAAACTATTTTTCCCTAGAAGTCTTTCACTTGGTCAATATCTTGCCTAATTATTTCTGATTTATTCTTAGCATTTAATTCCATGATGTATCTAGGTGTCATACTTGGGCAACTGTTACCTCTCTTGCCTGATTACCACACCAAACCTGTATCTTGTGGAAAAAATCTCATTATAACAGCTTCATCTTTGCAACTGGAGACTGCAGTGATGATGCTGGCTTGCTTGGCTTCAGATTTGGTTATCCAAAGAGGATCTCATTGTTTCCTTCTGCTGTGCTGTAGGGCTGCTTAGCCATATATATTCCCCAGGGGAATATGAAGGTAATGCTCTTCTCTGTTATACTGGTAAAGATACCTTCCTCTTCTCTCCTTGCAAGGGTCACTACATCTGTTAGTGTGGGGGCTGTATGACGCCCTTCAGACACGCCTTGACATGGACCTTACAGTTCCTGGGATACCATTTGTAGGTGGATAGGCATTATACTGCACTTTTCATCATTATCCTTGCTTGATTTGCAAATATATCCACCTCACATTTCTGCATCCCAGTCCTCATCAGGAACTGCTGGCTCAGGCTTCCCAGACCTATTCCCATGTCACTGGGTTTTTTTCCTGAACTGGCCTCTCATTTCAGCCTGCCACGTTTTCCCAGCCTCAGTGCACTCAGCAGCTGCCTATAAACATGTCCACTTTTCTTTATAGCCAGCCACACATCCCTTTGGCTGCCAAGTTTCACCCTCCCCTTTTATAATTGCCTCACTCCTCTCTGAGTGCAGTCAGCAACTGTCACACAAATAGCTACATAAAGCACAAAAATTGAGTTTTGTTATAGTGTTCTTTGCTTTAGCTAATTCAGAATGTAATTTTCCCCCCATCATACCATACAAGTCCTATTTGGTCCTTGTCCCAGGAACTGGGATTATGGTTTTTCATGGTTACTTTAATCCCATGGCTAGGACAAGCAGAAAGTCAGCGCTGACCCTTTATTCCCTCCTGCCTTGCTCTTCTACCCTGTGCCGTTCTACTAACACACCAGAGGCACCAGTAATACAGCTATGCACATCTTTTTTTAAAAAAATTACTGACCCAGAAGCCAGAAAATACTTAAGTTTATGACCCAAACCTTTATTGATCCTAATCAGTTCAATAGATTGCCTATTTTGTTCAGCAAAAATTTGTCACAGGGAAAAATCTTCATAGTTCACATAGTTTAACCAAATCCAGATTGAAGCTGTTTATTGGTTTATTAACTGCACTTAAAGCACTTTATTTTTTATAGGTTGCCCAGAGAGGTGGTAGATTCCCCATCCCTGGAAACATCAGGTTGGACAGGGCTCTGACCAACCTGATCTAGCTGGAAGATACTTCCAACCCAAGCCAACCTACGATTTGATGATAATTAACTGGCAATCAGTGAACTACAATTTATGTAATGCTACTAAACACTTTCAACTTCGGAAACAGCTTTCTAGGATCAATCACAAAAAGTTCTAATCGCATGCATACACAAGTGCTTGCACTGCTGAGGGACACACTCCATCTGCATACACCTTCACTCACTGCAGCTGCGGGTGGCAGGTTCCCATTCTCTTGTTAGGGAGGACGAGTTGCCCCATTTTTCCCCTGTCTCCTATGGCTGATGTGGGCCCTCCAGTCCCAAGTATGATCCAGCAGCTCCACACACTGTGTCTGCTGAGAAAGTGCCCATGACTCCAGACAATTCAAAGTGGGGGTCCCATGTGCTGCTCCGTACTGGGAGTCCCTGGCTGGACGTGATGTTTACAGGGAGGTTATTTCATCTAGGGTCTGCTGCCACTCCAGGGTTTCTCTCCCTTCAGTACTGCTTTTCATACCTCTTTTTTTTTTCTTTTTAGGCTAACTCCACTTCATTTCAAAAGTTCTGTCCAATGCCCCGCAACTATTTCTGTGATGATATTGGCCCCAAGTAATCATGAACATGTTTGTATGTTGTAACAATCTTAAATCTTTGCTCTATCATGCGCATGACCTGTCTTTTTCAGGCAGGTATAAAACTGAATTTGCTTTTCTAATGTCAAGAAGCATTAATTATTATTGCTCATCAGGTTGCTCAGGAAAAAAGATTCTATTCTGTATTGCAAAATATTTTTCCATATCATTACCAAGAACTTTACCCTGACATTTAGCAACTGTAGCTCTTAATATTTCCTACAAGAGCCACAGGTTAAAGCATTTATATTTTTTTCTTTTGTGTTGATGGCAAGGGATCCACTGTCTTAAGAGTCTAGAACAATTGAGCCAAATATTGAATATCTCTTTGGCTGCAATTCCTAATAAAATGTAAAACTCAAAATGATGGGCAATTTGGCTGGAGAAAAAACAGAAACAAGCAAAGTTGCCAGCTTTCATTCTGACAAGAGACAATTTATCTATGCCTGGACATTGGCTTATTTCTCTTGGTCAGAGCAATCATTTTTGTTTTCTCCAATTACTTGTCTCTGTTTATGCTTCTGTAGCATCTGTTTGATTACTGCACTGAGAAATCTAACTTGAAATATTCTCCCTAGCAAACTCCATTCTTATTCTTATGTTTTGTTGGCTAAACCTGCAAAACTGAAATAAAATGCACTTTGAAAGATACAGAGAGCAGTATTTTCCTAATTTCTTCAAGAAAATTGCCTAGTTCTTCCTCTGCTAGCAAAATGAGGTACCTGGCTATAAAACATGAGTGCTATCTCTCTCAGATTTTAATTTGGTAAGATATTATTATTGTAAGTAGGGAGAAATATAGGATAGACTCTTCCTTGTTTGGATAGTTTTATTAAACTTTCAGACAAAATTATGGATAAAACCTGATGCCACTTTGGAAGGTGATAATAAAAGTTCTGATGTCATTAAATGCAGCTGTCACTTGGACTCTAACATATGTATTTTATGGTTTTTACTCCTGAGAAGATACACCAATCCAGAACATTATGATTATGGGAAGGTATTATCTCTTAATAGATGTTTGATGTCGCACCATTTTTAGTCTCTCATTGTAAGGCAGTTGCTCCATTTACTTGACCATTTATTTGTCCTTTCTGCACCTTCTTTTACTATCCTTAGTCCTTAGGCTGCAGTACTTGAGAGATGGTGCCTTGAGGTTTTACACAATGGTGAAATGATTGTCCTGGGCTTTTTCCTTATACTGTCCTAAAGATGTCCACAATTTTTTTGACCTATTTTTGCACAATATGTTAAGAAAACACCAAGAGACTGAACTGCAACCACTAGTACTGAATTTAGCCACAGGTAAGCAGAGTTTAGATTATTTTCACTTTGCCTTAAATTTGACTGCACTGAAGATCATCTGACACTACTGATGGAATCTAACTTTATCAAAGAGGGATTTTATGCAGCACTTTTGCATCAATTTGATTGCCTGAGAGATCTCTGCATCCTCTCAGATTCTGAGATTTCCTTGCTGGTATATTTTCCAGGTCACTGATGGTGTTTCAATAATGTTGATTCAAGGAATGGACTTCCAGCACTGATCCTTCTGAACCCCATTTCTGATCCTTCACCACCGTGCAAGATGATCTTTAAGACCTACCTATTGATTCCTACCTGTTAATAAACTTTAGTCAATAAAAAATTTTTTCTTCCAGTCCCATGGCAATTTCATAACCCTTAATAAAACATGTATTCAAAGGATTTTGAGAAGACAAATGTATTAACTCCATGAGATCCCTTTTTGTCTCCATGTTCATTGACATCTATCAGGACACTGCCTGTGTGCAAGGGCCTCTAAATTGTTGGGGAAGAGGAGGAGAAGGGCCCTGATAGCAGCCCTGACAGCAGCCTCCTGTAACTCCTGTGGTTTAGCCAGGCAGCATTTCTCTCTACAGAAGCCTTGTGGACTATTTCCTGACATACTGTCCTTATTCATGATCTCAGTTCTTGGAGATAAACCGGATCTTACCACCAGGAAAGAAAGTCAGGCTCATGTATAATGCCTAGCTTCTGGATATCATGTTTAATAATTGACTTTCAAAATGTTCACAAAATAAAATGCCATTTGAATTCAGCCTGCTCTAACATGTCTCTATCTGTATGACAAGTGAGACAAATTTTCCCTAAATATGGAAAAAAAGGCAATCCCCTTGGGCACCTTCTAGAGACAGTATGACATGTCTAGGAAACAGTTTCTCAGGCTGTGCTTGAAGTTTGGTCTTTTTACTCCCTGCTCTTTGCTAATGTCACCCCTTTTGATTTGAGGTTGCCAGAAGTGCAACTCTTATCTGATTGTTCTAGGATTATCTTTCTTAAGCTTCTATGTGTTTTAGATAGTGTGACCAGAAGTGGTTTTGGTAACACTTAATCTGAAGTCACGCTTTCCTGGGTTTTATCATTCACTTCAGTTTATTGCTAGGGTCTATGACTCATGATGAGGTGAAATAACTTGCTGCATGACAAGCCCAGCATCTCAAATGCTGGGTAAAGAATCCAGATTTAGATTCACAGACTGTTTTCCTTTGAAAGGGACCTTGAGGATCATCTCATTCCAACCCCTCTCTCATGGAGAGGGATACCTTTCACTAGACCAGGTTGCTCAAAGCCCCATCCAATCTGGCCTTTGTGGTTTTTTCCCATGCTGATGCTTTGGAAAAAGATGAAGCCAGCTTACAAATTCTGAACATGGACGTTCCTGATGTATGACTTGTTACCTTCCCCTGAAAGGCCTGTTTGCTATGCATCTCACCCACAAAGTGCTCCCAGCACCATGAAAGCATCATGCTTACAGCTTTGTCATATTGCACTGCTATATTTTATGAAAACCCTCTGGATAAAGGCTGACTCCCCTGAACCTAGAAGCTGATTTTCCATCCTCCCCCAGATGTATCTGAGACTATACCACAACACCAAAAAGTGAGGTTGGAGGCTCAGATATAAAGCAAGACTATTAGAAAATTGCTGAAAGCAATGAAAATTTGTGACAGCTTAGTGACTAGGCCGGTTATGTTTGCTGGTATGGATTCTTGGTGCTTTCAGGTGTTAAATGGTTCCTGTGACCCTCTGAGTTCTGCCACATCTCTGTATCTCACAGGGTTGTTTCATTTCTTTAGATTACCTCATATCAAAGCATATAGTTGGGCAGAAAAGTCCCATTTGTCTCCCCTTACTGGTGAGATCTTTCCAAATGCTTGAGTGGCAGACATGCAAAGGATTTATATCCCTTAAATGTTTCTGTCATGGTTTCAGTAATAAAGTCCAGTGTGTCCTCTCAGTATCTGGCCTATAATTTTGCATCCTTGCATACGAAACACCAGGCTTCTTAGTCATAACTGTTCCATCAGGTCACAGTCCATTTAGTGTGTTTGCATTAACATATTTTGTTTCTGTTCTTCCACACTGAGGGATGTAACTCCTGATCTATTTAGAACATACCAGGCAGTGTTTGTTTGTATGAAAGAATGAGATGATCTTTTAATCAATAATTTTACTTTACAGCTTTTCCCTTTACGGTAGACACTTTTGGACAATCAAAGTCTACAGAAAGCATCTGTCTTGCCACTTTCTTCCCATTTTAATTTCCAAATTTCTTGACGCAGTCACAAAATCTTACACTTCCAAACTCATTCGTAGTCCATTTGCAGCTCCAAAGTTCTGTTGGAAACTTTTATACATCAGAAAGAAAATCTCATCGTAAAACTACTAGAGGCAACTACAGGTAATGTAGTACATTCTAGTAACCCACACATTCACTCTTCTTCTGCAATAAAGCTGATGGGCAGGGGTTCAATTGCTCTGCTGGATACCAGGGATGGAGTATGAGGAGATACAAAACTCCAAAGAGAATGAAGCAAAATCTGTTTCAGGGTAAAAAACAATCCGTTTCAGTTAGCGCAAAATGCCACAGGCAGCCACAGGCACAAATGTGCATTCCATAGAAATGTGTGGCTATTTTGTTTCTTTTTCTTTCCAGACTGAAAATACTATTATCCATCCCTATTTCACTGCCTCTTTTATTGATTATATTGTTTCTGGGCAGGCATTTTATAGATTTTACACAGCAAAGGCAAAGTATTACCCTCAGGAAAGTCTTCTCCAAACCAAAGAAATTCATTATTCTGACTTTTGGGCACACTGAGTGAGCCAAAGTAAGCAATGACAAAAGACTATAGTGACAGAAAATCTCATGAAAAAAGAGATTTTTTTTTTTCTGGATGGAACTTTGTCGTGGATTGCTTAGTGCCACTTTAACCAGAAACAGAGTAATTACAAGTGAAATATATGCAAAGATTGTACATTAGAGGGATGTTTAACTTGTTATAACTTGTAACTTGCTAACGTGCACATGAAATGGGTTATTCTGTGACCCTGAGCAATTTCACGTATTTCCCAGGCTAGATTATATTTCCATATAATTGAAATAAAAATTAATGTAGTGAATTACTTAAAGTGCTCTTCTCCTATCACTTCAAATTTGATGTATCATTTTACCTCTGGAAATTTGGCACCCAGGCACAAGTATCTATAAAAATGTTCAGAGATAAAAAGGAAGAAAGGACCTATTTAAATTAGCATTTATCTCATAAGAATGCATTGTCAGTCTTGGGGGAAAAAACCCCATCCTGCTCTAGGTCATTCAGCTAGCTCATGGGCAGTATTACTACTACCTCAACTGGAATATATGCAACATTAGTCCCATTTAATGGATCGTGTTTTTTAAGCTGGTGACTTATACCTGAAAATTTATCCAGTAAAGCAGATGAAGAAAACCTCACGAAAAGCAAACAATCAAAAATGAGACTTTACTTCAAATCCAAATGCAACTTGTCAAGAGATGTTCACGTGCATTTTGTGGAAGTCTTTCTCCATAGTCATATGGTGGACATTGGGATGATGCATGGTGAATTTTCCTTGAAAATGTACCAGACACAATGGGAATAATTTGTGAAGTGGGCAAGGGACAGAGTCAGCATCAAAACTGACCATGCAAGATAATTTTGCTCAGCAGTTGATTACAGTATATAAACAAACCCTGAAGTTTTGATGCATTTTTGGACTCACCTGCAGCTCGTGGAAATCATTGTGAGTCTTTCCATCAATTAATAGTGAGCTGGATCACATCCCATGTGCTTTTCTTTGTTCCATACATCTGCTGAGAGTAAATGCAGTAGAAAGCTGAGACTTAGCATGCACACCATCTAACATTTTTAAATATAGGCGTATAATTGAACACAGATTATTTAGCAGATGTAGTCTGATTAGTTTTTACAGTGAGAACTCTCAAGGCCATGAGAGACCATTCACGACTTCAGTGGAACAGAAGCTAAAAGCACTTAACTAGAAGCCCTGGAATAGGTTACATGGGGTGTAACTGCTGGAAAACTAGTAAGTGCTTAGAAACGGGACCAAGATTGTGCTCTGCAACTCTTCTCTGCCTTACTTCTTGGAGGGCTTCTGCCTCTGTCATCCTGCTCCTGAATTAAGGGGAAATTTGTTGGTTTGCAGTCAATCATTGATTCCCCACCCAAACCCACCAGCTTCCCCTTGATCCATTTTCTTCCCCAAAAGTGAAACACAGAAATATCCTTCTCCTGATTTATAGCCTATGCTATTTTGTTACTGTTACACTGCTTTGTTAAATTTCTAAAAGCTAGAATTCATGTGAGAAAAAGAAAGATATTTTTCAATACTCTGGAATATGAAGCATTGGAAGAGTAATAAAATGCTAGCTACTTTTTTTTAATATTCACATGGAGGATAGGATCTAACTAGTAACTGCATCACACACCTGACCAGCTGTTAGATATGCAATGGTTACCCAGAAAATTTCTGATTATTTGGTCTAGTTCTTCCTCAGTGTTTTTAAGAAAGATTTAAAAAAGCAGTGCCTACCCAGAAAATTTCTGATTATTTGGTCTAGTTCTTCTTCAGTGTTTTTAAGAAAGATTTAAAAAAGTAGTGCCTATGCATCTCTCATGTATCAGACACACTTTCTGACTATGGGCAAGTATGTTTCTAGAAGTAGAAATACCTAGGAGCTTTGATCTCTTTTAAAACCACTGAATGTAGTTTATCTCAAGTTACACAAACATGGATAATCTTCCTGGCTTGAAATATGTTCCAGCTGAGATCCTTCTTATGTCATTAATGGATGGCAGTAAGTCTTTATTAGCTATTGACTTAGTCTCCAGGCAACACAGAAAAAAGGTCAAGTAGCTCTGGAGCGATACTGCAGTTCATAATTGCATAGCATGGTGGAAATAATCTTAAACCATGAACCTCAGTTAAGGAATGGAGCTACCAGCAGCTCTGCCATGATGCCTTTTATTTACATATGCAGCAGGAGAAAAGAAGAAAATGTTTCCTAGGATGTCAAAACTTCTAAGTACCTATCAAGCTCCTGTCTATGTTCAAGACTGCTGCTTTTACAAAGCATTTTCATTCCTTTTTAAATCGTTTCCTCCAAATGGACTTGCAAATGGTATGTTATTCCACATAGACAACTGCTGCAGTAAGACCACTTGTAGGGACACATAAGACATACCTTGAACAAGGCTAGCAGAAATTGGCCTAAGAGGTGAGTTACACCTTCCATGTAGTCCTTTGCAGGCTCCTCTGTGAGCACTTTGACGTTTGCTGCTTCAGAGCTCTTTTCCACAGATTCAAGTGTTGTCGTAGTTTTCTGTATGAATCTGTATAAAACTAACTTCAGAGAAGAATAAGGAAATTAATCTGGTACAAATCTAATGCATTATTTATTGTATCTATGTCTTTGTTGCTTACCATGGTTGTATCTAAACATTTAATGCATTTGTCCTGACAAACCCTCTGTATTATTTATGTGTCTCTTCTAGCAAATCACCAGGAAAATTAATGTACTGCAAAATTAAAGCTCCATATCCTGCCAAATCCTAATGGAAAGAACACTGTGGGACGAAAGACCACAGAGAACCTGCAACCTCTCCCCTTGAGAAGCTGAACAAGACTAGGTATGATTTCAGCCCCTAAACATGGTGACAGTTTTCCTATTATTCTTACCTGCTAGCAGAATTTCAAAGGAGAGGGCAGGCAGCAGGCACTGCCTCTACCTTTTCTCTCTTACTGGGTCTTGCCAGGCCACAAGGCATGAACACTGTGTATGAGGCTCTTCAGACTCAGACAGCTCTGTGTGGGCCAAAACTGTGAAGGGTTGAGGGAAGTAGGCATTCAAACATTCCCAAAGGCATTCAAGAACTGCATACACTGGAGCTCAACTCATCTGCCCAGGGTGTTGGGCATTCAAAATGCCACAGCTTGGTACTGGAAAAATAAAAGGGAAAGGAAAGGAAACAATGGCCTTTGGAGATACAGTGGACTGAAGCACCTCACAAAGAAGCCTAGTTCTGACTGACTAGGAGCACAGATATGTAATATAATTTCTTGAACTTTGAAGTAAAGATACAACCACCCAGCATAAGGTCAGGGACACCATATGGCAGCTTATAGGTTGGTGCCTCTGAACCACTCCAGGACTGCAAACACCAGAAGTGATTCTGGAAAGCAAATATTCATCTCCATAACAACAAAAATGAAAACTTTGCATGTCCAGGCAAGCCCTCACAAATCAAACCTAGCAGGACACTTCATAGGATATTGTACAATAAAACCCAATATCCTGTAGGAGTTCTGCTTTCTGGAACTGCTCATCTGTTTGTGTGACATTTCCTACTGTTTCCAAATGCACCAAGGGAACAGTCTTCCTATGCTCCTTCACAGCTTTTTCTGCAGCAGCTCTAGCTCAAACAAGCTAGTTCCTAACAACTTCTCAGAATGAATTACTGTGCAAAAGAAGAACATCTCTTGGAAAAATCATTGCAGTACATGTGAATTAAAAGAAGAGTGTGTGAACCCTTGCTGCCTAGTCCTGTAAAGGACCCCACTATCACAAAAGATTCTCTTTGATGACTGAAAAGAAGAAAAATTCATGAACAATGAAAACTAACCTCTGCTTTTGTTGTGAGACTCCTTTTAGTTCCTTAATGACACAGCCACTGATGCATCTGGATTTTTTCTTTATTTCTTCCTTTTTAGTGATCCTTTCTGATTTTCTCTTGATGTCATATTCTCTTTTAAATGTTTCTCTAAATCAGATTTACTATAATTTCTCTGCCTAAACACCCATATAGCTGTGTTTCCTTTTCTTTTTCTGGGAACGAAAATACACAACATCCTGAGACAGCCTCTTACACTTTCTTAATGAACCTCTGCCTTCCCCCTCCACATACTCAATCTAAAACACTCTAGCCAAAAATCAAATATTATTTCTCCTATTTCTCTTTAAGGAGACCTGATACTGGTTTCTTATCAAAATTTGCCACATGGTTACCAAATTTATTAGCACTTTGACTTTCAATTTTTCTTTTAGTTCTGAGTATCACATGTGTGACACACAGGAAGCTACACAGACATGAAATAATCGACAGAGAGAGTGATCTTATTTTGGGGAAGTCCCATATTCAGTTTATGTAGTAATTAAAAGTAACTTCTCATGACTTGAAAAGCATACTGAATTGTCATTATAACATTTGACAAATAAAGTTTGAGTAGGTGGTTGAATAAGGAAAGAAATGTTTATCAGCACATATGAGAAGCAATGGAATTTGTTCTCCGAATGCATTATTCAGGAAGTAATTTTTTAATCAGTGTTAGAGGTGATATTTGGAAAAGTACAGGACAAAATGTTGTTCATTGTTAAGGTGTAGTTTGGTATTTTTGCTGTTTTGCAAATTTGTCATTCTGCTGTGTATTTGAAAAGTTCTTTGAACAGAGCCTGAGGCTGTCAAACTTTGTTTTTTAGAGCTGCTCATTTTTCATCCAGTCTGAAGATGGTTTTATAATTCAAAAAAATGCCAAGACTATTACAGTTCCAGAAAGGTTATTTGTGCACCAGCCACAGAAATACCATGTGTTTTGCTTGTTTCTAAAAACACTTTCAATATCAGATAAGGAAAAAAAAAGACCCATGAATGTTTTGTGTTCATTCTAGTGTGAAATGTCAGAACAAAAGTTGAGGAGTGCAAGATGCTCCCCTAATGCATTCTGACATTAACAATTTTTGATTTTATGAATATATGTCCTATAGCTTATAGATTTTATTTCCATGTCTTTTGTTTTCTTGTACTTATTTTTTCTCTTATTTAGCACTCATCCATGTGAAGAGGAGAGCATTTCTAGTGAATTTTGTAAGCTGTTCTCTGAATCAGAGAACTTGATTCTTGGAATTTCTGGCAGTTATTTGGTGGTTGCTTGAAGAACACTGTGTCAGACCCCCTGACAATCAGAGATTAAACATCTGCTCTAAATGCTGATAACCAGTACATTCCTGATTTAGTTGCTGGCAGAGCCAGCTCTGGGTTCTAAACAGACAATGACATTTTGCTGCTCAAAGATCTGACAGTCATAGGCATAAGGCAAATTGACTAAAAGAAGGGGTAGAGTTTAGACGGAAAAGCACTGTGCAGTCTTGTCATTTTGACCACATCTGTGGGCACAGGAAAATTGAGGGACAAGGGACACTGGAGAAGATGGCCCTGGCCTAGCAATTACCACTGTCCTAACCATCCCTCCTGTAACCTTTTGGAAACAATAGCCATAGCTACACAGAGCATCCTAGGCTTTGACAGATTTAGGTAGTGTCACAGCAGATGACTTTCCTCCCACAGTTACATATTCCCCAAATCAAGAAGCAGATCTGTTCAGTGCCAAGGCTGAAATACCCGATTTGGAAGAAATGCTTTCCTTTTGTGATGCTTCTCTGCCTTTGACAGTTATAACCAACATGGATAGTTTTGATCTTCTTCCCTGAATCTGTAAGCTTCTTCTACTTACCACCTTGTTTCTGGCAGCCTTTGTTCCTTGATATATTATAACAGCTTCTTGAGTATCACTGCTGTATCAAGTCTCAAGTTGTACTAGAAAACCTAAAAGAGTGTCCTTTGAAAACATTATCAAAGTGATTAACTTTATACAAGTGACTGAAGAAGACACAAACATTGATAATGAGCACTCAGAAGACAACATACTTTGCCTTCTCTACAAAAAATTATTTAACATGGTTGTCTGAATTTTCTCTAGTTTAACTCCTGCCATTTCCCTATCCCAAGCTTCATTTCCTTCATATTAATACAATAGCTGACACCGGACAGAGGATTTCCGTGGAAGGTCTGAGGTTTTTCACAAAGCAGAGGTATCACTTGGGGCTTTCTGATTGCCATGGACAACATCCTTTAGGTGACAAGGGGTATGAAGGGACTGCTCCGTGCATCATTGTTCCCAGCTAGAATGATCCTGAAACAGCAGTCCTGATCAAGCACTTCCTCATTTTGCCAAATTACCTCTTTGCTAGACGAAAATTGACAGAATTTAAGAGATGAGGCCTATTTGTTCTGGTCAGGTCAACATATTTTGTTTTGAATTACCCCTTCTTCTAATGTTGGTCAAAATCTTGAGGCTGAAATACAATCGAGACGAACAAAAACTGTTCTGTGGTTTTAATATACACAAACATTTCTTATCCAGAATAAAATCAGAAATTTAACTGATTATTAATATCTAGAGGATATTGTCTGTAGTATGTAATTAAGTAATAATTAACTAATTATTTAATAATATAGCAATGATTTTCTAATATATCATAACCAGTACTACTATATTGATATTAATTATATTAATATCATAAGGCTTGTAAGTATAATATACACAGTGTAATAACATACAGTCATTTTATAATAATAATAATAGGGTAATAATTTCGTCAGCAACTGCCAGAATAGCAACTGATTTGATGACATAATAAACTGCAGATGATACATAATATACACTCAGATTACCATGCAAGCATAAATAAAACTATAAGGTCTGATAAATTTGTGATATCTTACGTCACAACTGGCTTTGCCTCATGTGACCAGTTTAAAAGAATGAAAGAGTTCCTTATTTTGACCGTGAATTATGAACATACCAGTTTTAATTTACAGCTAGGTGGCAATACTATTTTGATTTTGCTGATGCTCAGCCTCTACTTTGCCGAGGCAAAGGCAAATTAAGACAAAATAGAGATTATTTACAATGTTCTGATGCTCTACAATATCTAATGTGAAAATATCTCAGTTCTCAGTACACCTTGCACATAAATAAAAACATTATTATAACTATCAAAAGATATGAAAAAAATTTATTCATCCTTGTTTTATCAGTCTGATCCATCATTGGTACTTTGGTACTTTGACCCTAGACTGTTACGATCAACAGTACTTCCTAGTAAAATTGAATCCAGTTGAGAAATACTTCATGCCTTTTTGGAAATTTCAACTTCTTCAGTCATGTTAGGGGATAAAAGTCTTCATATTTAAAAGGAATACTTCGGGTGTTTATGGTTTCAAAAAAAGTCTGTAAGATGAAAATTCTATATGAGTTCGTATATGCAAGTCATACCTTTTCTTAATACTCATTTATGGCATTTGAGCGCTATGCTTAAGGTAACCCACACAACCTGATTCCCAGTAAAATCATGTTCTCATTAAATCTGAACATAGTTAACAATGTTTTGTGAATAGCTTTTATTCCACACAAAAACATATTCTTGTTTCAATAGAAACTATTTTGTTTCATTATTCCAATATGCTTTGTCATTAAAAAAGACCAAATGAAATTTCATTACAGTATCTGAAACATTATCGTGTTTGCTTTCCTTTCCCTTCACTTTATCTGCTAAACAGCCGTGTTTCATCACTATTTGAAAAAGATTCTTAAGAAGGATGAATAAGAATGGATGCTTACTTTGAAAATTGACTCCAGCTGCTTTCCTGTGGTGATGACTTTTATTATGTTTTTATGGTTTCTTGTTCAAATAAACAGATTGCTAAAACTCTTTCTCTAGTACTTCTACTGCCACAGACTTGGGCTAAATGCAATTTGTACCATCCATGGTAAATTTTTATTGAAGCAATCTGGAGGTTTTGTACCCAGATATGAAAGTTTAATGACGTAAAAAATGCTTGAAGAATTGAAGATAGCATCCAAGAAGAACAAGGTTACCACATTTCTGAATATTTCTACTGTGCACTGGCATTACAGTGGCTAGAAATGTTCTGATATTTGAGATGTGTGAAGTGTCATTCCTGTGTTCATACAAGGTAGATACAAAGCATAGCCAAAGGAAGGCAAAACTTCAGCTGTAGCTGCTCACCGGAAAATATCTGAGTGTCTTACCACCCTTTTTGTTCAGTTACAGGCTGGAGATTCATCTCATTTTTTTTGAAACTCCTAAAACATACAGTTCAATAGCATCTGGGTACATCTATCCACAGAAACAAGTGCAGGACTAGATGAGAGAGACTCTTGAAGTGTCAAACATGCTACCACTTCTGGAACACGCAAGCTATAAAATGGTCTTGACTCAGTCATCATCCCGAAACAGGTATAAACATACTAGTACACTATATATAATATAGTAGTATATAAACATGCTATAAACATACTAGTTTGTATGCCATTTATATAATAACCATCTTGATGTTTCAGGTACTAATTTTGTATGCTTTGTAAATAAAGTTATTGTGAGGTGCTCTGTGACAGCTGTCCTGCCATAGCGTTTTAGGGTAAATGTTTGCAGAGACGCCAGGTATCCCAGTCTGAAGAAGTTATCAAGAACACTCTTCTTATTTTTTTGTTATTGATCTTTTTTTTTTCTTTTTTTTTTTTTTTATCCCTTAGGTTAAACAGAACTAGTAAACTTAAAAGTATGCACCTGGTCTGGAAAGCTGTAATGCCATTAAATGCCTTATGTCTTGACACAGTGTACAATAAATTGGCATAACTTTTTAGTCCCATATTTGGGTGTATTTCATTCCCATCTGCTTATTTTCTTTGATGTTCCCAGTAATAACTGACAGTCACTTGGGTCTCTTAGCTATCATCTGCACAAATAAAACCTGACACTGCTTTCATAAAATAATGTCAATAGTATATCAAATTCCCTAACATATTCCCTGCACATCTGCACCAAGTGACAGAAGCAAAAACTGCCTTCAAACATAATTCATAAAATCATAAAAGGAGCAAACTGTTCTTCTTTTAAAAGCAAAGCTTAGCTAACTTGTAAACAAGATGACAAATCATGAGCAGGTTGGTTTAGGTGTTTTTTTTTCCAGGACAGGAAAGGTCATGAGAAACACTTTTTTCTCATCTTGCACCTCTTTACCAGAGGCAGCAATACAAAAAGCATAAACAATCAGTGAAAAGACTCATAATTAAACACAAAAATAAGTTTTTACGCCTCCCACGATTTAGAAACAAAAATACAGGAGCAGAGGGAGAGAGATCCAAGTGCTTTATAAATATGACAGGTTTTATTCTCCTTTCCATCTGGTATCTGCTGTTTCTGGTTAAGTACAGACAAAACTTAGGCATCAGTTACAGTTGCATTTGGGATCTTCTAAAGCTTAACATGTCCTCCCTATAGTTAGAGAACTGGTATATCAGTCTAGACTTCTTTCATACCTTCTTCACCCAGTACAAGATCATATTTTGGTATCATACACAAAATAAACCCAAACCAACCAACCAACCAACCAACCAACCAACCAAAGAACAACAAAGAAACCCAAACCAGAAAACTATTTGATTTGCTCACCTCTATTTCAGATGAAATACCATCATGCTCTAGCAGATATTTTAGAATCAGCCTGACTTCCGTCAGTCAGTTGTCTTTTCTAAGCCAAATTCTCTCTTATATATATAAAAAAGATAAGAGATATCTACACGTAACCATTCTGAAGCAAACATCATTACAGAGGCTCTTATAAAAAACAACAATTACTTAAAGATCAATTAAATACTTCAGAGGACTAGACTGTAAGCTAACACTTACTTTCAGGAAAGATGATACTGTAAAAGCATGCAAAACAAAACCATAACGATGATGTGCATTTGCTTCCATTCAAATTGTCAGCTCTGAATTGGCATATTTTAAAGGAAGCTGAGAAAACAAATTTTTCAAACCAATTATTATTAGAGAGTATCAAAATCCACAGTTTAGTACCAAGTATTCACATACTTACCAGCATCATGTGTTAGAAGTGGAGCAGTGTCACACAAACAGTGGTAAGGGAGTAGTGGCTGCATCTCTCTGTATCGCTGCATTTGTAATGAAAAGAAACATTACAATATTTTGGGCAAAACACTAGAAATGTCTATACTTTTTGAAAATTATATGTGTATGCTTCTCTGGGAAGATATATGTAGATGTATAGACATATAAATTACTAAAAAGTCACGGAGTGGGACTCCTACAATGATTGCTGAGCAGCTACTCAAAGCAGTCTTGACTGCTTGACCATATGCTACAGTTATACCTATACAGTATTTATTTTAAATAAAAAATCAAAGTACCTTTTATTTTATGAGGCAAAAGTTTCTAAAGTTATAAGAAAAGATGCAGGAAGATTAGAAGAATGTAGAATAAGTCCACCTCTGGTCTCCTCACAGGCTTACAAAAATAGCTAGATGCTAGGAGGACTGTGCCTTGCCCTCACCCAAGGATCTGGAGACATGTTGGTTACATTCTTGGAACTTCCTAGAACATCTATAATGTGGAGCAGTTCTGAACTCCCTCTTACACTATGATTTCACCAGTCACAGTGAAACCTTGATCTTAGTTTGAGTTTCTGTATTTCACTGAGATGTAAATAATTAATAGGAATAATAACAAACAACTTGCTTACTGCTACTCATGACAAAGACAGAATTTGAATTTAGATGAAAAAATAATATGCCAGCAGCCCATATGAGCCTTTGAGAGTAACATTCATTTGGCTTTGATTTGTAAGACATGATTATTTATATTGCAATGTGCCATATTTGTAAAGTCAACTGTTAAATAGTGACTAATGTAAGAGCATACAAAGAATGCTTGTTTGTACAAGTGTCTTGCAATGTAAAGATTTACCGACAATTCGGAATTTTGAACACGAGGAAAATTAGAGAGAAGCTGTGATGAACTATTTCTGTATGGACTGACAATTACACGGAAGCTTCAGCAGATGTTCTTTAACTCTTAAAAATACTTTATGAGGTAGCATAGGTCTTGTTTGTTTTGTTGTTGTTGTTGTTGTTCTCTTTCTCCAAAACTGGGCAGAATACTTTTCACAGATTCTGTATTTCAACTATAAACATGGCATGTTTTTGCTTCCTCAGTGTGAATTGGTAGAATTACAATGATCAATTACCTAGAAGTAATGTACGTCCTGAAGCCCAGCAGACAGCATTAATCTTGATTGGTTGCCTCAGTTAAGGATTGTGACTCCAAAACTTATTACCTTCCCTCCCTTCAAGGGATGAAGTCATTTAGCATCAATTTTGAGCTGATGACATAATTTTTCTATGTAGCCAGTGAATTTTGGCAGCCATTCTACATATTTTTGTTCTCCTCTTGAGGAACAAAAAGTATAAGACAGCCCTGTTATCAAACTTAGAATATACCAAAGAAGCTGGAGGCAAGACCTTGAAATTGGAAAGGCAAAACCATACTTCCATAAAACATTTTAAAATGCTGCAGCTGGTGCTTTAAAATCTGTCTCTCTTTGGTGTGACTCTTTCAGATCTTTAAAACTAAAGAAATGTATATTTACATTTTGCTGCTTTATATGGTACTTAATATCAGCATGCTGACATTGTGGTACAGTGAATAAGTGACACTGAGGTATTTCTTCATCTCCACAGTCCCTTACCAGCTTCAGCATCCTGTGGTCCATGAGACAATATGTCAATAAAAGCTGCTAGGATAGGGCCTTTCTAGATTCTACGACCTCTACAGATAGGCTAGACAAGCTCCTGTCAAGCATGGCATGAGAGAGGAGTAGCAGATTCTGCCTATGGGCAGCGGATGAGGACTTGATGACCTTCATTTCCATGAGCCTCTGGCTAGTATGACATTGTTGCTTGAATAGTATGATCTGTATTCACTGTTTAATTTTCAATATATTCTTTAGACTTTTTTATGATAATAAATACCAGTAGAACTTTCTAAGTCTTATTTGTTATGCCTGCCTTCCTCAAGAAAGCAATAGTAGTTCTCATAGATTAGTAATGCAAGCAAAATAAGGAAAGACTGGAAATTTATATTAGATGAACTGCTGTCATTACACATAAGATGGTTCATGACAGCTGGGCAAAGTTTAAACATCAGAAAGAAAAAAACCATCTGAATACTACAGATTCACGTTAAGTAGCAACTGGTGTGCATTCAATTAATACCTACCTGCTAGAACTGGCCATAGTTAGATGAATTAAAGTCCGTGACACTAAAACTATCCTCTTAAGTTCTCAATATCTTTTTGTACATTCATTCTGACAATGACTTTTAGTTGTGATGGTTCCTATCATAATATTTCCCTTGGCTACATGAAGAGTGGCTAGTCTTAAAAGGTTTTTTGGAAAATTTGCCAAGCTAACGCATTTCATCATTATTATTTCCATAGCATAAGTGTAGCATAAAAGTATCATATGGAGCTGCTGTTATTGTTTTTGAGATTCATTTTTTCCCCCCTATAAATTGTAAAACATGGCCTGATTTTGCAAAAAGCTGAATGTAACAGGCAGTCTCTGAGGGTTCAAAACTCCTTCTAGGCATCCAATTGCATCCTTCAGAACATGGCTTAGCCAGCAGCAGATTGACCTATAAGCAAATTACTATAAAGTATAGGATACTCATTGAGCATGCTTATTGACAGCTGTATAGCTGTAAAACATCATCTAAGATCAGATACAGAATTAAACTGTATACAGAACTTGGCTAGTATCCTAGAACCAAAAAAAAAAAAAAAAAAAAAAAAAAAAAAAAAAAAAAAAAAAAAAAAAAAAAAAAAAAAAAAAAAAAAAAAAAAAAAAAAAAAAAAAAAAAAAAAAAAAAAAAAAAAAAAAAAAAAAAAAAAAAAAAAAAAAAAAAAAAAAAAAAAAAAAAAAAAAAAAAAAAGGGAAAAAGAATACAGATTCAGGGCACCTCAGTCAGGCATAGTGAACATCCACTACACATTTATAAAACAACTTTTTTATAGCTTGTGAAAAACAATTAGGCATCCAGGAAAAATTGCAGCACAATAATACATCTCAGACTCATATTTAGCTGTACCCTGACTTACCGTCCTCTTAAAGATCATATAGACTTTCTAGAATGTTTCATTTTACCTTACACTTGACTGTTATCATTACTGCATGTTTTTTTAATCCTTCATTGTAGCCGACTCCTTGCACCCTAAGCATCAAGTGATAACTACCTGAGGCAGAGCTTTTCAGTCCACTCAGTTACCAAGTTCTGTGGTTGCTCTCACGTGAACTTCCCCATCGTGTGCACTCTAGATAATTTCTTTGAGTTTCAATGATTTATGTAAATAAGTCAGATATTAAAATTAACCATCATTCATGTATTATTCTCTACATATACCTGCATAAATACATATTCCTACGCTTAAAATACGTCAGTTACTTCATTAATATAATGGACGACATAACAGAGACCCATCACTCATCTTGAGCTCATCAATTTAACATACCTTAATTTAAAGTAATTATTTTTGCCCTCTACATTCTACCCTGTTATTATCTATTCATTGGAGACACCTTGCACAGTTGCCAGTATTGGAAATGTGTACTTTTCCCATGTATTTATATTCACTGCATATTTTCCAGAGAAAGATCTCCACTGCTTTTTCTCTTCCTTTTTTTTCTCTTCTCAGTTCTGCCCCTGCTTCCTCCCCTGTCACAGTTCTGGGACTTACTGCAGTTTTCATCCCTCAAAACCAGAATGGATAAAGTCCTGAGTAACCAGGTGTGAGCTGAGCCCTGATCCTGTTTTGAGCAGGTGGTTAGATGAGGTTACTGCAAGAGATCCCTTCCAACCTGCATTATCCTGTGATGCTATGATCCAAGTCACTTCAATTCTTCCTGCAAAGCAAGCCATCCAACTTTTCAGTCAGGTTAAGGAGTTATAACATTAAAGAGCACATCATCTAAATGACAGTAGCAGCAGGGACTGGAGGAGGCCTCTTCTGTGTCACCTGGCAGATGGGCTTTCTGCACTGTGTGGAACTGCAGCTATGCTGGGATACAGGATGTCATCCTTGATATCTCTTTAATAAAATTCCTGTCTCATTCAGGGCCTTACACACAGAGGGCTTTCTGCATCTGTTTCATCTTCCTATTACGCTGCATGTGACTTTAGCCTCAGTTTAAGCCTTCCTCTGGAGATAAAAAAATATTGTCTAAGCTTAAGCTTTTCTGTGGTGCTCAAACGTACACCACATGCTAGAGACTATAATGTAGCAGAAGAGTAAACCTTATAACATTCAACACTACACAGCCTGCTAAAGGCAGCTTTGAGGCAATCCTTAGAACAAACATGACTGTGGCTTTTGGGCAGCATTCAACACTACATTGTGCATTAATTCTCTCATAAGAAAGCCCTTCGGAATGCATTTGTCCTCTATATAAGAAGAGAATACAGACAAGTAAATTCTTGAATGAGCATAAACACGAACTGTGCCTTCCACCATCCTGGCATTATAGGCTCTGCTCTGTGTCCTCTACACAGAGGAAGAGAGGTACTCTTCAGCTCTTCAATCCGTACCAGAGGCCTGTTGTTTTCCCCACTGTCTTCCAGAAGGCTGGCATGCCCTTTTCTTCTCCTTACTCTATTTCTACAGGAGAGCCAGATTAAACAGCACAATGCTGTCTAATCCCTTAGAAGACCCACCTCTCCATACACCACACAGGTAAGAGGGGTCCTTTCTTTCCTCAGACAGGAACAGAAAATGGAACCTTAATGAGGGAACCAATCCATTCAATCCCTTGTAGTTGCAGTTAGATTTTTATATATATATCTTAGTGACTGCAGCTACTTTATCACATAACACAATGCCTAAAAATAGTTTTCTTAACTGCCACTGTTCAATTTCATTACCTATCAGTACTCAGAAATCTCTAGGTAATTTTCTTCACTAGAAAGCTGAAAACTCTTCAATCATTCTCATATATTGCAGCATGGTATTTTATAATGCTGCTCTAACTTTAAAATATTGGCCTACAGAGCTTTGACACTAACGCTTGTAATACGTGCTGGAAGCTCTGAAAGGAACAACACTTTCACAAGTTAAAAGGATGCTAACAAAAGGTTGTATTCATGTAACATATTTTAACCAGCTTAAGAGTTGACTGGTGCCGGAAGAATTACGAACCACAGCATATCTGTTGCCTTTGGCAAAAGAACTGGAACTTCTACATCAAAGAGAGGAACCTCAAAAGATTTGGTTTTGCTTAGATAATGATCATCTTAATGATTCAAGGTTGCTCTACTTCAGGCATGGCCACACAGCTGGATTCCTTTGTTCTTACATTCTTTTTTAGAAGGTGAGTTGAAAGAAACACTTCCTCCACCTTTAGAAACTTTCACTGGTGTTTGTTTGTTTGTTTGGGTTTTTTAGGGTGAAAGAACAAGCTGAGTAGTAACCTATTGATTTTCAGGTAAACCTTTATGAGATATATTTCCCAGAACATTTCTTTTAGAAATTGCTTCAAGTAAATTGAACATCTGCACATCAGAAAACAAATAAGCCCTGAGTTAACACTTTCTTGTGAAAATCTATCTTTACCGTTTTCTACTTGGTAAGACAAGATTATTTTAAAGAAATCATCTCGGGAAGAAGCAGCTCTTACAAGTGTCTATTCATACCTACTTCACAGAGCCATTTTTTTCAGCTAAGGTTAGTCTAACAGTTCAAAAGTTTTAGTCTCTGTTAAATGTTCTAAAAAATGACAATTATACTCCAGAGATATTGACTATATTTTGTTATTAATGGAATTCAGCTTTGTAGGTACTATGCATAGACACACCGACAGTGCTCAGTCTGTTATCTTCCAAACCATAAAGCCGAAACATTTACATCTTTTATTCGCAGACTAGCACAGACCTATACTTTTTCTTTCTTTGATTAGCATAGCATTACATTAACATCTTCCAGTAAAAGAAAGACTACTATAAATCTTATACATGTTTAATAAACATTGTAAAGTGTCGGGGTAGGCGGGGGGTCCGCTGTGCCCCTTTTGAGGGATGTAGAGGAAGAGGATTTTAATCTAGACACCCTAAGGCCTTTCCCCTGATAGAAAAGCAGGGGCCATAGAGATCTTGGTAAAAGGTGCCAGTCCTGACCATGGGAGAAAGAATGTAAATAAGAGGTGATCATCCAATCATATGTGAAGGCTAGTGGTAAATATAGATAGTAGAGCTAAGAATAGTGTTAGTATGTAAGATTCTACTGAAGGGACAGTGTGTATGTGCAGCTGTGTGAAGACAATGTAATATTCTGGATGAAGAGAATAAAGCTGAATTTAGGCCATCATCATCTAAGTGCCCGGTTTTATTATTATGGCTGTCCTCGTATACTACAACAGTAAAGTACACGTATCACACATAAACTATGTACCATGGATGACTTAAGGCATGGATGCGTAGTCTGCTTGTTATAGTGATTCAGGAAATAGACTGGAGGATCGTTGCCTATGCTTAGGTTTTCTTTTCATAAAAACTGTATGTGTTTGTATGTGAAGATGTGAGAAGGCCACCAGGGTGCATCATTTGATCTCCTTCCAGGAAGTCCCTGGCTTTCATCAGAAGGATAGGAATTTGGGAAAAGTCTCTGGGTGCATAGTGGGGATATATAGTGTCCTGTTCTCCCTTTGGTTAAAAACTGGAAAGAAGGAAAGGGTTTCTACAAAATCTCATGCCTTCCTCGGACTTCTGGTTGGATTGCTTAAAAAGAAATCAAAATAACTGACTAAGGAGGATGGGAGTGGGAGGGTGGGTAAGCTGTAAATCCTAGTTTGATTTGATCTTGTCTACGAACTGAAATGATCACCTCAATCTGAAATCAAATGAAAGATGGGTATCTCCTAATTAGACTGTAAATTCTGAAAAGCCATTTCTGGGGATATTTTTTAGAAATTCAATCAGATGTACTTAGAAAAAGCTAAGATAATTGGGTTTGTTCAGCCTGGAAAAGAGAAGGCTTAGGGGTGACCTAATTGCAGCCTTCCAGTACCTGAAGGGAACCTGCAAGAAAGACAGAGAGAGACTTCTTACAAGAGCATGTAATGACAGGACAGGGTTGAATGAATTAATGTTAAAAGAGAGTAGGTTTAGACTAATCAGGAAAAACTTCTTTACTGTGTGGGTGGTGAGACACTGGAACAGGTTGCCCAGTGAAGTTGTGGATAACCCAGTCCTAGAAGCATTCAAGGCCAGGTTGGATGGAGCTCTGAGAAACCTGGTCTAGTGAAAAGTATCCCTGTGCATGGCAGGGGTTTGGAACTAGACAATCTTTAAGGTCCCTTCTAACCCAAACTATTCTATGATCTGTGAACAACTTATTTGCACATTTAAATATACGTAAAAAAAAAAAAAACCAAAACCAAAACAAAACGCAACCTCTGGTTTTTGTTTTCTTTCAAAGAAAACAGAAATGCGTAATGATTAGAACTGATCTGTGAATGATGATATTCACAATTATACATTTGCTGAACTCAACAGCCTTTCAAATAAGGATACAAGACTGTAATGTGATTGAACCAAAAGTTCAGTAATGTTGAAGATTCTTTGCCCAGGGTTACTAGATCTAATGAACCCATAAATGCTAATAGATCAAAGTCTAGTTGGGCCTGCAAAGCTGAGTCAATTTACATAATGAAACAACATACATCCCTAGACTTACACTACAGAAGATGATAATGTATCTGTCTCAAAATTTCAGCTAATTCCAGTACAAGAGGACCCTACAAGATAAGCTGAACTAGGAGAAAATAGCAGTTAGCATCTGATAACTGCAGATCATTTAGGATAACAAACAAACAAACTCATAAGAAGAAACTGAGAAACTTTTTTCTGCCTTGTTTGTCTGTGGGCTGTTGATGAGGTGAGACTTTCTCTTATGATTTGAATGACAGAGTAGGTTTGGTGGAGGAATTTCTTCTAACCTCGTGGTTTTAAATTCATAGCTTAACTTCTCATCAGCCTTCTCAAGATGGTCTTGTTCCCTGCCCACATGCAAAAGGCACAAAACCCACAGAATGCTTCACACTCCTACATAATACATGTTTTTTTCCAATACATGTCCAGGTGGCTGCACCAGTATGCGCAGCACTGGAGAACTGGTAGGAGTGACAGAGAAGATCATTCTCTCTTTCACACTTCCTCCTTTCAGCCCAAGCACCAAAGCAGTGCAGGTTACTGCAGGCTGTCTCCACAGAGACTTCCTCAGCTTTCCCTCAACTCCAGGAACTGCAGCAGTCCTGACACACCATCTTGTAAAACAGGCACTTAAGGTAGTTGTTGAGAATAAGTAGATGGATCACAGAAGGAATTAAAGTTACTTATATCTCTTATAACACTTATTTCTGTTCAGTAGTCATTGATATGCTACTCCTTACATAACAAAATTGAGATTGGTCTCTATTTAGGTGTACAGCTGCATTTTATTTCAAGACATGACAGAGTAATTTGAATCAGTTTCCTAAAATTATTTTCCTATTTCCCAGGTGAAAGTAATTCAAAGGACTGTCCTACTTAAAACTAAACTTTAAAGCATACTTCAACATTCTTGCCCCATAGTCTGAAGATTTAAAGTCTCTCAACACTACCTCTCTAGAGGTAAAATATTTCTTCCCTCAAATCTTATGCAATGGGCAAAACAACAAAAAGCTCTTCAGAATGCACTGCTCTCCCTAACCAAAGTTGAAATACACACACATATAAACAAAAATTATCATGGGACAGTGAACAGTAATACTTACACATCAAGAAAAAAACCCCTTCCTCTCGTGTGCCCCTTTTTATTGAAATGCAGCTTGTAGTTATTTTCCCTTAAAAATTACAGATGCCAATCACTAGCTTTCAGCTGAAATTATTTTAGCAGGTAAGGTTATTCTAGTCCTATGGGGGTCAACAACAGCAGGTGAAAATCATTTAGTGAAAGAACATCCTGTCTTTCATCCCTGAAGAAAACCCTAAAGGAAAAGAAAGCAACATCAAAAATGTAAGCACCAAATATAATGACAACAATAGTTTTCCCTTATAAATTAACATTTCCAGGACTTCTTAATATTAGTATGCTAAAGAAGCAGAGTTCATTAAGGAAAATCTGGTAAACTTTTCTTTAAATTATGTATTTAAGAAAGCTATTGTTATTTCTTTGTTATCAGTTAGCACAGGGAGCTGCCAATGACAGTTCCACGTGGCTGTTTTTTCCTGACTTGTATGCTATTGCATGAAGCCAAAGCAGGTCAGGAAAAAAAAAA